>NC_057795.1:375960162-376276162 GCF_018294505.1 Triticum aestivum | reverse complement strand
TCTTCTCTGGGGGTGGATATGAGATCAAGGGATTCGACCCCTTCCTATGGTGGTCGCTAGGCTATACTTATAGTGGCCTCGGTCCTCTTCCCCCAAAACTTAGGCGGGAAGGGATCCCACAGTGGCCAATTTTGAAGGGGGACAAGTAGTACATCTTATCCTGACAAAAGGTGGTCTTCGTCTGCAAAGCTTATGGTTGTGACATCGTGGTGGGCTTGGTGATGACATCTGTCCTGGCGGTATTGGTCTTGTTGCACGTATGCGGTAACCTTTGGTTGATTCCTCGGGACCCTACGCCTGCGCTTGCCTCCTTAGCACCAAAGAGGAAACTTGCCGCTCTGCACCCGCTGGCGCGCATCTGGCCTTGGTCGTCATGGCTAGCGTCACCTCAACGTCATGAGGTGAGCGCTTGCATAGGAATCTCCACTCCTCAGGAGGCCGCCCTGGGAGGCCGCTCCTTCCGGAGGTCTTGGTGTCGTCCGCCTCGCGAAGCTTGGCCCCTCGCGAGGGTCTTGACTTGTCGATGCAGAAGATGTGATGTACCAGGCCGTTGATGGAGCCACGTCGTGGGACGTACGTAGGCAAGTCTGGGTACCCTCGTTCCCAGAATGCCGACAGAGTATGAGAGAGCAAGGGAGACCGCTCGTCTCCATGAGGCAGCTCGCCAGGCAGTGGCAGCTGTAATCGAGTACAACCCCAACTATAACCCTGGATTTTACCCTGGCCAACCGTGGCCATAGACCAACTTAGGCAAAAGCCTAAGTTTGGGGGAGTACGTATTTCTCACCGACATTACATTCATGTTCACACATTCATTCCAGTTGTCGGTGTTCATACTTTTCCATTGTATTATCCATGTTAGTTTATTTTTCTTGCTTTCTTGTGTGTTTGAAAAACTTTGAGAAAATCAAAAAAATAGTTCTCACTTCTTTTTATTTCTAGTTCATTTAGTAGTAGTATTAAAAGAAAAACCCAAAAATATTTCTAGTTTTTCCTTTGCGTGTTGGGAGGTTTCCCTTGTAAATAGTTTTTCTCATTTTCGTTTTACTTTTTTCAGAAAACAGAAACTCAAAAAAATATTTTAGTGTGTTTCTTTGAAGTTCTTTTCTTTTCTTTGTGTCGTAAGGAGAAGACCATGATGCAAATGTTGAGTGACTCTTATATGCATTATAGTTGATCTAACAAAGAGCCCATATTACCTTGTCTTCTCCTTTGAATAAATGTTTGCAGATTCCAACTTAGTCCAATGCACATGCACTCTTATTATTATTCACATCCTTCGGTCATGCAAGTGAAAGGCAATAATGATGATATTTGATGAAATGATTGAGATGAAGAAAAGCTGGTATGAACTCGACCTATTTTGTTTTTGTAAATATGATTGGCTTATCATTTCTGATTCACCCATTATAAATGAACATGTTTGCAATGACAATTAGAGATTATAGTTACTCATGCCATGCTTAATTATCCAGGAGTGTATAATGGTTTGTTTTGAGTGCCAACATGCATTTTAAAATGGTAATGATGAAGTATGACAGGATGGTGTCCTCCTTTGAATGATCCAAGTGGCTTGACTTGGCACATGTTCACGCATGTAGTTGAAACAAAAACAACATAGCCTCTATGATATTTATGTTCATGGTGATTTATATCCTACTCATGCTTGCACTCAATGTTGGTTAATCTCGATGCATGTTTATGACTGTTGTCGCTCTGTAGTTGGTCGCTCCTCAAACTTTTGCTAGCCTTCACTTGTACTAAGCGGGAATACTGCTTGTGCATCCACTTCCTTAAACCCAAAGTTATTCCATATGAGTCCACTATACAGATGAACCACAAGTATAGGGGATCAGTCGTAGTCCTTTCGATAAGTAAGAGTGTCGAACCCAACTAGGAGCAGAAGGAAATGACAAGTGGTTTTCAGCAAGGTAATATCTGCAAGCATTGAAATTGTAGGTAATAGGTTGTTTGATAGCAAGATAATTTGTAACAAGCAAGTAACAGTAATGGTAACAAATGTGTAGGAAGGTAGCCCAATCCTTTTGAGGCAAAGGACATGCCAAAATGGTCTCTTATGATAAGCAAAGTGTTCTTGAGGGTACACATGAATTTCATCAAATCACTTTCATCATGTTGGCTTGATTCGTGTTCGCTACTTTGATAATTTGATATGTAGGTGGATCAGTGCTTAGGTGATGTTCTTACTTGAACAAACCTCCTACTTATTATTAACCCCCTCGCAAGCATCCTCAACTATGAGAAAAGTATTAAGAAAAAAATCTAACCGTAGCATTAAACTTTTGGATCCAAATCAGTCCCTTATGAAGTAGCGCATAAACTAGGATTTAAGCTTCTATCACTCTAGCAACCCATCATCTAATAACAACTCCACAATGCATTCCCTTAGGCCCAAATATGGTGAAGTGCCATGTAGTCAACGTTCACATGACACCACTAAGGGAATCACAACATACATATCATCAAAATATCGAACACATATCAAGCTCACATAATTACTTGCAACATGACTTCTCCCGTGACCTCAAGAACAAAAGTAACTACTCACAAATAATAATCATGCTCAAGATCAGAGGGGTATTAAGTAGCATAATGGATCTGAACATATAATCTTCCACCAAATAAACCATATAGTAATCAACTACAAGATGTAATCAACACTACTAGTCACCCACAAGCACCAATCTAAGGTTTCGGTACAAAGATTGAACACAAGAGATGAACTAGGGTTTGATAGGAGACGGTGTTGTTGAAGATGTTGATGGGGATGGCCCTCCCAAATATGGGAGAGTTGTTGGTGATGATGATGATGATGATTTCCCCCTCCGGGAGGGAAGATCCCCCAGCGGAATCGCTCCACTGGAGGACAAAAGTGCTCCTGCCCAAGTTCGCCTCGAGACGGCGGCGCTTCGTCCTGAAAGTCCTCTCCTTATTTTTTTTTCTAGGTCAAAATGACTTATATACCAGAAGAGAGGCACCAGAGGTGGGTCGAGGAGTGTACAACCGACCAGGGCGCGCCTGGGCTCCCTGGCGCGCCCAGGTGGGTTGTGCCCACCTGGTGGGGCCCCTCTGGTAGTTATTTGCTCCATTAATTCTTAAATAATCCATAAAAAATCTCCGTGAAGTTTTAGCTTATTTGGAGTTCTGCAGAATAGGTATATCTGACGTGCATTTTCAGGTCCAGAGTTCCAGTTACCAGTATTCTCCCTCTTTTAGTAAACCTTGCAATTTATGAGAGAAAAGCCATTAGAATTACTCCCAAAAGCATTATTATGCATAAAAACATTATAAATAACAATAGGAAAACATGATGCAAAATGGACGTATCAACTCCCCCAAGCTTAGACCTCGCTTGTCCTCAAGCGAAAACCAAAATCGAAAAGCATGTCCACATGCTTAGAGAGAGAGGTGTCGATAAAAACAAAATATGGACATGGAAGCATCATGCATATTATTTTAATAACAAGGAAGTTTAACATGAACTTTATCAAATAAATTTTATCACATAACTTTCAACATATAATTTTTATCATATAACTTCTCATGAACAAGTAACAATTTATCACATATTGAAGTATAAAGCATAAACCTTATTGAAAACCAACCAACTATGTTCTCAGTCAACTTTGCAACTACAATTCATCATATTTTCATGAAGGGTCACATGTAGGAGCCTTTTGGCAAGTCCACATACTCAACCATGATTTAATTTTCTATGATTGCTAACACTCACAGTGTACCCATGAACAAAAAGTTTCAACCGGACACATAGAAAGGTAGGGGCTTATAGTGTCGCCTCCCAACGTATTCACCTCAAGGGTGATGTCAACAATAATAAATTATGCCTACTCAGATCCTACTAGATATATGTGCCTAGATCTTTCCTCACCGCATGGTGCTTGCAAAAAGAGAAAATAAAAAGGAATAGGGAAGAATAATTTGACTCTTACATAAAACTAAGTGCATAAAAGTAAAAGATAGGCCCTTCGTAGAGGGAAGCAGAGGTTGTCATGCGCTTATTTGTTTGTATGCCAAATCCCTTAATGCAAAAGAATGTCACGTTATATTGCCCCTTACGATAGCAACCTTTATTATGTAGTATGTCACTTTTATTCTTTGCCATCACAAGTTCGTACAACGCTCAATTTTCTCTTACACTAAATGATCCAACACTTTTAGAAGCAATTTTTATTGCCTTATTTCATCGATGACAACTTACTTGAAGGATCTTACTCAATCCATAGGTAGGTATGGTGGACTCTCGAAATGAGATTTGGGTTAAGGGTTTTGGATGCACAAGTAGTATCTCTACTTAGTGCTGAATTTTTGGCTAGAAAAGATATTGAGCAAGGACCACATGTTAAAGGATCTATGACAATATAACTTCTATGTGAATATGAACATACATAAATCATTACGTTGTCTTCCTTGTCCAACGCCAATTATTTTGACACAAAATATTTAATGGGGGCTCACAGTCATAAAAATGTGTCCAAGATAGTGTATTTACATGTGGATCTTCTCTTCCCTTATTAATTCTTTCATGAGTTGCATCATTGACCAATGCTATGTTTGACAATCTCCAACAAATTTTCCCACTTATACTTTTCTTTATGCCATGTCATTACTTACCATAAGATTAGCATATGATCTTACTCATTTATTTTCCTTTCTTTTTATTAAAACATTAAAGTAAAGAAACAAACTCAAGCTACTCTTTATTATATATCTCAAACATGATTACATCGATAGATAGATCACTAAGCAAACACTTGAAAAGAAAGGATCGAACTAAACTTTTATTCAACTAAATCATAGGAAAACTAAAGATCAAACTAAAATTGATAAAAGCAAAGATAGTGGTGGTGATACAATACCGGGACACCTCCCCCAAGCCTAGCACAAGCCCAGGGGAGTGTCCATACCATGAACTCAAGTCTCCTTTGGTGATGAAGAAGGTGGCAGTGGTGATGACGTAGCGGTCTATCCTTCAGGCTCAAAAGATATTCCAATCTATGGATGAAGCTCCGGAGGGCAATGATGTGATCTTGCAATAAAATATTTTCATGAGTGAGATATTTTTTTTAAACACGAACCATTTCAATGATCCTAAAAGTTTCAATTTCAGTGGGGGTAAGATGTTCATAATATGGTTGGAGGATATCGTCTTCTTCTTCCGCCGCGGGCAAGGCTTGCTCTACTACTGGAGCTTGATTTCCAATAGCATCCTTGCCCTTGTCCCCTTTTAGAGCTTCCTTTGGTCCTTCTATCTTTAGTTCCATCACTGGTATAATGAGGTGCTATACAAACGGTTTTTAACCCCTTCTCGCGACGGCATTTGGAACCATTGCCTAGTGAGTGACTGCGATAGGGGGGTCCTTCCCACACGACCTAGAAACCGTCAGGGATAGTGAGCCTTGATACATACAGTTGTCCCTATATAACCGTTTTCGATATATCGAATATCCCAAACACTTCACCCTTGCTACTCGTTTATGCTTGCATTGCCATCACAGTCGGAGTTTTGTCGTTTTACCTAAAACCACGCAGATTCTAGGCACGGGAGTTTTCTAGGCACGTACCAAACTGGCTCTACGTTTACAATGCCTGGCACATCACAAACAGTTGATGATTATAAACCGTGTACGATAGGTAGACAATCACATACATTTAGTTTTCCCGCACCGTATATGATAGTGTCTGACATCACACACGCTTTGCAAACGGCAACCGTGTGCATTGTTACACACGTTTCCTCTCCATGAACCGTGTCAGATTATGATGTATATCGCACATACTGTGCTTTATTGACCGTGTGCGCCGTAACGACCTGCACACCGTAATTTCACCCTAATTTAATTGTTGCTATTTAAAATTGTACCTAATTTGAACTTGAAAGTAGGCTATAGCTTTATTCATATCCATCAGGTTCAAACAACCAATGCATTATTCGATACACAGGTACATATTTTTAAGAATTACATAAGCACCAAATAAAGAATGATGAACCAAGGTTCTATACTTGTACTATTACAGATGGTAAAGAAAGAGGCGACAAACATTCTGGTTGCTGAACAAGGTGAAGCGGAATGGCCCTATTGTGCTCTCCTGGATGCATAAGGCACGCACGACTCTAGTCCAATCCCTTGTGATGGCCGGCCGCCATTCATGTAGTTTGAGAGGTAATCTTGAGTAAACTGCTTCCAGAATCACTGCAAAGGAAAAAAGATTCAGACATTGTCATCTAAAACTCATGGGTAGTAAAAAGAAGGCTACAGGGTTCTTACTTACCATCCTACAGTTCACTTTTGTCTTGCATAAAGTGTAAACAAATAGTTTGATTGACATCTTTTGACCCATTTTAATAACAATCTTTATCAGTTTCCTCACTTGATGTTGGTTCATGAATATCTCATTGCCCCATACGCAAAAAGGGTCGAAGTGTGGATCTTTGGCAATGACATATGTACCTAAAAGCACCAAGTTAATATTAGAAGCTAAACAACAATTGCAAAATTATGTAGTACAACACTCCCTCCATCCCATTATATAAGATTTTATTACATGTATATCTAGACATCATCAAAACATTAAGGTAACACTCTTCCTTAATGTTATGTAGCTTGGATTGCATATTTAGTTATTCAGTACAATGCATGTTGCTATGTAGCCTTAGATATATTAAATATGGCCCTAGTTAACCTACTGATAAATGGGTTACAAATATATTCAGTGAAATGTCCAATTCGATGATTAATCCCTTATCAGCCCTCAGGCTATATGGTACCAGCTACCGATATCCTGAACAGCGAGTACATGTAAGCAATGCAATGAAACTAACCTCGATGGAAAATAGCATTGTTCTCAATATTGTCATGTATGAGTACATATAAAGGCATGTTAAGCACAACAGGCTAAACATCAACCAAATATATCCATGGTAGACAACATAATATACAAATGATAGCTTCAGTGTGCAGGCTTAAGCACGCTAGTTAAGCAAAACAATAAATGGAAAGGTGTGTTAACTGCATTAGGCATAACATTTAAAAACAAGCAAATAGTCATTCAAACTGGTATTGTGTAGGTCTAAAGTACACTAGTTATTGTTAAAAACGAAAAGGCATGTTAAATGCAACATCCTTAATAGCAACCAAATGTCGTAATTCAAAGTGGTATTGTTGAAACTATTATTGATGAAATTGAACTACATGGCAAGTAGTTGCACATATAGAGCATCACATTGTGAAGAACTGAAATAAACAAGGCATAAGGCCATCTCTAGCCGATCCTTTAAAAGTTAACAGACTAAAACCCTTAGTGGATATATATACTCCAGCAATTTTTGGCTGTTTCTGGTCGATCCCCTAAACTTAATGTTGTAAACTTCAATTCGATCAAGTTCAAAGAAGGTTCAACCAAAAGTAGCATGCATTCAAACCTAATCATAGATAGTTTTGCCTAACTGAACATAAAACATAAATTTAAACTAAGCTAAACTACTTTCGGCCGAAGTGGAGGTCGAGCCAATCCTTCCTCGTCAGGTACGGTGTGCCGCGAGCCGGGTCCGGGCCGCTGCCATTGTCGGGGTCGTTGGGGAAGACACTCCTCCACTCGTCAACGTCGATCCACTCATCCTCGCCGCCAACCTTGACTCCATCTGCGCCGCCATCCTCACCGCCTTTGACCTCTTCATTGGAGGAGAGAACGATAACCTCGCCACCCTCCGCGTCGGCAAAGATCACCCGCTTCGCCTCCACGAGCCCCGGGTGCTACCGGTAGAGCTCTTGCATGTAGGCCTCGTCGGCGGCCTCAGCCTCGAGGCGCTCCCATGCCTCGTGGTCCTCCCGTGCCATAGCTAAGATCACCACCCCTGGCTCCAGCGGATCGAGGTCGACCGGACGTGTGACAAAGAGGAAATTGAGCCTAGTCGCCGCATCGTGGTAGCAGACCTGCCAGCGGTCGTACTCCATGGCCGCGAGCTCATTCGTGTGGAAGCTACTAAGACACCAGCGGGTGTGGGTCTCCCGATCTGAATCTCGGCGACCCATGTCCCCCACCGCCGCTGCCGGACCCCGAGGTAGGATCTTATCGGCGGTCGGGCCCGACGAAGGACGGAGAAGTCCTCGAACCGGCGTAGGGGCGCGGAGGCGGGTGTATTGGGCGACTGGCGACGGTGGATCGATAAAGAGCCCGTGGAGGATGACGGCGACACCTCGGCGGCCACCTTGGTGGACCCGGGCAAAGGGGTCGCGATAAACCTCTTTTTGGCCATTGGCTCCTCGAGCTCCCCGGCACACAGGCAGAGGTTGAGGATGGAGGCGGCGGCGGCGACCTACCAATGGTTTCGAGCGAGGGGGGGGTGGTGTGTGTCTGTGTGAGCGGAGATTTTGGGGAGTGTGTGGTGTGTGTGGAGGGGGGCAAGGCGGTGCTTGAGGAAATACCGCGGCAACTGCAAATTTTACTAGGCGAGAGTAACAAGGCGGGGCTACTGAAAATTTGGATCAAGGGAGAGCAAATATTTTTGAGATTGCGAGGGATGTAGAGGTGGGAGTAAAATGTAGGGGCAACTGAAAATTTGAATCAAGGGTGAGCAGATATTTTTGAGATTGAGAGGGATGTAGAGGCGGGAATGGCGGGGCAACTGAAAATTTGAATCAACGGCAAGCGGATATTTTTGAGATTGCGAGGGATGCAGAGGCGGGAGTAAAATGTCGGGGCTACTGAAAATTTGAATCAAGGGACTGAAGCAGAGCGGGAGTAACAGACATCGCACATGGTCCGCACATACTAATCGTGTGCTATCAAACATTAAAACCTTCCAGGCGGTAGATATTTTTGAGATTACGAGGCAGTAGATATTTTCGAGACTGGGAGGCAAGCCTCGTGGAGCCCAATCTACTATGCTGATGTGAGGGACTACATGGCACGGGCGTGGCACACGGGTAGTCTGACCGAACCATGCATGTTGCTTACCCAATCGCAGATGGTTTCTACATCCAACTCGTGTGTTGTTTATAAATTTGGCAAAGAGAATAATGCGGGAGAGGGTTAGAACACGAACACACTTGCATGTGTACCAAATATATGTATGAAAAGGGTGGTTTGATGTTCGAATACCCAAATCACAACTTTGATGTGGCACCTGTCGCACAAAAGCACAATATTGCTAGTCAGCCACCCCCTACGGAGCCCACTTCATGTCGGCAGTAAGGGAATCCTAGCTACAAATGCATGCCCCCAAATAGCTAGGTCTAAAATCTCACCCTACTGTAACACAAAACCTATAGGATTCCATCATATATACATATGGTCAAACTTCCCCTTTCGCTTCCCGACAAAGGTGGACTGTTTGCCAACCCACAAATGTGTTCTTGTGGCGCGAGATGGGTGAGACCACATATGAACCACATGTGGGTGGCCCTACTATATGTATGATAAGGGTGTGGTGTGTGATATTTAACTACCATTCACAACTTTGATGTGGCACGTGTGCCTCTATAGGATCAAAAGTATGTCTAGAGGGGGTGATTAGACTACTTGACCAAATAAAAATCTAGCCTTTTCCCAATTTTAATTCTTGGCAGATTTTAGCAAATTAGCACAAGTCAAGCAATCAACCTACACATGCAATTCTAGAGTATAGCAGCGGAATTGAACACAATTGCATATGAAGGTAAAGGGGAGGAGTTTGAGGAGGCAAATGCAATTGGAGACACGGAGATTTTTGAGTCGTGGTTCCGATAGGTGGTGCTATCGTACATCCATGTTGATGGAGACTTCAACCCACGAAGGGTAACGGCTGCGCGAGTCCATGGAGGGCTCCACCCACGAAGGGTCCACGAAGAAGCAACCTTGTCTATCCCACCATGGTCGTCGCCCACGAAGGACTTGCCTCACTAGGGGTAGATCTTCACGAAGTAGGTGATCTCCTTGCCCATACAAACTCCTTGGTTCAACTCCACAATCTTGTCGGAGGCTCCCAAGTGACACCTAGCCAATCTAGGAGACACCACTCTCCAAGAAGTAACAAATGGTGTGTTGATGATGAACTCCTTGCTCTTGTGCTTCAAATGATAGTCTCCCCAACACTCAACTCTCTCTCACAGGATATGGATTTGGTGGAAAGAAGATTTGAGTGGAAAGCAACTTGGGGAAGGCTAGAGATCAAGATTCATATGGTAGGATTGGAATATCTTGACCTCAACACAAGTGTAGGTGGTTCTCTCTCAGAAAATGTATTTGGAAGTGTAGGGATGTTCTGATGGCTCTCTCTATGAATGAAGAGGGGTGGAGGGGTATATATAGCCTCCACACAAAATCTAACCGTTACACACAACATACCAATCTCGGTGGGACCGAATTGAGAAACTCGGTCGGACCGATTTAGCAAATCAAGTGACCGTTAGGATTTTCGGTGGGACCGACATGCAACTCGGTAGGACCAATATTATTAGGGTTAGGGCATAACGTAATCTCGGTGAGACCGATTACACAAACTCGGTGAGACCGATTTTGGTAATAAGCTAACCAGAGAGTTGGTCAGGCAAACTCCGTGGGACCGATTCGCTCATCTCGGTGGGACCGAAACAATTACGAAAAGGAAACAGAGAGTTTACATTGCAATCTCGGTTGGACCGATCGCTCATCTCGGTGAGACCGAAACATTTTCAAGGGAAACAGAGAGATTACAATCCCATCTTGGTGAGACCAATATCCCTATCGGTGAGACCGATTTGCCTAGGGTTTGTGGCAGTAGCTATGACATCTGAACTCGGTGGCGCTGGATAGAAAGAATCGGTGGGGCCGAGTTTGACTTTTGGTTTAGGTCATAGGTGGATGTGAGAAAGTAGTTGAGGGCTTTGGAGCATATCACTGAGAATTTTGAGCAAGAACCTCATTAAGCAACACCTCATCCCTCCTTGATAGTATTGGCTTTTCCTATAGACTCAATGTGATCTTGGATCACTAAAATAGAAAATGTAGAGTCTTGAGCTTTGAGCTTGAGCCAATCCTTTTGTCCTTAGAATTTTGAGGGGTCCACTTTTCTCATCCATGCCATGCCAATCATTGAGATTTCCTGAAATATTTATCTTGAAATAGCATTAGCTCAATGAGCTATATGTTGTTAGGAATTACCAAAACCACCCAGGGATAGTTGCACTTTCAGCCTCGCAAATTAACCGGACTTCCCTAATCCCACGGAGGTTGCAGGTAGCACGAAGTAGCCCCCCCCACACACACACACACGTCGGGGGGGGGGGCATATCACCAAGACGTACTGTAACACGGACCAAGTAGAATCCAACTTGGTCATACAACCTCTCCTCGCTCGTTGTTGGTCAAAGTGATGGACGTCCACACGGCCTCGCAAAATGGGCTAGCTTGTCGCCGATAACCTCGCGAGGGAGTACTGTATCAAGACAAACCCACTCTATGAATGTGGCCCAAGTATGTATATGGAAGTGGTGTGTGTGGTGTTTGAATACCCAATGCGCAAAATTGATGCGGCACCATGCTTTGGAACCATAAAATCCCCACATCGAGTGAGGGTTCACGATGCGTAGCATGTGCTCAAACATAATTAGGCTTGGAATGGGTCGACCTACTATACGGTAACTCGAAGCAAATAAGAAGAATCCACCCTGGTAACCTTTCTCGTCGTTGTCGTCCACGCGGGCCCACGAATATATATAGGCTTGCCGCTCATAACCAAGTGAGTGAGAGTGTGTCCAAATACAACCATTATTGCATGCGTGTGTCCTGAACATATTTATGGATGTGTGTGATGCATGCATATGTGTTGAATACCCGACCCAATGCACAACATTGATGTGGTGCATGCGTTGAAAATCATAGAGGTCCCCACACAGAGCAAGAGGTCGTTCATGATGTGTCGCGTGCTCCCCCTAGATCCAGCGGGATGGATTCATGTGTACATATGTGCTATTATAGATATGTAATCTCACATCATGATCTATATCAAGATAAAACAAAATATTAATCCCCTCCTAAGTCAATTTAGTTAACCTCTCTCGCGCTGTCGGTGAAAGTGATGGACCAAGCTGGTCACCACCCCCCCCCCTCTCGACACATACTATATACACACACCTAGTAACACAACCCTAAAAGAATTAATCCTCCTTGTTCGTCAAACGTACCTCTCTCTCACTGGGCAAAGTGATGGACGATGAACTCATGGGCCCAACACAAAAGTGAAGCGTATGGCGCACGCGAGTGAACATCCTATATAGGACTACGTACCACCATCTACATGTGGCCCAAAGAGGTGTTCGTGTGATGTTTGAATACACAATGCACAACTTTGATGTGGCACCACGTATATAGGAAACCAAAAAAGTCCCCACAGAGAGCGCGAGGTTCATGACGCATGGTATGTGCTATATGTACACCCCCATTCGACGCGTGGTAAATAAGTACTTCTACTATATAGCACAAACCAAAAAAGAATCATTCCTTGATGATCAAATTAACCTCTCTCTCATTGGGTCAAAGTCATAAAGGACAACCTCGCATGCCCATGGATAGAACCGCCACACGCGAGTGACTTCCTATATATAGGGCAACCACCCCCTACATGGTATTGCATGATGTTTGAATACCAATATAATGTACAACTTTGATGTGGCACCTACCTCGGGAACCGGAAAGTCCCCACATGGAGCGAGGTTATGACACGCATATATATAGAGTATTCATGTTGCCCCCTCTTTGACATGTACATACTCCTATACCATGCATATACGTAACACAAACCAAAAAAGAACCTGTCAGGACCCCGACTCGATGTCACATCGATCTAGCTTGTAACACCTCATATCACTTTGCGGCCTCACGCACGGTATTCCCACGGGTGTCGCCTTACCTTTGCCCGGGACCGTTTGCGCCTTTTGGCTCACGTATATGATAGTGTCGCTAGCATCCATATGATAAGGAGCCCGGGCTGACATGACTAGTCGTAAATCCAAAGTGGCACAGGCTTACAGGGACAGGCATCCACGACCCAGATTCGATCGTGTCGGTCATCAGCAAGTGGGTCCGGGCTGTAGCACTGGGCTAGTAGGACTCCGGTAGACCGGGCTGTAGCGGGCTAACAGGACTCCGGTACTCAATGCGTGACATTTCCCCGAAGGGACAGACACAGGAACGAAGAAGGACACATGCCGGCCAGCCTAAGTGTTCCAGAGCAGTAGCAAGCTACCATGGCTCAGCGGCAACACTAGGAGACATTTCCCGGTAAGAGAGGCTACTAAAGATAAACAACTAGATAGTCAGATCCCACACATACCAAGCATTTCAATAACATACACACAATATGCTCGATATGTGCAAATACAACATGGCATCACAACATGACTCTACGACACAAGTACTTTATTTAAGGCTCCGGGAGCCATACATAACATACACATAGGTACGGGTCACACGACCCAGCATTCAAGTCATACAGTCATACAAACCAGCAGCGGAAGTAGCTTGTCTGGGTACAGACAACTAGTAAAATAAAAGAGGCTTGGAAAGCCTAGCTATACTACGTGGTCCTTCACAAGCTCAGGATCACCACCTGGGCCTTAGCCTACTCAGTGATGTCAACGTCTACGTAGAACCCATCAGAAGGGGTTGCAGCGTCTTCTGTAAAAGTGTAGATTATAGCAACATGAGTACAAAGGTACTCAGCAAGACTTACATCAAATCCTAAATACATGCACATTATCAAGAAGGGTTGGTGGAGTTGTTGCAGCAAGCCAGCTTTGACTCTTGGCTAGGCTAACCTACGAGACTCCAACTTGAAATGGTTTTGCGTACACGAGTCCACTACTCACCACTTCAATACACTACCGAGGATCCACCTCCGTCTTCCTACGGAAGAGCCATCCTCGGCACTCACACTTATCTTGAGGCTTTTAGTAGTTTCCATTTACTTGTCTATGAACTATATAGGCAACCAAGTAGTCCTTTACCGCGGACGCGGCTATTCGAATAGATCATGATAACCCTGCAGGGGTGTACTTCTTCATACATGTTTCCACCACTTAGCGTCTGCACACGATATGTGCTCGGCAGACTTCAAGCGAAAGCCGACGTGGGTGTAGACCACGACCTACCTAAACACCTAAGTCTCTAGTCCAGGTTTATCGCCTATCCAGGTTCCATCCGCAGGGAGTCCGGCCGAGGTTTCCCATACGGCCCCGAACAATGTGAACAGGGTTCCCGAGATACCTAACGGGTATTCGGTACACCCGGCCACGTACCTACCGCATCACAGCCCACCCCTACGGTCAGCGCTGTCCACGGCCTCCAGTAGGCTACAAACACCAGAAACTACTTGCAACTCCTGGACAGAGGACTAGGGTGAATAAGAAGTCGAGCGGGGTCATATTTCAGGGCCCAATGCATGGTAGTAGCTGTATCTTAAATCACACATACAGATCTCAGTGCTTAAGGTCGGCTTCAATGAAACAACCCACCATGTACTCCTACATGGCCTCTCATCGATACCTTTACCAAATCGTGTTCACCACACCACTCTCATTACCGACATAATCATTTCACTCTAGCCCATCACCCAGATGAACCAGACCTGACACGACTCTAAGCATAGCAGGCATAGCAAGGTAGGAACAACACATACATATGGCTCAATCAACTCCTACACATGCTAGTGGGTTTCATCTAGTTACTGTGGCAATGACAGGTCATGCAGAGGAAGTGGGTTCAACTACCGTAGCACATAGCAGTTTGAAACGCGTTGTCTTAATGCAGTAAAAGAGAGCAGGAGCGAGAACATGGGATTGTATCGATATGATCAAATGGTTGGTTGCTTGCCTGATGGTTCGATGCACTGATACGGTTCTTCGTTAGGGTAATCACGGTACTCCTCGGAGGCAGATCCTGCCGCATAGAACACCGATACACAACCATCACCAAACAATGTGCAACAATATGATGCATGCATGAAACATAGCAATATGAGTGTGTTGGGCTAATGCAACTAAGACCAGAAGGGTTTGAACCAATTTGAATCAAAGATTCAAATTTCAAACTCAAACATGGCCCTTTAAAGTGTTTTTCCTTGTTCTGCATTAAACATCAGGTTAACTTGTTTAATCATGCATGAAAATAGTACAAATGGATAGATTGGATTTTTCTGATCATTTTTCATATATAATTTGTCTGATTTGGAGTTACAGAATAAAAGTTATGAATTTTTAAAGTTTAAACTATATTCTGGAATTTCCTATATTAGATTAAATCCAGAAAATCAATTACTGCGTCAGCCTGACGTCAGTGTGACATCAGCAGGTCAACGGGACACGTCCGGGTCAAACCTGACAGTGGGTCCCGCGTGTCAGTGTGATTAATTAATTAAAGTTTAAATAAAACTAAACCTGTTTAATTAACAGGGCTGGGCCCCACCTGTCATTGACTCAGGGAGTCAACCAGGGCCCACCCGTGGTCAAACCCGGGTCGGCTGCACCGGCGTTTAGCCGCCGGCGAGC
Source organism: Triticum aestivum (assembly GCF_018294505.1). Lineage (NCBI taxonomy): Eukaryota > Viridiplantae > Streptophyta > Magnoliopsida > Poales > Poaceae > Triticum > Triticum aestivum. The sequence goes on along the minus strand of NC_057795.1, from coordinate 376,260,620 downwards.
CCGACGCGGCGGCGGAAGTGGTTTTGGCCGTTTCGGCCACCAAATGGGTCGCGGAGACCACCGGAGTGGAGCTGAGGACGAGCCGCAGCTCTTGGTGGAGTCCGTTGGGGTCGGGGTGGCCGGAGTTGGCGCCGGCGACGACTTTGGCGGCCACCGGGGTTCGGCCGAAGTCGAACTTGACGCAAGAGGGGTCGGTGAGGTGCGGGGAGTAGCTAGTTAGGTGCTACGTGACGCGGTGAGCATGATGGACACCGTGGAGTGGTCGGAGGGTGACCGGGAGCACGTCGGCGACGAGCTCCACGGCGGTGGGTGCGGTTGAGCTCCGGGAGGTCGCTACACGGCTCGGGAGCAAGAAAAGAAGGGGGGGAAGATGGCTAAGCTCACAGTGAGTGCGACGAAGCCCTTGCTGCGGCCGGGGATGGACCGGAGCGACGACGGCGTTGAAGGGGATCTCCGGCGGCGGCGGTTCGGGCGAGGTCGTTGCGGTGGACTCGGGCGTTGCGAGCGCTCGGGGCTCGGCTTGCTCGATGAAGTGGACAGCGGCGGAGCTCCTGGACACGACGAGAGGACGCACGGGCAGCGGGGAGCACGGCTACGACGTAGGCACGGCGGTGGTGGCGTCGGTCATGGCGGGGGAGCGCGAGGGGAGGAGCTGGAGAGGAGAGGGGGTGTCTGGGGGGTTCGGGGGAGAGAGGGAGGGCGATCCACGACGTCAGCGGGCGAGGGGGGCGGCGAGCAGGTGCGTGGCGCGCGCTGCGGTCGCCGTCGGGCACCTGCCTGCCTGCCTGGCCGGCAAGCAGCTCGCTGGAGCGGCGCTGGGCTGGGCCGGCAGGTGGGCCGGGAGCTGGCGTCAGGTAAGTTTTTCTATTTTCTCTGTTTTCTGTTTTTTAATACTTCTGCAACTTTGTTGAATTAATAAAAATACTTAGGCAACTCCTAAAATCACCAAACTACTCCTGGTCCATAGTTGGATTATTTCCAACATGAAACATTTTAGTTTGGAGATATTTGAGCATTTAAATATTTTATATAATTTTAAATGCCCAAATTCAAATATTTATGATTTAATTCACAAACCCTAAGATGGCCTAGGAAAATGTGCATCACTTTTGGCAGAGGTTCTGAACCAAGACAAAAATGATGGGCATTTTAGAAGGGCATTTCAGGTTCATTGAAAAGTTTTTAGTAAACCCTAATTGGTTTCAGAGGGGACTGGGGGTTCTGTCATCCCCATTTCAGGTTTCTGATGCAAAAATAAACATGATGCAACACTCTAATGCATGACTAGCTAGGGTGTGACAACTCACCCCCACTCAAAAGAATCTCGTCCCGAGATTTGGGTTCCTCCGGGAAGAAGGCGGGATACTCAAGTCGAAGACGATCCTCCCTTTCCCAAGTTGCTTCATCCTCAGAATGGTGCGACCATTGAACTTTGAGAAACTTGATATTATGACGTCGAGTGGTACGCTCGGCCTGATCGAGGATACGAATGGGGTACTCTCGATATGTGAGATTATCTTGGAGATCAAGCGTTTCGTGGTCCACTCCACGGATAGGATCTGAGAAGCAACGCCGGAGTTGAGAGACGTGGAAGACATCATGGACTCTGGAGAGATGCGGAGGTAGTTCCAACTGGTAGGCAACTTCTCCTCGTTTAGCGAGAATGCGAAAAGGTCCAATGTAACGAGGAGCCAATTTGCCTTTGATACCGAAACGATGGGTTCCCTTCAGAGGGGTAACCCGAAGGTAAGCCTTCTCGTCAATCTTGAAAGTCATAGCCTTATGTTTTCGGTCATATTGACTCTTCTGACGGGATTGGGCTGTTTTCAACTTTTCAGGAACGATGCGAACTTGCTCTTCTGCTTCCTGAATCATATCCGGGCCAAAGAATTGTCTTTCCCCGGTCTCTGACCAGTTAAAGGGTGTTCGACACCGTCGTCCATAGAGAACTTCAAAAGGGGCTTTACCCAAGCTAGATTGATAGCTGTTGTTGTAAGCAAATTCGGCAAATGGAAGGCATTTCTCCCACTCCATTCCGAAAGAGATAACAGAGGCTCGAAGCATGTCTTCTAGAATCTGGTTGACGCGTTCTACTTGACCACTCGATTGAGGGTGAAAAGCGGTGCTAAAGGAAAGGCGGGTTCCCATAGCATTTTGGAAACTTTCCCAAAATCGAGAGGTGAAAAGACTTCCTCGATCCGAGTTAATTTCCAAAGGAACACCATGGAGAGACACTATTCGGGAGATGTATAAGTCTGCCAGCTGACTAGCGGTTATACTCTCACAAACAGGTAAGAAATGGGCCACTTTGGAAAGACGATCGACAACGACGAAGATAGCATTATTCCCTCTCTTGGTCCTGGGAAAACCGGTAATGAAATCCATACCAATTTTATCCCATTTCCATTCAGGAATAGCTAAGGGTTGAAGGGTGCCAGCAGGCCGTTGATGCTCTGCTTTTACACGACGGCAGACGTCGCAGTTAGCAATATACTGAGCAATTTCTCTCTTCATCCTAGTCCACCAGAACCTCTGGCGTAGGTCCTGATACATCTTGGTACTACCGGGATGAATGGTGAGAGGAGATTCATGAGCCTCCTTAAGGATCAGCTGCCGTAGATGCTGGTTCTTGGGAACCACTAAACGGTTCTCAAAGTACACAACACCATGATCATTTGTGGAGAAACAACTAGCACCTCCGCTAGCAATGTTCTCCTTGATTTTAGATATTCCCTTATCTCGCTTTTGGGCAGCGATAATTTGATCCGTAAGAGTAGGTTTCGCCACCAAGGTGGAAAGAAATCCTTGAGGAACAATGTGAAGGTTAAGCTTCCGAAATTCCTCATGGAGAAGCGGTTGACTTTGTTGTAACATCAGGTTGTTACAATAAGATTTACGACTTAGCGCATCAGCCATGACATTGGCTTTCCCTGGGGTGTAGGTTATTCCTAAGTCGAAATCTGTGATCAACTCGACCCAACGTCTTTGCCTGAGATTCAAATCCGGTTGGGTGAAGATGTACTTCAGACTTTGGTGATCAGTGAATATTTCGCAACGATTACCAAGAAGGTAATGTCGCCAGGTTTTAAGTGCATAGACTACGGCTGCAAGCTCTAGATCATGAGTAGGATAATTCTCCTCATGTGGGTGCAATTGCCGTGAGGCGTAAGCAATTACGTGTCGATCTTGCATGAGAATGCAACCTAGTCCTTGTCGCGAGGCGTCGCAGTAGATAACAAAGTCCTTAGAGAAGTCTGGCGGTACCAGTACGGGAGCAGAAGTCAGGCGTCTTTTCAGTTCCTGAAAGCTGTGCTCACATTGTGGAGTCCATTCGAACTTCTTATCTTTCTTGAGGAGTTCGGTTAGAGGTTTAGCAACTTTGGAGAAGTTTTCGACAAAGCGACGGCAATAGCTCGCTAAGCCCAGAAAACTCCGAACTTGCTTGACCGATTCAGGTGGAGTCCAATTAAGGACGGCTTGAACTCGCTCAGGGTTAACAGCAATACCTTTACCAGATATTACATGACCCAGATAGGTCACTTCTGACAACCAGAATTCACATTTAGAAAATTTGGCATAAAGGCGATGCTCTCGAAGTTTCTTCAACACTAGCCTTAGATGTTCGGCATGTTCTTCCTCGCTCTTGGAGTAGATGAGTATATCATCGAGGTAAACCACGACGAATTTATCCAAATACTCCATGAAGATTGAGTTCATTAACCGAGAAAAGGTGGCTGGAGCGTTGGTTAAACCGAAGGACATGACGGTGTACTCGTATTGGCCATAACGAGTAACAAAGGCCGTTTTAGGAATGTCCCCGTTCCTGATTTTGATTTGATGGTAGCCCAACCTCAAATCCATTTTGGAGAAGACTGAGGATCCAGCGAGCTGATCATACAGGTCGTTGATCCTGGGGAGCGGATATTTGTTCTTGATTGTGACCAAATTGACAGGTCGATAATCTACAACCATCCGGTCCGTACCATCCTTCTTCTTGACGAAGAGGACGGGGCAAGCCCACGGAGATGAACTAGGTCGGATGAAACCCTTTTTCAAGGACTCATCGAGTTGTTTCTTAAGCTCGGCTAGTTCTAGTGGTGCCATCTTATAGGGTCTTCTAGCAATCGGGACGGTTCCTGGAATAAGGTCTATTACGAACTCCACATCCCTGTCAGGTGGAACACCTGGCAATTCCTCTGGGAAGACATCCGGGAAGTCACGGACTACCGGAACATCCTCAAGGTCTGGCAAAGGGCTGGCGTTAAGAGAATATAACTGTCGCTTGGCTATTCGGGTCAAGACATTGACTATCTTCCCCGAAGGATGAGTGAGTTGAACAGTCCTAGAGAAGCAATCAATTTTGGCATGATGAGCTGACATCCAGTCCATACCCAAAATGATATTAATATCTGAAAATTTGAGAGCTATCAAAGATGCAAGGAAAACAAGTCTGTCGACTTGGATTTCATTTCCATAACTTACCCTGGAGGTTTGCCATCTAGAACCGGGAGTAGAAATTTCCATAGTGGATGGCATGTCACAGAATGCGGTGTTATGCAAACGAGCATAGTTCTCGGATATAAATGAATGAGAGGCTCCTGTATCAAAAAGAACAGATGCCGGGTGGCAATTAACAAGGAGCGTACCGAGAACGACGTTGGGATCCTCTTGAGCTTCTTCGGCAGAGATACAGTTGACATGGCCACGTGTAGCGGTGGCCGGCTTGGCGTGGAACACTTTCCCTGTCGGCTTGCCACGGCCAACAGCTTTAGCAGATTGGTTGGGGTTGGTCTGGGGACACTCACGCATATAGTGGCCAGATTCCCCACACTTGAAACAAGTCACGGAACTGGTACGTGGAGGAGCACTGTTGGTTGGACCACCATAGGGCTTGGCTGGTGCAGACTGTTGAACGGGGCGAGGCGCCTGGAAGGATGGCCTCGGTGTGAACCTGGGTGGCAGGGCGGTGTTAGGCACCCACACGCGGCGCTTCTGAGGACCAGCACCGGATGAGGAGCCCATGTCACGGCCATGCTTGCGTGTTGCGTCATAATCAGTCTGACCAGTCTCAGCACTGATGGCCTTGTTAACAAGTTTCTGAAAGGATGTGCACTCATGCAGACGGAGGTCGCGGCGAAGCTCAGGACTAAGCCCCTTACGGAACCTTGCTTGCTTCTTGGCATCGGTAGAAACTTCCTCAGTGGCATATCGTGCGAGGTTACCAAACTCCCTGCTGTAAGCATCCACAGAGAGTCGGCCTTGGGTGAAATTGCAAAATTCCTCACGTTTACGGTCCATGAGACCCTCCGGAATGTGATGTTCACGGAAAGCCTCGCTGAATTCAGCCCAGGTAGTGACATGGCCCGCTGGGCGCATAGCTCCATAATTCTCCCACCATAGACTGGCGGGGCCTTCAAGATGATATGCAGCAAAGGTGACCTTGTCAGCCTCAGCTACTAGCGCGGAACGCAGTTTGTGAGAAATACTGCGAAGCCAGTCATCAGCGTCGAGAGGCTCGACGGAGTGGTGGAACGTGGGTGGATGTAACTTGATGAAGTCACTGAGTGACACCACGTTAGTCCTCTGATGGTGTGCTGTGTTCTGTTCAATACGCTCCAACAAACGGTTGGTCTCCCGCTTATTTCTCTCAGCTTCCATCATAACCTCGGCTAGGGAAGGAGGATGAGGCAGATTTGCATTCCTGACTTCACTGCCTTCGGCCTGCTCTTGAGGAGCAGGGTTAGTGCGCGTGTTGACCATCCTAGGTAAACAAGACAATGATTTAGTCAGAATGATAAAATTCCGACATAGAATACAGAATGTAAGGAATAACTCGGAATGCGAGATGATCATCCGTATGACATGGTAAATACAGAAACTGCTTCTTTTATTCCATCGTCATACACACCATACAAGGTTTAGTACAAGACCAAACAAGGTACTATTGCGGTGAAAAGAGGATTACATCTCATCGGAGGCATCCCAAGCTCCTATACATTATTTTTCTACATCTCCGGAAGCGGTACAAACTAGGTCATATCCCACGAGTCACGCAGGACGATAGACGACACAGCTAGTACGAACTAGTGATACTACCACTAACTCAGACCGATCCGTAGTAGTCCTCGTAGAAATCACCTCCATAGCCTGGAAGCTCAACATGATCATCCGGAAACAGACGATCTCGCGGAGCTTGTGGACCATAGGGACTAGGATGAGGTCTTGGACCAACAGATGGTGGCCTGCGGGGACCGCGAGGTGGGGTGATGCCTCCTACATCACGCCAACCCATCACGTCTGGCAGAGCAGATCTCACAGGATAGAGATCGCGCATATCCGAATATCCAGCTTGCACCGCCGGTGCAAACCGAGTCAACGTGGCCCAATGGTCAGCACGGGTATTGAAAAGCTCTAGCCTCAAGGCCCGATTTTCACGGTCCTTATCCTCGAGCATCTCAGCAGTGGTGCGAGTCCGTGAATCCTCCTGAGTGGGGTCAGCATAGATAGCCTGGAGATACCCTTGTGCTCCCGGAAGTGATCCTGGCATATACCGGAAATCAGAGTCCCGAAATAGGCCAGACCTGACTCGCATGATGGTCATCATAGAGTAGGCGGCGTCCTGCACAGCCATCTCAATAGTAACCCCAAGTCCATAGGAGCAGTGAAGGGGCTCGGTGGATCCAGGATAAGATGGAAATATCCTGACAGTGCAGAGATACTGGCTTTGATTAAAGTCCCGAAATTGCTCTTCGACCGTGTACTCAGGATACCAACGGTATCCAGCCTCAGTCATTACCCTGACCAACATGGCGGTATGGCCGGGTACATCTAGGCATCGAGTCAGGCGAACCACTTGATTGAGGTCGCGAGTGGCCATCTGAAAGCACAACCATAATGCAAAGGCATTAGAATTTCTAGCAAAATTTCGGCAGCATAACAGCTGTAAATGCTCAAGAAGGATTTTGAGACATTTGACAAAGGATTTCATACACACTCAACATCATCATATCAAATTCTGAGTCCATCCTAGCAACATAATGTGGTAGTAGAACTGAACTAGGCTTGTATTCATCAAACCTATAAGGTACTACTGATTAGTAACACGTGATCCTGATAGAGAGAATAGATCCTAATTCCTTAACCCCCGGTGGAAGAATAGACTGACTCAGATCAGAATGTCATAAGATAAAGGAGTAAAAAGAGCCTTACGTTCCAACCCACAAACAATTCCCCTACATATAACTAAAGAATTTCTAGACTCAACATCGACCAGTTTGGCTTGGAGAACCTACAGGCAGTCCGGCTCTGATGCCAACGCTGTCAGGACCCCGACTCGATGTCACATCGATCTAGCTTGTAACACCTCATATCACTTTGCGGCCTCACGCACGGTATTCCCACGGGTGTCGCCTTACCTTTGCCCGGGACCGTTTGCGCCTTTTGGCTCACGTATATGATAGTGTCGCTAGCATCCATATGATAAGGAGCCCGGGCTGACATGACTAGTCGTAAATCCAAAGTGGCACAGGCTTACAGGGACAGGCATCCATGACCCAGCTTCGAACGTGTCGGTCATCAGCAAGTGGGTCCGGGCTGTAGCACTGGGCTAGCAGGACTCCGGTAGACCGGGCTGTAGCGGGCTAACAGGACTCCGGTACTCAATGCGTGACATTTCCCCGAAGGGACAGACACAGGAACGAAGAAGGACACATGCCGGCCAGCCTAAGTGTTCCAGAGCAGTAGCAAGCTACCATGGCTCAGCGGTAACACTAGGAGACATTTCCCGGTAAGAGAGGCTACTAAAGATAAACAACTAGATAGTCAGATCCCACACATACCAAGCATTTCAATAACATACACACAATATGCTCGATATGTGCAAATACAACATGGCATCACAACATGACTCTACGACACAAGTACTTTATTTAAGGCTCCGGGAGCCATACATAACATACACATAGGTACGGGTCACACGACCCAGCATTCAAGTCATACAGTCATACAAACCAGCAGCGGAAGTAGCTTGTCTGGGTACAGACAACTAGTAAAATAAAAGAGGCTTGGAAAGCCTAGCTATACTACGTGGTCCTTCACAAGCTCAGGATCACCACCTGGGCCTTAGCCTACTCAGTGATGTCAACGTCTACGTAGAACCCATCAGAAGGGGTTGCAGCGTCTTCTGTAAAAATGTAGATTATAGCAACATGAGTACAAAGGTACTCAGCAAGACTTACATCAAATCCTACATACATGCACATTATCAAGAAGGGTTGGTGGAGTTGTTGCAGCAAGCCAGCTTTGACTCTTGGCTAGGCTAACCTACGAGACTCCAACTTGAAATGGTTTTGCGTACACGAGTCCACTACTCACCACTTCAATACACTACCGAGGATCCACCTCCGTCTTCCTACGGAAGAGCCATCCTCGGCACTCACACTTATCTTGAGGCTTTTAGTAGTTTCCATTTACTTGTCTATGAACTGTATAGGCAACCAAGTAGTCCTTTACCGCGGACGCGGCTATTCGAATAGATCATGATAACCCTGCAGGGGTGTACTTCTTCATACATGTTTCCACCACTTAGCGTCTGCACACGATATGTGCTCGGCAGACTTCAAGCGAAAGCCGACGTGGGTGTAGACCACGACCTACCTAAACACCTAAGTCTCTAGTCCAGGTTTATCGCCTATCCAGGTTCCATCCGCAGGGAGTCCGGCCGAGGTTTCCCATACGGCCCCGAACGATGTGAACAGGGTTCCCGAGATACCTAACGGGTATTCGGTACACCCGGCCACGTACCTACCGCATCACAGCCCACCCCTACGGTCAGCGCTGTCCACGGCCTCCAGTAGGCTACAAACACCAGAAACTACTTGCAACTCCTGGACAGAGGACTAGGGTGAATAAGAAGTCGAGCGGGGTCATATTTCAGGGCCCAATGCATGGTAGTAGCTGTATCTTAAATCACACATACAGATCTCAGTGCTTAAGGTCGGCTTCAATGAAACAACCCACCATGTACTCCTACATGGCCTCTCATCGATACCTTTACCAAATCGTGTTCACCACACCACTCTCATTACCGACATAATCATTTCACTCTAGCCCATCACCCAGATGAACCAGACCTGACACGACTCTAAGCATAGCAGGCATAGCAAGGTAGGAACAACACATACATATGGCTCAATCAACTCCTACACATGCTAGTGGGTTTCATCTAGTTACTGTGGCAATGACAGGTCATGCAGAGGAAGTGGGTTCAACTACCGTAGCACATAGCAGTTTGAAACGCGTTGTCTTAATGCAGTAAAAGAGAGCAGGAGCGAGAACATGGGATTGTATCGATATGATCAAATGGTTGGTTGCTTGCCTGATGGTTCGATGCACTGATACGGTTCTTCGTTAGGGTAATCACGGTACTCCTCGGAGGCAGATCCTGCCGCATAGAACACCGATACACAACCATCACCAAACAATGTGCAACAATATGATGCATGCATGAAACATAGCAATATGAGTGTGTTGGGCTAATGCAACTAAGACCAGAAGGGTTTGAACCAATTTGAATCAAAGATTCAAATTTCAAACTCAAACATGGCCCTTTAAAGTGTTTTTCCTTGTTCTGCATTAAACATCAGGTTAACTTGTTTAATCATGCATGAAAATAGTACAGATGGATAGATTGGATTTTTCTGATCATTTTTCATATATAATTTGTCTGATTTGGAGTTACAGAATAAAAGTTATGAATTTTTAAAGTTTAAACTATATTCTGGAATTTCCTATATTAGATTAAATCCAGAAAATCAATTACTGCGTCAGCCTGACGTCAGTGTGACATCAGCAGGTCAACGGGACACGTCCGGGTCAAACCTGACAGTGGGTCCCGCGTGTCAGTGTGATTAATTTAATTAAAGTTTAAATAAAACTAAACCTGTTTAATTAACAGGGCTGGGCCCCACCTGTCATTGACTCAGGGAGTCAACCAGGGCCCACCCGTGGTCAAACCCGGGTCGGCTGCACCGGCGTTTAGCCGCCGGCGAGCCCGACGCGGCGGCGGAAGTGGTTTTGGCCGTTTCGGCCACCAAATGGGTCGCGGAGACCACCGGAGTGGAGCTGAGGACGAGCCGCAGCTCTTGGTGGAGTCCGTTGGGGTCGGGGTGGCCGGAGTTGGCGCCGGCGACGACTTTGGCGGCCACCGGGGTTCGGCCGAAGTCGAACTTGACGCAAGAGGGGTCGGTGAGGTGCGGGGAGTAGCTAGTTAGGTGCTACGTGACGCGGTGAGCATGATGGACACCGTGGAGTGGTCGGAGGGTGACCGGGAGCACGTCGGCGACGAGCTCCACGGCGGTGGGTGCGGTTGAGCTCCGGGAGGTCGCTACACGGCTCGGGAGCAAGAAAAGAAGGGGGGGAAGATGGCTAAGCTCACAGTGAGTGCGACGAAGCCCTTGCTGCGGCCGGGGATGGACCGGAGCGACGACGGCGTTGAAGGGGATCTCCGGCGGCGGCGGTTCGGGCGAGGTCGTTGCGGTGGACTCGGGCGTTGCGAGCGCTCGGGGCTCGGCTTGCTCGATGAAGTGGACAGCGGCGGAGCTCCTGGACACGACGAGAGGACGCACGGGCAGCGGGGAGCACGGCTACGACGTAGGCACGGCGGTGGTGGCGTCGGTCATGGCGGGGGAGCGCGAGGGGAAGGAGCTGGAGAGGAGAGGGGGTGTCTGGGGGGTTCGGGGGAGAGAGGGAGGGCGATCCACGACGTCAGCGGGCGAGGGGAGCGGCGAGGCGGCGAGCAGGTGCGTGGCGCGCGCTGCGGTCGCCGTCGGGCACCTGCCTGCCTGCCTGGCCGGCAAGCAGCTCGCTGGAGCGGCGCTGGGCTGGGCCGGCAGGTGGGCCGGGAGCTGGCGTCAGGTAAGTTTTTCTATTTTCTCTGTTTTCTGTTTTTTAATACTTCTGCAACTTTGTTGAATTAATAAAAATACTTAGGCAACTCCTAAAATCACCAAACTACTCCTGGTCCATAGTTGGATTATTTCCAACATGAAACATTTTAGTTTGGAGATATTTGAGCATTTAAATATTTTATATAATTTTAAATGCCCAAATTCAAATATTTATGATTTAATTCACAAACCCTAAGATGGCCTAGGAAAATGTGCATCACTTTTGGCAGAGGTTCTGAACCAAGACAAAAATGATGGGCATTTTAGAAGGGCATTTCAGGTTCATTGGAAAAGTTTTTAGTAAACCCTAATTGGTTTCAGAGGGGACTGGGGGTTCTGTCATCCCCATTTCAGGTTTCTAATGCAAAAATAAACATGATGCAACACTCTAATGCATGACTAGCTAGGGTGTGACAGAACCATCCTTGTTGGTCAAATTAACCTCTCTCTCATTGTACGTTCAACTGGTCGGTGACGACCTCGTGGGCCCACAGAGAGAGGCACGCGCGAGTGATGTCATAGGACAAAACCACCGCATGCATGTGCCTGTGTGTTATGTGATGTTTGAATACCCAATGCACAACTTTGACGTGGCACATGCTTCGCAAACCAGAAACGCACTACACCACGATGCGTGTAGCCCCTCACTTCAAGCTGGTGGGAGTGTGTATGCATGTTCTTGAACTTCGATATGGAATCCCACCATGATCCACACCACACACATGCCAAGATAAATCCACCTTTTGGTCAAATACCTCTCGTTGTCGGTGGAAACTGAGAACCTTTGTGGGCTAACAAATGGGCACGTCACTGATAACCGCACTAGGGAGAGTGTCCGAGAGGACCACCAATGCATGCGTGTGTCCCGAACATTATGTATGAAAGGGCTATGTAAAGCTTTAAATAACCAATTCATGACTTTGATGTGGCATATATGACTCACAAAATGATCAATAATCCCACAGGGAGGTTCACGACTCATAGTGTACTGCCGGACCCCTCCCCCCCACCCCCCACACACACAGACACACACATCCCGCACCACCACAGCCACTCTGAGGCATATCAAATTTTTTTATGCAGTGAACATGTGACCAAAGGCGGAGTGTCATGTTAAAATTTAAAAAACAGACATCATTCGACCATTTTTATGCATTGATTGATTTCCTAGGGATTAATGGGCAAAAATCAAATTTGAGCTACATGTGCACCAAAATGGGTTGCAAAATCATCTGTGTCCCTAGGTGCATGTTTCCCTGTGCAAGAGATTTCAAAATATTGAGAATATATATTTTCAAAATCCAGTAAATACAAAACTTAGCTAAAATTCATGAAACTTATCGTGGTGTCATATATGGACACAAATAGACTGTGATATTGTATTTTTTTTGTCAATGAGACTCGTTTTAATATAATCTTCTTACAAACGGGAGATTATTAAAAACTGACAACAAATATCTCATATGGATTATTTATTCAGACCATGTGCGTTAGACCGTGCCATGCTTAAGTTAAGCGGTAAAGCGGCAGAATGAATCATCAATAAACCAAAAAATATGTGTGCTGCCACACGCCCTGTGTGCCATGCGAGCAGGCATGAGTTGATAGGACCCATGCGAGCAGTCCGCCGCGTAGGCATATCGGGAGGCATGTGTGCAGGTGTGCGTATTGATGGGAGGCGTGCGAGTAGTTGTGTGAAATGATGGTAGGAATGGAAGAATTCCGTCGTGCAGGCTCACCGGGAGGCGAGACAACTTTTCACCACCGCCTATCTCGCTCCTACGGGTCCAGATTAATTGCATGCCCGAGCCGCCGGCCATAATAGGCGGCCGCACCCCTGGTCCATAGTGGTCAGCAATGTATGGACTCTGGATTGTATGAGGATGCCGCCGAAGCGCACCAACGGAGGGAGTAGCGACGACGGGGCTGGTGAAGCACCCACGCAACGTGTGAAGCTAGGAACAGAGGTTTCCATCACCGATGCCGAGCTCTCGCATGGGTAGCAGCACGACCTTGATTTCGTTGGTGCCGTTATCCCCCCCCCCCCAGCCGGAGTTGGACGTCAACAGCAACTCCGGCAACGACTGCGACTCTGACGGAAAATCGGTGAGTCATCAATATACCCATTTGTGCGGCAAACATATCATGTGCTTTCTCTGGTTACCCCCCCCCCCTCTATAATTTTTTTGGAATACCAAATCCTATGGTTATGCTCTCTCAGTTCATGAAATCGGAGTAATTAAGATCCGTTAGATTCATGTAGTGTATTCATTGTTTGAATGTTATCTGTATAGAGTTAGTGATTAATTGTTTGTTCTGTACAAATGATTTTTGCTAATAATCCGACTAGGGTTAGCTTGCGTGCTAATAATTCGTGACCAAATCTTGAGAACTGGTTTTGAATGTACTACATATATGTTTGTGCCTTTTTTTCTTCCAGATCTTGAGAATTGATTTTGAATGTCCTACATGTATGTTTCTGCCATTTTTTTCTTTTAGATTGGTATGTACACAGATGAGGCTCCGGCCAGCGCCACCGCCGGATGTAGATCTTGGACCCGGCTGCGCGGCCAAAAGCGGCCACGCCCTTGGACCTGAGAAACCAATAGAATCTCTGGCGGACCGCATCAGCGATCTCCCAGACGGCATCCTTGGGGAGATCATATCTCTTCTCCCTGCCAAGGATGGCTGCCTCACATAAGTCTTCGCATCTCGGTGGCACACTCTTGGTGCACCGTGCCTCTTAATCTCGACAGTCGTGAGCTATCTGTCAATGATGATTTTGAACTCCCCGGAACCATCATCTCCTCCCACCAGGGCTCCATTCAATGCATCTGCATCCCGGCATGCTACCTGCTAGACATACCCTGCATGGTGGCCGCCTGGCTGACATCACATAAATTCGATAAACTTCAGCAGCTTGAGTTCTACCATTACTACGCGATAGGTTACCACCAAGAGTTGCATCTGTGCCCTCACCACCGATGCCCATCTCATGGTTTTCCTCCTCTCTCCACACCGCCACCTTGACCCGGTGCCATCTAGCAGACAATTTGGTACAAATGCTTCGACTCCCACTTCTGAAAAAACTTGTGCTTGGGTTGGTTGATCTGTCGGTGGCCTCACTTCATAGCATCATCCACTCCAGCTGCCCTGCACTGGAGCATTTTGTCCTTGTTTTTGGACTAGGAATCTATATCCCTTGTCTCAAAATAAATTCGCCTCACCTTGTAAGCATTGGAATTCATTTTGAAGGACAAGAGCTCATCATCGAAGATGCCCCTTCACTTCAAAGGTTGCTCCTTGATTGTTGTTATAAACCTTCACAAATAACTGTTGTCTCTGCCCCTAAACTGGAGACCTTGGGTGTACTTCCTCATCCGTTTGAATCTTACAAGTTGGTGGTTGGCTCCACACTTGTTCAGGTACTGTATGTTATCCATGTACACTTTAGTAATCTATAGTTTTCATTTGTGCGCATAAGTTAAATATCATCTTGGAGTACACTTTCGGTGCTAATATTATGTTCTATGCTAAATGAAGAGCCTGTCCATAGATGGTGTATTAGGGGTGCTAGATGCTGTCAAGACCTTATATATTTATATAGGGTGTCTTGATCTGAACACCACTATTGGCTTGCTGCGATGCTTTCCATGTCTGGAGAATTTGTATATAAAAGTGATGATTTAACACACATTGAAAGCCCATATGTAATGTACTAGAATTAACCGTTCAGCTATCGCTCCTTCGACATACTCTATTTTAGACATTAACTGTTTTCAATCTTCATGTCAATTTAGGTATTAGGACTTTGAGAAAAAGTTCTAACCAATCGATGACAGAGGAAGCACAAGGATTTTCTCAGATCTCATGACATTCGTTTGAAGACAATAATGGTGGAAGGATATGCATCCATCCATCTAAACACTGGCTTTTTCACATTCTTCATGAGGAATGCGAGGGCACTATTGTCCCTGAGGAATAAGTTTTTCAACAAGAAATTTCTCACGGAACTGTATGTTGGACAACATAAAAAGAAGTTTCAGGTGGACCTAAGGGCTTCTGATCGTGTTCGGCTTATATTCACAACAACTTGTCATCATCATGGACGAGTAGATCTTTTTTACCGGGATCTTGATTTTATGGATCGGACCGATCCATTTGATTGTGACTGCCAAAAACTTTGGTTGAGTTAGATGTTATTGCCGTGTTCAATCCGGGTTATGTGTAAACCTGATGAACAATTAACCCTTGTGCTTTTGTACCTTTTCTAAGCTGGAGTTAGACATTGTTGCCCTTTTCAACTAGGGTTTGACCCATGTTTTCTTTCATACTAGGCGTTGATCTTTGTTCATTAAAGAACCCGCAAGTTCTTAGTGCCCGCCTGCACCCACCAAACTTATTTTTCAGCTAGCACACCCAATAGGGTGTAATTCTTAATAGTAGAAGTTGCATGGTAGTGGCAGATTTGGATTCTGACATTTGGGACCCACGAGAAAAAAGCCTATCCAGGGCGGTGCTGGCTCGACAGTAAACATTGAGAAACCTGGTTTTAAAATTACTGCAAATCCAAAACTCGCCTCAAAATCATGAAACATCACATGGTGTTATGACATGGCACCAACATGCTATGGTAAAAAATAGTCCAATTTGGGACAAGTTTTGGTATAAACTTCTTACAAACTGGAGCTTCTCTCAAGAAGCCTCATGGTTCCGAGAGGGAACTTGTCACCTATATGTGTGCGAAATGACATACGATGTTTTTTCCCGCCTTGATTTATTTTCAAAGGCAACATGCAACTACAGGAGTGTCGTCCTAAGAAATATGAAATTATTCAGCGTTCGTTTTGCTTTTTATGCATTGTTTGAATTTTCTGGGTATTTTTTAACATACTTTGGTGTGTGCCAAGGTCATGTGTCTACTAGCCACCTATGTAATTGGATGTTCAATTTGGTTATGGAATCAAATCCTTACAAGTACATATATTGTTCTTCTGTATGCAATGACAACGCACACAGACCATACTAGGAAACCTGTCGGTGATGAATTCATTAATCACTGACAATCGTATACCAGCAAACGTTTTCCCACAACACACACGACTTATTAGCAGAAATTGTCTATGTTATTATGGGTCTTCACACATTTCTGGTTAGGAACCTGTTTGTCGTATATCACACACACCAAGACCTGGTTGACCGTTTCTGTTGTGTTGCCTAATCACAAACAGTTAATCTGAGTGAATTGTATGCCGTATATCACACACACCTTCATCTGGCTGCCCATTTATGTTGTTCCGCCTCATCACAAATAGTTAATCCGACTGAATGGTATGTCGTATATCGCACGTGCCTGCATCTGGCTTCCCATTTCTGTTCTTCTGCCTCATCGCAAACAGTTCATTGAACTGAACTGTATGGCCCGCATTGCACATGCAACTAAAATCTGAATCATGTTCAATGTATCCGCCATCGCAAACGTTTTGCATCTTTTTTGATGGTTTTTTTACATCACCGTTTGCGATTAATGTATCACACACAGTTTCGTCAAAGGGTATTTGATCGTAGTGTCACGTTAGCAGCATCCTATAGTAGTGCATCTTCATCACCCAAGCATCTTCTTCTACGTTGTTGGAGGGAGAAGACATGATGCCTGGCTTTGAGAATCCTGACAGAAAACAGCAAGAAAGAAGAACATGAGATTTCTCCGCGATACAGTGACCAATACGTTCGGGGGGTATATAAAGATTTTTTATCTTGGGAAACAAGCAAACGGGAGGAAAACGGAGTCGGGAAGGTTCCCGAGGTGGGCACAACCCACCTGGGCGTGCTAGGGGGCCTTGGCGCACCCTGGTGTATTGTGCCCTCCTCGGGTGCCTTCCTGGTTGTTTCTTATTTTCTTAATTTTTAATATATTCCAAAACTGACAGAAAATATTTTTGCGGATTTTTTGGAGTCCATTTACTTACGGTATCACGTACCTCCTCCTTTTTTAATTATTCTAGAGTGTTTTGGAAGGTCTCCTTTACGTGTTCCTCAGGTGTCATGGTTTGAATAATATTGCTTTCAACATTAATAGGCGTACCTAAGACATAGTGTTTAATTATTTGCCCATTGAACACCTTCGGGTTAGTGCCTTTGGCATTACTTATTTTGATAGCTCCAGAGCAATAAACCTCTTCAATGATATATGGTCCTTCCCATTTAGAGAGAAGTTTCCCTACAAAGAACCCGAAACAAGAGTTGTACAATAGAACATATTCTCCAACTTTGAATTCTCTCTTTTGGATTCTTTTTTCATGCCATCTTTTAACTTTTTCTTCAAACAACTTGGCATATTCATAAGATTAGGTTCTCTATTCATCTAGTGGGCTAATATCAAATAACCCCTTTTCACTGGCAAGTTTGAAATCATAGTTGAGTTCTTTAATTGCCCAATATGATTTATGTTCTAACTCAAGAGGCAAATGACAAGCTTTTCCATAGACCATTTTGTAGGGAGACATATCCATAAGATTTTTATATGTTGCTCGGTAGGCCCAAAGTGCATCATCTAACTTCTTAGACCATTTCTATTGGGACCTATTAACATTTTTTTTGTAGTATTAGTTTTACTTCACTATTGCTAAGTTCAACTTGACCACTAGCTTGAGGATGATAGGGTGATGCAATTCTATGGTTAACATCATATTTAGCAAGCATTTATGGAAAGCACCATGAATAAAGTGTGAACCACCATCAGTCATTAAATATCTAGGGACTCCAAACCTTGGGAAAATAACTTCTTTAAGCATTTTAATGGAAGTGTTATGATCAACACTACTAGTTGGAATAGCTTGTACCCACTTAGTAACATAATCAACAGCAACCAAAATATGTGTATACCCATTAGAGGAAGGAAAAGGCCCCATATAATCAAAACCCCAAACATCAAATGGTTCAACAACAAGTGAATAATTCATAGGCATTTCTTGATGCTTACCAATACTACAAATTATTTGACATTCATCACAAGATAAAACAAACTTATGGGCATCCTTGAAGAGAGTAGGCCAATAAAAACCAGATTGCAATACCTTGTGAGCAGTTCTATCTCCCGCATGATGGCCTTCGTAAGCTTCAGACTGACATTTCTGTAGGATTTGTTCCTGTTCATGCTCAGGTACACAATGTCTAATAATACCATCTACTCCTTCTTTATAAAGATGTGGGTCATCCCAAAAGTAATGTCTTAAATCATAGAAGAACTTTTTATTTTGTTGGTATGTGAAACTAGGTGGTATGTATTTAGCAACAATATAATTAGCATAGTCAGCATACCAAGAAGTATTACGAGAAACATTTATTGCAGCTAGTTGTTCATCAGGAAAGCTATCATCAATAGGTAGTGGGTCATCAAGGATATTCTCTAACCTAGACAAGTTATCAGCTACGGGGTTCTCGACTCCTTTTCTATTAGTTACATGTAAATCAAATTCTTGTAGTAGGATAACCCACCTAATGAGCATAGGCTTACATCTTTCTTTTCCATAAGATATTTAATAGCAGCATGATTGGTGTGAATAATAACTTTGGAATCAACAATGTAAGATCTAAATTTGTCACAAGCAAACACAACTGCTAAAAATTCTTTTTCAGTAGTAGCATAATTTCTTTGGGCACTGTCTAGAGTTTTGCTAGCATAATGAATAACATTTAGTTTCTTACCAACTCTTTGTCCTAGAACAACACTAACAATATAATCACTAGCATCACACATAATTTCAAAAGGCAAGTTCCAGTCAGGTAGTTGAACAATATGTGCATAAGTTAAGGCTTTCTTAAGTGTTTCAAAGGCTTCTACACAATCATCATCAAACATCCTTTTGTAAAAGATTTGTAAGAGGCCTAGAAATTTTAGAGAAGTCTTTAATAAACCTCCTATAGAAACCAGCATGACCAAGGAAACTATGAATACTTTTGATATCTCTCCGACATGGCATTTTCTCAATTGCGTCGACTTTAGCTTTATCCACCTCAATATCTCGTTCAGAAATTTTATGGCCCAAGACAATACCTTCCTTAACCATAAAGTGGCACTTCTCCCAATTCAAGACAAGATTAGTTTGCTCACATCTTTGCAAAATTCTATCATGGTTGCTTAAGCAATCATCAAAAGAAGTTCCATAAACAGAAAAATCATCCATGAAAACCTAAATAATATTTTCACAAAAATCAGAGAATATAGCAATCATACATCTTTGGAAAAAATGAAAAGTAGCAGGTGCATTGCATAAACCAAAAGGCATACGTCTATAAGCATAGGTTCCAAAAGGGCAAGTAAAGGTGGTTTTATCTTGATTAGGTTGTGAAACAGGTATTTGAGAAAAAAAAGAATATCCATCAAGGAAGCAAAAGTGTGTGTGCTTTGATAATATTTCTAGCATTTGATCAATAAAAGGCAAGGGGTAATGGGCTTTTCTAGTTGCTTTATTTAATTTTCAGAAATCAATTACCATCCTATAGCCAGTAACAATTCTTCGTGTAATAAGTTAATTTTTATCATTAGGAACAATGGTAATACCTCCTTTCTTAGGGACACAATGAACATGACTTACCCATCTACTATCAGCTATGGGATAGATTATATCTGCTTCCAAAAGCTTTAATATTTCAGTTCTTACCACTTCTTTCGTTTTGGGATTCAAGCATCGTTGATGATCAACAACGGGTTTAGCATCGGGTTCCATATTAATCATGTGCTGACGGAGAGTGGGACTAATGCCCTTAAGATCATCAAGAGTATATCCAATAGCAGTACGGTGCTTCTTCAGAACTTTCAATAATCTTTCTTCTTCATGTTCTGAAAGATTAGCACTAATAATAATAGGATATATCTTTTTCTCACCAAGATAAGCATATTTCAAAGTGTCAGGCAATTGCTTCAATTCAAACACAAGATCACCTTAAGGTGGAGGAGGACCTCCTAGAGTTTCAATAGGCAAATTATATTTGCGCATAGGTTGTTGTTCAAAGAAAATTCTATCTATCTCATTTCTTTCATTCAAATGCATATCATTTTCATGGTCTAGCAAATATTGTTCTAGTGGATCAGTAGGAGGCACGACAATAGAAGCAAGACCAATTATTTCATCCTTACTAGGTAATTCTTTCTTGTGAGGTTGTATATTAAACTTGGAAAAATTAAACTCATGAGACTCATCACCAAAACTAACACCGACAGTTTGTTTCTCACAATCTGTTTTAGCATTAACGGTGTTCAAGAAAGGTCTACCAAAGATAATGGGACAAAATTCATCTTGTGGGGAACCAAGAACTAGAAAATCAGCAGGGTATTTGACTTCAACATCTCTAACAATCCCAAGTGGTGTGATGGTGTCTCTATTAGCAAGTTTAATAGTAACATCTATGTCTTCTATTTCAGCGGGTGTTATATCATTCATAATTTCTTGATATAAGGTAAAAGGAATAGCACTCACTCTAGCACCTAAATCACATAAGCCATGATAGCAATGATCTCCTATTTATCTTTTTCATCCATGCCAACAACAGGTCTATATTTATCTTTTTCATCCGGTTTGGCAATTCTAGTAGCTTCATCACATAAATAAATAACATGCCCATCAATATTTTCTACCAGGAGATCTTTAACCATAGCAACGCTAGGTTCTACTTTAATTTGTTCATCAGGTTTAGGTGCTCTAATATAACTATTGCGAACCACAGTTGAACCTTAGCATGTTCCTTTATCCTAACAGAGAAAGGTGGTTTTTCAATATAAGCAGTAGGCACAACTGGATCAACATTGTAAATAATAGTTTCATGTTTAGCAATGATGGGTTCTTTAATTTCTTCTTTAATAGGTGGGTGATATTTAAACCACTCCTCCTTAGGGAGATCAACATGAGTAGCAAATGATTCACAAAAGGAGGCTAATATCTCAGAGTCAAGTCCATATTTAGTGCTAAACTTGTGAAAATCATTGGTATTCATAAAAGATTTAATGCAATCAAATTCAAGTTTAATACCTGACTCTTTACCTTCTCGAGTTCCCAATCTTCAGAGTTGCATTTAATTCTTCCTAAAAGATCCCACCTGAATTCAATAGTCTTCTTCAGAGAAGAACTAGTACAAGAAGTATCGAGCATGGATCAATCATCATGAGAAAGCCGAGCATAAAAATTCTTAATGATAATTTCCCTTGAGAGCTCGTGATTGGGGCATGAATATAACATTGACTTAAGCTTCCCCCAAGCTAGAGCGATACTTTCTCCTTCACGAGGCCAAAAATTATCCATATAATTCCAATCACGGTGAACTAGATGCATAGGATAATTTTTTGGTGAAATTCCAATTTCAATCGATTCCAATTCCAAGATCCAATATCATCACATAGACTATACCATGCCAATGCTTTTACCTTCAAAGATAAAGGGAAAACCTTCTTCTTAGCTTCATCTCCGGGAAAACTTGCAAACTTAAATAATTCACAAATTTCATCGACATATATCAAGTGCATGTTAGGATGTTCAGTTCCATCTCCTGCATAAGGATTAGCTAGCAGTTGTTCTATCATACCCGAAGGAATTTCATAACCAATATTTTCAGTAGGTGCATTAGGTTGAGGGGCAAGTAATTGTGGTTCCGGTTGAGGTGAAGATGCCCCTAACAAACCCCTCAAATGATGATTCTCCATAGTAACAAGTGACAATAAATTTCAGCACATAGTAATAATTTTCCCTTACCAATTTCCAAGTACCAAGAGCGCTTCACTCCCCGGCAACAGCGCCAGAAAAGAGCCTTGATGACCCACAAGTATAGGGGACCAATCGTAGACTTCCGATAAGTAAGAGTGTCGAACCCAACGAGGAGCAGAAGGAAATGACAAGTGGTTTTGAGCAAGGTAATGTCTGCAAGCACTGAAATTGTAGGTAACAGATTGTCTGATAGCAAGATAATTTGTAACAAGCAAGTAACGGTAATGGTAACAAAAGTTCAGCAAGGTAGCCCAATCCTTTTGAGGCAAAGGAAAGACCAAAACGGTCTCTTATGATAAGCAAAGCGTTCTTGAGGGTACACGGGAATTTCATCATATCACTTTCATCATGTTGGGTTAATTAGTGTTTGCTACTTTGACAATTTGATATGTGTGGGGGTCGGTGCTTAGGTGTTGTTCTTACTTGAACAAACTTCCTACTTATGATTAACCCTCTCGCAAGCATCCGACACTACGAGAAAAGTATTAAGATAAAATCTAACCATAGCATTATACTTTTGGATCCAAATCTGTCCCTTACAAAGTAGCGCATAAACTAGGGTTTAAGTTTCTGTCACTCTAGCAACCCGTCATCTAATAACTACTCCGCAATGCATTCCCTTAGGCCCAAATATGGTGAAGTGCCATGTAGTCGACATTCACACGACACCACTAAGGGAATCACAACATACATATCATCAAAATATCGAACACATATCAAGCTCACATGATTACTTGCAACATGACTTCTCACGTGACCTCAAGAACAAAAGTAACTACTCAAAAATAATAATCATGCTCAAGATCAGAGGGGTATTAAATAGCATAATGGATATGAACATATAATCTTCCACCAAATAAACCATATAATAATCAACTACAAGATGTAATCAACACTACTAGTCACCCACAAGCACCAATCTAAGGTTTTGGTACAAAGATTGAACACAAGAGATGAACTAGGGTTTGAGAGGAGATGGTGTTGTTGAAGATGTTGATGGATATGGCCCTCCCAAAGATGGGAGAGTTGTTGGTGATGACAATGATGATGATTTCCCCCTTCAGGAGGGAAGTTCCCCTAGCGGAATCACTCCGTCGGAGGGCAAAAGTGCTCCTACCCAAGTTCCGCCTCGAGACGGCGGTGCTTCATCCCGAAAGTCCACTTCTTATTTTTTTTCTAGGTCAAAATGACTTATATACCAGAAGAGGGGCACCGGAGGTGGGCCGAGAAAGGCACAACCCACCAGGGCGCGCCTGGGCTCCCTGGCGCGCCTAGGTGAGTTGTGCCCACCTGGTGGGACCCCTCTAGTAGTTATTTGCTCCAATAATTCTTAAATAATCCATAAAAATCACCGTGAAGTTTCAGCTTATTTGGAGTTGTGTAGAATAGGTAGCTCTGACATGCTTTTTCAGGTCCAGAATTCCAGCTGCTGGTATTCTCCCTCTTTGAGTAAAGCATGCAATTTATGAGAGAAAAGGCGTTGGAATTACTCCCAAAAGCATTATTATACATAAAAACATTATAAATAACAGTAGGAAAACATGATGGAAAATGGAAGTATCACATACCTACCTATATGCGGTATTTACCTACAGTTTCAAGTAAATTTGCCTGTGACCAACTCTAAACCTTCAAATGATAATCTATTTTGTATGCCTGAATCGCTCATGTAGCAACTAGGGGTTGTCAGTATCTTCCATGCTAGGTGGTTATTCTCATGATGAATGTTTATTTACTTGTCACTCACGAGAAAGTGGCTGGTATTCAGGATGCCCAGCTCCATGCTCGAAATCAAATCAAAATTTATTAATAAAACAAAACTCCCCAAGACTGTTGTTGATATGGACAGAACCCATGAATTCGACTAGCCGTGGAGTTATCTGCTACTCAGAGGGGTTGCAATGATGATGTTGATGAGGAATTTGTTCCTACTCAGGACCCTAAAGTTGCTTTGCCTGTCCATTCTATTCTTGAGGAGTTGCAGGGTGATCAAGTTGCTCTGCCTGTCGGTTCTGCTCTTGAGGAGCTGCAGGGTGACCAATTCCCTACACCGCCATCATCTGACATAGGAGGGACCTCTTCATCTATTTCTCGCAAAGGAAAGGCAGTTGCGCCTGAATGCTCTGTTGCTCTGCGTAGGAGTGCTCGATCAAATAAGTATGATGGTTTCAAGGTTCATCAGGTGTCTGGCAGTAAGATGAAAGTCTCCAAGGTCAAGCCAAGGACTGTCCCGACAGCTCTCAGAATCAGGGAAGCGTCAGAAGATCAAATTCCACCACCAACGCCGGTCCGAGTGATCCAACAGATAGGAATTGTGCTATGTGCTATTCCTGCAGAAGAACTCTCTGAAGAATCGCTCCTGGATTCTTAGGAGGAGGAACCTTCAACCTCGATCTAGGCCTTGCTCTGGACAAATTTATTTTCTGCTTTAAATGCCTCTTTTGGTGAATTGGAATGTTTTATGTTGGAACGTTCGTGGTTTAAACTCTGGGGACGAACAATTAGCGTTGTCGAATGCTATTACCTCTAGTGGTTGTGCGGTCGTATGCTTGCAGGAAACTAAAAAACCTTCTTTTGATCTGCCCTTTATTAAATCTTGTTGTCCTCATCGGTTTGATCAGTTTACCTTCGTGCCTTCTCGTGGAGCTTTTGGTGGCATTGCTACAATTTGGAACAGTGCGATTTTCTCTGCGAATGTTTTATTCTCTAAAGACTATGCTCTAGTCACACGTTTGTGATCCACACAATCAGCGCAAACCTGGACGTTGGTCAATGTTTATGGGCCGTGCCAAGGAGAGCAGAGAGGGCATTTTATTTAATGTTTGTGTGCACTTGATATTCCTTCATCTGAAGATTGGTTGTTCATGGGAAATTTCAATTTTATTCGTGCACCAGAGAATCGTAATAAGCCAGGTGGAAGCATGAATGACATGAATACTTTTAATGATTTCATCCACTCTCAAAGCTTAATTGAGCTACCTATCAAAGGACATTCATTCACCTCGAGAAATATGCAATTATACCCTCCACTTGAACAACTTGACTGGTTCTTCACAAGGTCAAACTGGACTCTCTCATATCCTAAAACCATGGTCAAACCGCTAGGTAAACATGTCTCAGACCACATTCCCTATGTTGTTACTATTGAAACAAACATTCCAAAATCCAAATTATTTTGCTTTGAGTCCTTCTGGATTCAACACCCGGGCTTCATGAATATCGTTGAGACATCTTGGGCCAAACTAGTCAACTCTGCGAACACTGCCATTGTTCTATGCCGCAAACTAAAAAACCCTAAGACATGACCTCAAACATTGGAGCAAGGGTATATCCAAGTTACTGGTGGCCATTGAAAACTCAAATAAAGCCCTTTGTGAGATTGATGAATTGGAAAATAAACGTGCTCTGACCGTACCTGAAGCCAACTTTCGTCGAATACTCAAGACTCACATTCTGAGATTACTAAGATATCAACAACTCTATTGGAAAAATATATGTACAATTAGATGGGTCCAATTCAGAGATGAGCCATCAAAGTTCTTTCAAGCCATGGCTTTGGAGCGATATAGAAGGAATAATATAGCTTCTTTGGCGATCAGTGACGGCAGAACTGTTGAATATCATGCGGGTAAGGAATCCATCATATTTCAAACTTTCAAAGAAAGGATGGGATCTTCACAACCATGCAACATGAAGTTTGATCTTGCTAGAATCATTGAAAATTTTGAAGGGCTTGACGACCTAACCCTCCCTTTTACCCATGATGAGATTGACAAAGTTATTAGAGAAATGCCTGCAGAGAGAGCCCTTGGCTAGACGGTTTTACTGGTCTTTTCTTAAAAAGATGCTGGCCAATTATTAAAGAAGACTTTTATAACCTGCAATCAATTCCACAACGGTGAGCTAAATTTGGAAAGCATTAATGAAGGCTTCATCACTCTCATTCCAAAAGTAGGCTCTCTTGAAACTATTAATGACTATAGACTGATCACATTGTTAAATTTTTGTCTCAAAGTCGTCACAAAGATCTTGGCCAATAGGCTTCAAAAATTTTATTTTGAAGATCGTGCATCGAAACCAATATGGTTTTCTGAAGGGAAGGACTATCCAAGATTGTCTTGCGTGGGCATACGGATACATATATCAATGCCAATCTTGTAAAAAAGAAATCATGCTCCTCAAGCTAGACTTTGCCAAAGCCTTTGACACTATTGAGCATGAAGCTATGATTGAGATTATGAAAAACATGGGATTCAATGACAAATGGCTAAGCTGGATTCGGTGCATCTTTTCTTCAGGCAAATCATCGGTCCTCCTCAATGGAACTCCTGGCCGTCAATTTCATTGCAAGTGTGGGGTCATACAGGGGAGCCCTCTTTCCCCCCTCATTTTCGTTCTGGTGGCAGACCTCCTCCAAGCTGCCATTAATGATGCTTTTGCACGTAACCTAATTCATCTGTCGTTTCCATCCTCGTATCAAAAGAGTAGTCGGTGATTCAATATGCTGATGATACAATCCTGGTATTACCTGCATGCACACAACAAGCGACTGTCATCAAGGATATTCTGACCAATTATGCCACATCCATTGGGTTGAAAATAAACTTTCACAAATCAACGCTCATACCAATCAATTGTGAAACTGCAAAGACTGAGGAGATTGCTTCTATCTTCGGATGTGTCATTGGCAAGATGCCCTTCACTTACTTGGGGCTTCCCCTTGGTACCACTCGCCCAATAGTTCTAGAGCTCATGCCTCTAGTTTGCTCCGTAGAACGACGGTTAACGGCCACTCTCAACATGATCTCTTATGGTGGAAAGCTCTCTTTGCTTAATTCAGTGATCACCTTGCTTATTATCTTTGCTCTCTGCACCCTTCGATTGCCAACCAAAATAATTGAGCTCCTGGATAAAATTCGAAGGAAGTGCCTATGGACCAAGAAAATTGAGCAAGGGGACAAGTGCAACTCTCTAGCATCTTGGGAAATGGTGTGTCGGCCCAAAGAAAGTGGAGGGCTCGGAGTGATTGATCTCACAATTCAAGGAGATGCACTCTTATTGAAATATCTGCACAAATTGTATAATAGTTGGAACATGCCATGGGTTGAACTTATTTGGGACACATACTACACGAATCAAATCCCGCATGCATCTGATCCTTGTGGATCTTTCTGGTGGCGAGATGTCGCAAAGCTGATGCCAATATACAGATGAATCTCAACCGTCCAAGTGGCAAATGGAACCAATGTACTATTCTGGAAAGACTTATGGACTGACACCATTTTTGCTGAGAAATACCTGCGAGCCCTTTCTTACGCCATAAATGAAGACTTATCAGTTAGGGATTTCTTGTCCATCACGTTGCTACGAGAGGCGTTTCAACTTCCCCTCTCAGCACAGGCATATGCAGAAGTTCGCCAACTGCAGTGTGACGCGATGGAGATTGTTCTTTCCAATGAACCAGGTGTGTGGACATATATTTGGGGTACGGAGACTTTCACGGCTCATAGATACTACACATTCTACTTCCGGGAAGTACGTGCTCATGAGGCTTTTGGCTGGATCTGGAAATCAAAATCCACCATGAAAATCAAGTTCTTCGGTTGGTTACTCTTCTCTGATCGCCTAAACACACGAAATATGCTCAAACAAAGACACTACAATATTGGAAATGACCACGACTGTATTCTATGTGGACTTCACATCGAGGAAACTCTGGAGCACCTGTTCTTTGAGTGTCATTTTAGCACTGAATGTTGGTTCAGCCTTGGTCTTGTCTGGAATCAGGGACAATCATGATTACAAAACATTGCTTCAGCCAAGAACAGCTGGAACATACCTCTCTTCATGGAGCTATTTTTACTTGCAGCATGGAGCATTTGGAAGGAACGCAACAATAAGCATTTCAGGGGGATTGTACCAACTAAGACCTATAATATTTCAGAATATAAACTATAGTAATTTTTTTGACAATGTAGTAAATCAAGAATTGGATAGTAAAAATAATGTTTCAGAATTACTACATTTTATATAGTGTTTACTAGATTTTGTACATAGCGTTACTAGGGATGTAGAATAAGCTATTCTACACTCACCCTTTGAATATATATGATGAATGTAGCGAACTTTGTTTCTAGCGAAGTGTATATATGATGAATTCGTCAGTAATGCGCCTTTGTCGGAAAAAAATGAAAATTGTCATCCTTAACTGGTTTAGCTGGGAACTCTGTTTTTGTACAAATTTAACGACGTTTGCAGAGGAATGAGTGGCTGGAAGCGCATGTCTTCGGTCTGGCATCCAATAGGTTTAAGTTTTTTCATCCTTTAGGCATGCTTGATTGACTACGGCAAACATTATACTTCATGCAAGGGGAAAAAACCTTTATACATAATGAGTGATATAAAACAATGCTAATTTTGCTTGATTCATTTCAATACACATACCTAACTGCTTGATGAATGGGCTATCTTAAAATATGTTTTAGACAGAATATTTTATTCAAATTTCTTATTTTGATACAGGTTAAAGATCTGAATTTTTGGGTATGCGGGTCGCCTGCAGATTTGCTATATGTCTTCCATTTTCCTTCACCGTTTCGTTGGATGGGTGTTCTGCCATGTCTTCTGTGGCGCCTGGTTGGCATCAAGGTTCAGCAACCCCCAACAGAGCACATGTACGTTCTTCTTGATTCTGGGATATTAGTCATCTTTTCATCGAATATCCACTTCGGTGCCTGGGCTCAGATGAGCCTGGTGAACAGTATAGTGATTAAAAATAGAAAAAAAAATCTGATTCTTTTGCAATCAAGATGTCCATGTGCGTGAAGTTCATGTAAAACTTGGACATTCGAGAAGCGCGCGGCAAAAAAGTCAAATTTGGGCGTGGACATTGTTGTTTTCAAATGTTTCTCACAGATCTGATTGTTTTTTTTTTTTTTTTGCCACGAGCTACTCGAATGTTCAAACTTCACGAATTTTGCACGAGTATCACGCATCTGAGCATCTTGCATCACAAATTTTTTTCAGAATTTGTTCTGGATTTTTTATGATTTACTGTTCACGCACCAAAACGCCGCTTCACTTTTCATTCTGTTTCTTTGTGGATAGCATTGCTAAGCAAAAATGCTACAAGGCATATACTCTGCCCAAACTGACTTGAATGAAAGAGATAGCTTTCTTCCAATTTGGCACACTTTTGTAAACTCACACATGAATATAGTCAGCTTACATACAAAATACATCCATGTACCCAGTACGTTTACTCATAGATGAATATTTAATTATTTATACAGCTAAAGCAAAGAGGAAGCAAACAACACCGCCATGAGTTCCAGTAAACAATCCTTCGAAGAAGTATCCCTGAATGAGGTGCAACGGTTCACAAGAATGTGTGCTCCATTGCGTTGCAACTTCATCTTACAAGAATATTGGCCGATCAACGGGCCATTGTAACTTATTCAACAATATGTGTCAATTCTTCAATCTGCAATTACTCTCAAGACTAGCGACGACGGTTTTGTGGTATTTGGTAGTGCAAGCTCTGGGCTCACCATGTTTCTCGTCAGTCTAAGATTGACACACTACACTGTTTGAGTAACACTCCGTCTGAAAAAGTTTGTCCTTCAAATGGATGTATCCAGTATCTAGCATCAAGTTAGTGCTAGATACATCCATTTGAAGGACAAGCTTGGGCCAAGCTTTTTCCAACAGAGGGAGTATTTAGCAAATTTTATCAGTTTTTAGTTGTACTTCAGTGTGCTCACTGAAAATTTAGAGGCATAAACCTGATTGCTGCACTGCATGATCCTGAGTATCGACAACCATACCAATTCGGTTCATGTCATCCACTGTCGCAAATCGCAATCCATGCCACTTGACCAGCCAAAGTCTAGGAGATTTTACTTCCAGAGATAATGCCTCAAAAGGTGCAACGGTCCTCTCTAGCACATCACAATGCTATCTGCTGGACAAAATGGGACAGAGAAGGGAAAGGCTCATTTACAAGAATGCAATGCGACATAATTTACAACGCAGGGCCTGCACAGCGGGGAAAATTACGATGCTCCTGGCTCGGGACATGGCGTGCTTTTCTCAGATGGAGATGGTCGTGGTGAGGAGCACAACAGGCAGCAGAATCCCAATTCCAGTTCTGGAGATACCTGCTGTCGTGACAAATATTATTTCAATCTGTTAGCAAGGTCTCTTTGGAAACAATAGCAAACGAATGGACCCATAGTTGTACTGGCGAGCGAGAGACTGTTGAAGTACCTGAGCTTCCTGATAATGGCGCGACCGGTAATGCAGGCAATGACATTTCTGAAACCGAAACAGACAAGTTATTGTCAATACATGCACAGTTGCAAGGAAGTTCTCTTATTTCTTAGTGCCGCATGCGTTTCAAAACATATTTGTGAGTACCCTCTCACCTGGAGCACATAGCGACAAAGACTGGAGAGACGATGACGACGGCCATGGTGCTGCAATATTATCACTCAAATCACACGTAAAGCTAATGCCCGTAACGTTGTCAAATACAATGTCCGTAGGTAAGCTCCGAAGTAGACAACCTACAGAATGAAATACTGAATTTAGCACAGAACCACATGAGTACAGATCTATGATGAACCAGATAAAGTAGATTGAAGGAACTAACCTTGCTGCCCAAAAGCTGCTCCAATTTGACAAATGGTGCCATGGAAAATAGACAATTATTTTCCATTCCGATATGAAGCAAATATTAAAGAGAACTAATATCTTCATAACATACCTTGCAGGCTAAAATCTTTCAGGTCAATATCACACAGCCCGTAAATATCATTCCCCACACCAGCTTTCTGTAGCATTGATCCGAACATTGTTGCACAGTTAATTGCTTGCAAGTTTGTGACAAATATTTGTTTCTGTCTAGCTGCGATGTAAGATTGCAACGCTGCGCAGCATGAAGGCCTTGTAGATGCCTTGCCACATGCCTTAACGACTGAAGAAGGATCATCAAACTCCAGCGGACAGACTGCATAATGCAGAACAAGACTCAGAATTTCCACTTCATGCCATGCATTAGTATTGATAACACACTGACAGCAGTGATGACACGAGGGTCAGATTGTAAGAAAAAAAAAGGCACTTATAATTGAAGTATGACGAACTTCGTGAAATCTTGGTATCACAGCAACCCAAGCAAGGGATTAGCATGTACCAAAAGTTGTATACCTTTGTTCACCTTGCAGCCAGATAATACTCTGAAAGCAGTGTTCGCCACTTCTGATGAAAGTTTCATAGACAAGTAGGAGTGAACCACCCCTTTACAGTCACTAACAGCATTAATCCCAGCCGCACTCCCAGGTATGCTAGAACTTCCGAACATGCTTGCCCCTCCTGAGGATATATGAACCGCTGCCTCCACTATTGCAGGTTGGCAAACTGGCCTACAACACTCTTTCAGTGGGTCAACACTGCTGCATGCATCCAGGAGTTTGCTTACATTAACCATTCTCTCAAACGAGCTAATATCCTTCATGGGACAAGAAGCATCAGTAAGATTTGATGGCCTCAGAGTACACAACTCAGGGATGTTGGTGTTTGCCCCTTTACTTGCAAGTATGCTCATGATGTCAGAGAAACAAGCATTTGCTGAAGCTTGATTGAGAACAAGCGTATTGTTTCCACCACCATATGCAGCTTGGAATATATTCATTAAGCTACTAACTTGGGGACAACATATAACATCGGCAACTAGTGGTGCTAAAGGTACAGAACAATCAGACGCTGTCTTGTCCATCATAAAAGAGAGCTTGGAAAAGTTTACATGACATTTTCCAGTCAAAACCGGATCATAGGATGTGTAGTTCGGATACATTGGTGACAGTGGCTCAACAGGGTTGGTATTGTGTGGGAGAACAGATGGTGAGATCTCTATCGGATCAAAGAGACCAATAGGTGGGTCAGACAGAAGAAATTTATCTTTTGGTTCAAGTGTTGTTTGCTGAGACAGAACATGCTGACAGCCACAGAGCCATATCAATACCAATACAAGCCAATGACACAGTACACCTGCAATGAAATCTTACTTTTAGCATAGCACATCAAAGACAGTGGTCACAAAAATCACACACAAAGCACTTTTACATATGGACGTCTAGCTAAGAAGTAATGTGAGTATACTTTTAAAAACCTCAGCTAGTTTCCTACAATCTCTAGTATCATAGTGCACTTGTATTGGACTAATGGCTGGGAATGGTCATCACCTTGTGACTATCATGTATTTTGGACTTTTAGAATGTACTCCCTCCGTTCCTAAATGTAAGTCTTTGTAGAGATTCCACTATGAACCACATACGGATGTATATAGATGCATTTTAAGTTTAGATTCATTTATTTTGCTCCGTATGTAGTCCATCTAATGGAATCCCTACAAAGACTTATATTTAGGAACGGAGGGAGTAGAACATAACATTATAGACCCATACAGTGTGTCTGTGTGTGTGTTGTCGAGGAAAGTCAAACCAATATTAATTTATTTATTTTCACATGGGAAGTAATGCTCCCATGTAAGTATTTTGAACATACATTATCAATGGTTGTACCATCTCATATTGATGGTGGGACTTAATAACAACATGGTGACGGTCTAGATTATACATTTGTATGCAGCAGAAGTGAATGTACCCTTAAGAAGCTTCCATATATTAAGAACTAGAGGTTCAAACAGTCTTCTAAAATCATATGTGAGATCCCCCTGCCCCCTTCAGTTTCTGCCGGCTTATGAGAAACCTTAAGTTTTAACAAAATCAAGTATACTCCCTCCGTCCCAAAATATAAGAACGGAGGGAGTACTGTCTAATTATATGCATGAAAAACTTCTGTGCAGGGGAAAATGGCTCACCTTGAAAACAAGAACCGGAACCCCGCTCCATTTTCAACCTGAAGATGTCAATGCACGCATGAGACTGTGCACACAAGGTCCTCAGTCACAGGACAAGTTTAAGAGTGGAACTCGCAGGATCATTGGAGGCAGTAGCACCCGCACAAAATAAACAGGATAAAAACCCTGCAAAATGAAAGATTGAAATTTTAGTCACATGCAACATAAAGATCAATTCACTGAAAAATATTTCCTAACTGCACAAGCGTGGGTGCATAAAGTTACCTATTTCTAATATGTTATTAAGATAAATAAACATTTCCATCTAATTTTCAGGTATGATTCCAATTGACAAAACTAAAAGTATGCAGGGAACTGAGTAGGAAGTTCTTATGCAATTATACTGCCCACGGCAATTGATTTTCTACAGAGAACATTCTGGTCCACTACACTCTGACTACATGTATCATCCTAACAACAGAGGGTAGTTATGGAGTACATGGTTGTGGTTTCACAGAGAATTGACAAACCACAGAGTAAAAATAGTGCTTCCTTGCACAAAAAGGGTAAGTTTTATTCCTTGTATATGAACCACAGATGCAAGCTTCTTTGAGATATAATGAGGTAACTCTACAAGCAAAGGGACATTACTAGAAGTCAAACTATGCTGCCTATCCATGAAACTCCAACTTACTTGACAAAGAATTGAAAAAGGTATGAGGAAACAACCTTCAATCTCAATACCTAATAGAAACAAACCATTTGCATTATATAGATAGCATTATGTTATCCTTGCACGGGATCAATCTTAAAAATATATATATCAATAGTCTGTTGTTACGAAATTCCAAGAACATCTCCATGCAGGACTGCCGATTGCACAAGGAACCTCTGAGGATCCAGCAACACAAAGAATGATAAGCAGACGACAGCACACCATTTGCTTGAGCTACACAATATGGAAACATTTGTTTGCAGTTGAATTAGAAGAACCGACCAGCATGAGTACAGCTAGCTGTCTAGCTCCACGAATCCCACGCATCCATCGCTGCGTGAAGATACTTACACCATTAGCTGTCTAGCTCTCTGCTATACTGGTCAGCTGTTCCACGAGGAACTCGACTGTGGAGCGTCTGTATCAACAAGTAACAAACCTTCCAGGCCAGCATGGGCATTACTGGGAACAGCACTAATTCGACAGCATTTAATCACTTCACAGATTTAGAGCAAGAAAATTTACTCCCCCTACCTCTACTCCCTTATTCCAGCAAAGAAAAAAAATGCTAAGTAAATGCCATGCGCAGATTTGCTGTGCGGCATTAAACTACACCGAGAGGACCTCGTTCTAAACACTCTAGCGAGCGCCTCACCTCGGTTCCCTTCGGCGTCGCTGGATCTGAAGCGTGCCGATCCGGCTTTCCCCTCAACGCCGGGCCATCCGCCTGGTTGCCGCGCCGCCGGGGGCGGGAGCTGAGAGACGGCGTGCGCGAGTCCGCCCCGCTTGCCGCCGGCCGCGAGCGCGGTGCAGTGGGGTGGGGTGGGGCGAGCGCTAGTGCGCCGAGCTGGGGGGATTAGGGTTGGCGAGCTGCAGCAGCAGGTGAGGTGGTGGAGTGAGGGGATGCGGCTGTCTCGTGTGTCAGTGTGTGTACACGCCCACACGGTGCGGTGGAATGGAGGAGAGAGAAGGAGAGCGAGAGACTGGCCGATACGGGCGTTTCACGGGCTCATGGCCTGCCCCCGAGACGTGGGCCGACCTCAAGCGCGTCGGGCTGGGGCATGTGTTCCCCCTAAAAAAACGCCTTTTTTTATCTAACAAAACCATCATTTGCCTAAAAAATTACATTTCCATCATGAAGAGTTTATTTCTAGGTATATTTCGTTTGAGTTTTGTTCGGTCGTCTTTGAAGGTCGAGCTTCAAATTTAGAAGCTCATAGTCTTGCCAAATTTCCATCTTTGCTTTAGCCATGAACATTTGCATTATCAAGAGAAAATTCCTTATATAACACTCTCTTGAATGTTGTTTTCTTATTTAACACTGTATTTTTTCTTGCTTATCTAAAACCCAAGTGTAAATTTTGTTCCCTTTCTAACACTTCCGTTAGTTCTGTTAGCCTACACCGTTAAAAGATGCATGGAGTGATGTCAGTTTTCTGTAGCTGGACGAAATTGCCCCCTGCTCATAATAATAAGCATGAGAAAAAGGAAAAAAGATAGTGAAAGGATCGATATAGTTGACTAGAGGGGGGTGAATAGGCAACTAATAATTTTTAGTTTTTCTGTACCAAATTAAACTTTGAATCAAATTAGGTTGTCTAGATATGCAACTAGGTGAGCAACCTATATGATGCAACAATAATAGGCACACAAGCAAGTAAGTGATATAACACAATATAACTTGCATAAGTAAAGGTAGGAGATAACCAAGAGTGGAACCGATAGAGACGAGGATGTGTTACCGAAGTTCCTTCCCTTTGAGGGGAAGTACGTCTCCGTTGGAGCAGTGTGGAGGCACAATGCTCCTCAAGAAGCCACTAGGGACACCATATTCTCCTCACGCCCTCACACAATGCGAGATGTCGTGATTCCACTATTGGTGCCCTTGAAGGCGGCGATCGAACCTTTGCAAACAAGGTTGGGGCAATCTTCAAAACTTAATTGGAGGTTCCGAACGACACCACGGAGCTTCACCACAATGGACTATGGCGCCACGGTAACCTCAACCGTCTAGGGTGCTCAAACACCCAAGAGTAATAAGATCCGCAAGGGATTAGTGAGGGGAATCAAATTTATCTTGGTGGAAGTGTAGATCGAGGCCTTCTCAACCAATCCCTAGAGAATCAACAAGTTTGATTGGTTAGGGAGAGAGATCGGGCTAAAATGGAGTTTAGAGCATCAATGGAGTTTGGAGATGGAAGATATAGTCAACTCGAAGAAGAAGACATCCCTTTTATAGTGGAAGAACAAATCCAACTATTATCCACCAACTCAGCCCGCGACAC
Source organism: Triticum aestivum (assembly GCF_018294505.1). Classification (NCBI taxonomy): domain Eukaryota; kingdom Viridiplantae; phylum Streptophyta; class Magnoliopsida; order Poales; family Poaceae; genus Triticum; species Triticum aestivum. The sequence goes on along the minus strand of NC_057795.1, from coordinate 376,225,056 downwards.
GCGGTACTACCATGTCAAACAAGCGGTACTACCACACGGGCCTGCGGTACTACCGCGACGGACCGCGGTACTACCGCTGGCACGGCAGGGCCGGGACTAGACCTGATGTGCTAAGACAGGAAGCGGTAAAACCGCTGGCGCGGTACTACCGCGTCCCCTTGTAGTACTACCGCAAGGCAGGGATAGTCAAGGCCGAGAAAGTACGGACATAAATAATTACATCCATGACTACTTCCGCTGAGTTTAGGTCCATGCAAAAATCCGATACGGTACTACCGCAAGCCTGGCACGGTACTACCGTGTAGGGCGCGGATGTAAAAAATTACATTCGCCCCTACTTCCGCTCATGTTGTTGTGCCTGGCCAGAGCTCACGGTACTACCACACCCAAGGCGCGGTACTACCATGTAGGGTGCGGATGTAAAAAATTACATCCGCTCCTACTACCGCTCGGGCAGCAGCGCCTGTACTGAGGCCACGGTACTACCATGAGCACTCACGGTAGTACCATGCAGGATGTCGGTACTATCGCAAGGTCATGTGGTAGTACCACTGTGTGGAGCAATACTACCGTCGGCCTCAGTACAACAACATTAGGAGTCCTTCATTTTGCCTACACACGGAAAGACGGAGGATGCTACAAAGAGCCAAGGGAAAGGTGGTGCAAAAAGAACAGACGTGTAAGTGAGATTCCACCCAAACCTTTCCAACGCGGACCCCCTCTTAATAGTACGGCTTTCCTACGACTCAAATCCATCGAAAAGAAACGTAAAGAAATGTCGTCTTCAATAGTCTTCGAGGGGCACCAAATCGTCTTGTGTTTAGACATGATATATCTGAAACGCTCAAAGCACACGATTAGTCCGCAAAAGCATTGTCATCAATCACCAAAACTACTAAGGGATAAATATGCCCTTACAATCTTCCCCTTTTTGGTGGATTGATGACAATACGAGATTTGCGCATAGGGATATAAAATGAATCAACGGCAGACTCATCATCTATAAAATATAAACGGGCTCCCCCTAGATGTGTGCACTCTGGAGAAGTGCTTTGGACTGCACGACACACATACTAGGATCAACACCCCCCCTATATTTTATAGACAAGGCATCTCTTGCAACAATATAACTAACACTGAGCAAGTAGGCAAGATGATGAATATGAGCATAAAGAGAAGGGCACAGGATAGCACAGGCTCATGAACTACTAAGTAACGAAGACAATAAGATACGCTAGAGTGCATATGTCTTACACCATATGATAGATAACTTGGTCTTACGAGCACAAATCAAATCAAAGCAAACAAGGTTCAACAGACCGAAAGCAAAGCGACAAAGCTAAACACACGACACAAGACGCGCAAATCCTACACTCTCTCCCCCGTCGGCATCGAGACACCAAAAAGGTAGAGAGGACACCTATGACACAGGTGGTAGCTCAGGCTGAAAACGACTCGTCGTCGGTCTCGACAGCGGGAATAGGCTCCTCCTCGGACTCCGTCCACTGATACTCCTGCTTGGCTATCCAAGCAGCCTCCGGAGTGATGATGTCCTTTGAGCCACTGGTCACATTCTCACCAAAGAGCTTCAACATATTCTTATCGCGTTGGCGACTCTCCTTGGAGGCAACATGGGCCCTATACTGCCCCTGGGTCTACATGCAGAACAGAGCCTTCATCTTCCTCTTCAGCTTCTTAGCCCAAGAGGGCTCAGTAGAGGGAGGAATGTATCCATCAGAACTGTCCTCATCCGCTTCCTCCTCCTCGATCTCATCCTCATCCACAACCATCTTGGCAGCCTCGGCCTCAGCACTGGTGGTGGTGTTAGCCCATTGGCTCTTTATGCGGAGCTTGATGGGCTCATGACGAATCCAGCCGGGGGCAACAAACTCATCATCGGGATAGAGCTTCTCCCAAGTCTTGGAGATCAAGAGGAACAGTTAAGGCCCATAGATGGGGACCTTATGGTTGAACACCGCAAACTGAAGCTCGCACCACATGATATGTGAGACATCAAGTGGTTGTGTCTGAGCATGACGCGCCTCCTCACAAATAAGCATCATATCCACAAGATAGGCATGCACCTTGTCCTTGTCATCGATGCGCGGAAAGAGGGAGTTGCAGAAGAGCCGATGCATGATGTCAAGGAAGGAGTTCAACACCCGCACCTTCTTGCTAGGAAGCATCTTCTCAACAAGGAGGGGCTGGAGCTTGTTCTTGTTGGTTGACTCAGGGTTGGCATGAGGGCGAACCCCAACGGGCGAGTCAAGCCCCGCATCTAGAACCTGCATCAACTCCATGAAGTCCTTCCATGTAGCAGTCAACTGTTGCCCATTGGTCATCCATATCATGGTCCTTGCCTCATCAGACTGGAAATGGACCGAAGCAAAGAACTGAGCCACAATCTCTGGGTCAAAGTCCAGGTGAAAGGTAAGCATGTGCTCAATGCCAAACTGCTCCACCGGGTCCAAGGCCTCACCAAAGTAGTCACGGTGCTTATCCTGACTCATGTTATTCATGTCGATCTAGTGCACGTCCACGTAGATGTTCTGCTTGGCCTTGATCACATCCAGATAGATAAGGTTCTGCTGCTTGGTCCAAAACAGATCATTCCCTCTGAAGTTGGCATGGGGATTCACATAGGGGTCGATCTTCCTTCGAACAATGAACTCAGCCAGTGGTATCCACTACAAAAAAAAGACACATCCGTGACATTTTGGGCCGAACAAAACTTTTTCTCTCATACATATGACACTTCTATGACGATAACTGTGACAAAACCCGGTATCATCATAGATGTGGTGGGCTCCTACTTCTATGACAAAAAATCATGACAGAAAATGGGCTTTTCGTCCTGGGCGGGCCGGAGACGCAGCTGCATGACATTCTTTGGGTCATCCATGACGGAAAAAAACCGTGGTAGAAGCGAGGGCGAGGAAAATTTCAAGGAGTTCTCGGTTACGGTGGGTGGTCGGGGGCCGAGCGATGCGCGTTTCTCTCGTACACGTACGCGCGTGTGTGCGAGGCGTTGGCTCTAACTGAACCCGAGCGAGGCGTTGGGCTCTAACTGAACCCGAGCGATTGCACTGCAGGCCACGCGTTACTGAACCCGAGCGATCGATCGATGGCTGTTAACTGAACCCAATCGAGCGATTCCTTTGCTACTGCTGCTAACTGAAGTCGATCAATGCTGCCTCTTTGGATGAACAGTGAGTGTTGCGGGGGGGGGGTGGATGAACAGTGAGCGGTGGGAGTGGATGAACAGGACCCGTGGCGTTGCCTCTGGATGAACAGGACCCCGATCGATCGAGCCGGTTGGGGCTGGATGAACAGGACAACCCCGTGGAGGGCTGGATGAACAGTAAATGGTGGAGGGGTGGATGAACAGTAGCCTGTGGAGGGGTGGTTGAACAGGAGCCCGTGGAGAGGGGTGGTTGAACAGTAGCCGGTGGAGTAGCGCGCGGTGAAGGCTGGATGAACAGGAGCCTGTGGATGAACAGTTGCAAGGTGGAGGCTGGAGGAGGTCGAAGGTGGATGAACAGTAGCCCGTGGAGGCTGAAGGAGGTCGACGGTGGAGATGAACAGTATCCCGTGGAGTCCCGTTTTGCGGTACGCCACACCCCTCCCGATGAACAGGACCCCGTTTCGACCGTAGCGCTCCAACACAAGTCCGTTTCGTCCGTTTTGCGGTACGCCACACCCCTCCCGATCAACAGGACCCCTGTTTCGACCGTAGGAGGTCCTTTCCTCCATTTTGCGGTATGCCACACCCCTCCCGATGAACAGGATCCCGTTTCGAACGTGGCCGGTCGAACACAAGGCCGTTTCCTCCGTTCTGCGGTACGCCAGGCCTCGTTTCCATCGCCTGTTCCGTCCAAGCCCTCCCGATGAACACGACCACGCATTCCGTTCCGACCCAGCCGGTTGGCTCCCCATGAACACGACGACGACGCTGTTTCTCGTTCCGACCCAGCCATGTACACGAGCCCTGGCCGTACGTATATATGCGCGAGTAGGCGTTCGAGACCCCGCCCGTATGTACACATACGTGGCCGTATTTTCTTTCTTGCACCCTGGCCGCTGTACGTACGTGTACATGCTACGTGCGCGCCTCTACTACGACACGTGCGCACCTCTACTACGACACGTGCGCGCCTCTACATCCACCAGTATGTACGTACACGTTCGCGACCAGAATGACAACGCTACGTACGCTTCGACCAGGTGGGTCCCGACTGTCAGGCAATTCTTGCGTGCGAAGATGTAGCTGGTGGGTCCCAGCAGTCAGGGGGGCGAATCATTTTTTCTTTGCCCGGATGCACTTCCTTGTGTGCGAAGGTGTAGCTGGTGGGTCCCAGCAGTCAGCTGGCGAATCGTTTTTTTTGCCCAGACGCACTTCCTTGCGTGCGAAGGTGTAGCTGGTAGGTCCCAGCAGTCAGGGGGGAAACATTTTTTTCGCGAAATACGGTGGCCCGTCCGGTGGGTCCCGCTGTCAGGTGGAGGAATAATTATTTTGCGCGTGATAAGGAGGCACTTCCTTGGGGCCGCCGTGGACCCAGCTGTCAGCCTCTCCACGTACAGTACTCTTCCGATGGAAGTCGGTCGTTGACCACATTGACCACGCCGCGCCGAGAGCACCAGGCGGTGGACGACGGCGAGGCCTAGGAAGGGGACGACGCGGAGCCGGGGAAGACGCGGTAGTGGATGCCCACGCGGAGAGGAGTACGACTGTATGAGGGTTTACTGGTTCGTCTGCCGTCGCCGGAGAATAACAGCAGGTGTGGGTCAGTAGAGGGATGGCTAGGCCAGCGATGGGAGTACGGTGGGGCGGTGAGGCCTGCGCGGCAGCACAGCCGGCCGCGGGGAGGAGGGAGCAGGCAGTCCCGCCGGCGCTTGTTTGAGCGGCTGGAGCATGAAGAGCAAAGATTGAAGAAGCACGACAGCCGTTGGATGGACATCCAACAGTCACTGCTCTCGTGTGTTGACTAAGTTGACAGGGCGTTGCGTGTGCGTCAACCTTTTTTTTATGAAAGCATACGCATCAACCTGTAGTATGCGCACAAGTCAGCCTCAAATCTGTGGAAAATAGCAGACAACCCATCTGCCATTATTTCTAATAATGTACAACCCATTTGCTAATTCTTAAGAATTTTTTTGGAGCCAATCTTCTTTTTGTTAGCATTACACCCCATATTGTGGCCACGGTTAAAAAGTATACGAAATTTTGCATATTTCGGTGCGGTCAACTGTTTTTAATCCAGAAATATCGATTCACATTCAAACTATTTTGAAAAATAATTTATATAAATATAAAATCCAAATAATTGTCCACGCATAAAAATCAATGGAATTTAAAATCTTGTAATGAAAAAAATTGAAACTAATTCCCGGTTTGATGTGTTTTAAAAATGTACAGCCCATTTCTGGGCAAACCGAATGAAACTCTCCTCGTCTTGAAAGATTTGCAGCCCAGCAGGGCCGATAAAGCAAGTAGGCCTTGTTTGGGTATTTCTTTAAAAAAATAGAACTGGGCTAGCCATTTTCAGCAAGAAAAAAACACAACTGGGCTCATGATGTGGTAAACATAAATAAAACCCTGGCTAGACGGGCCACGGCCCCCGCACAGCCCCGTTGTTACCCTGATCCGTCGCTAAAACTAGTATAAATAACAACTGCTTGTTCCTCAAAAAAAAACTGCGCGACCTGCTGGGTCCCTGGTGTCAGCCGCTCGTAGTGTAATTCTCTCGTTTATTGACTACGTTGACAATGGCGTGAGCCCCAGATGTCCAACCATTAGGAGGAACCATATTTTTGGGCTTGTAATATAGAGGCACTTGCTTGCGTACTGCCATGACGCTGGTGGGTCCCTACTGTCATCCTCTCCACGTACAGTCATCTCCTTGTTCCTCTCGGTTGTTGACGACGTTGACAACGCAAGAGGGCGGCGCACCGCGCACGGCGAGCGAACCAAGGCCGCAAGGCGGAGGACGACGGCGAGGCCTCGGACGGAACGAACAGGAGCCGTGGAAGATGCGCCGGTCCAGTCGCAGGCGGAGGGGAGTACGAGGGTTGACTGGTTCGGGTGCGGGTGCGTGTTGGGGCTGACATCGCCGGAGAATAACAGGACGTGTGGGGGAATAGAGGGAGGGACTGGCCAACGTTGGAGGGTACGTACGGTAGGGCGGCGGAGGCGCAGCCAGCCATGGGATGCGGGAGCAGGCGGAGCCGACGGGGTGGTTCGGTTTGGGCGGCTGGAGGAAGAAGACAAGAGATAGAAGATACACGACAGATGTTGGATGTCAATCCAACGGCTGGTAGGCAGAATCGTTTGTTGACTGGCTAGGCTATTTCCTCGCGGGTCCCAAATGTCAGAATCCAAATCTGTCACGGTCATGCAGCCTTTCCTATGAAAATTTACAGCCCATTTGATGTGCTAGTTCGAAATAAGTTTGTGGGTGCTGGTGGGGGCTAATCACTTGGCTTCTGTAATGCACAGTGAGCTCAAGCAGCCGGCGAGAGTGATGTTATGTCCCTTGGTTGGGATTTGTTACAATATTTCACTCTAAATTAAACGAATGGCAAGCCATGCCTTGTTTCAAAGAAAATATGACAGTCACAGCCGAGTTGAAAAGGGCAGGAACATCTAACTCCAGCTTACAAACTGTACAAAAGCACGAGGGTTAATTGTTCATCAGGTTTACAAAAAAACCCAGGTTGAAAAGGGCAACAACATCTAACTCCAGCACTGTTTTCGGCAGTCACAGTCAAATGGATCGGTCAGGTCCATAGAATGAACATCCTGGGTCGTAAAATTTACTGGATTATGACCACAATATGTTGTAAATAGAAGCCCGACACGTTCAGATGCTCTTTTGCCCACCTGAAACTCCTTTTTTTGCTCTTCGACATACCCATCCGTCAAAACCATGCTGCTGATAAACTTAAGCCTGATGGACAATAGTAACCTCGCATTCAGCAGGAAGAATGTGACAAATCTAGTGTTTGCACGGTTGGCTACATATCGTTCTAGCGTTATTGTCTTCAATCGAATCTCATGAGAAGTGAGAAAATCCCGATGCTTACGAATCCACCGATTGGTTATAACTTTCTTACCCCGTCCTGTTGCCTAAATAGACATGAAGATTGAAAACAGTTAAGGTCTAAAAAAGAGTGTCGAAAGAGCAACAGCTGAACGGTTAATTCTAGTACACTATATGCGGGCTTCCAATGTGCGTGTGAAATTATCACCTTTATATACAACTTCTCCAGACATGGAAAGCATTGCAGCAAGCCAATAATCTTGTTCAGATCAAAACTAATCATTTGGATATATAAGATCTTGACAGAATCCAGCACCATTGATAGGCCATCCATGGAGAAACTCTTCATTGAGCATAGAACATAATATTAGTACAAAATGTGTACTCCAAGATGATATATAACTTATGGGCAGAAATTTAAAATGCAGCTTATGGTTACAAGTGTAGATGATAATATAAAGTACCTGAAGAACTGTGGAGCCAAACACCATATTGAAATGAGCACAGAGATCATGTATTACACCCAAGGTCTCCAGTTTAGGCGCAGAGAGGACGGTTATTTGCAACGGTGAATAACTAGAATCAAGGATCAACCTTTGAAGTGAAGGGGCATCTTGGATGATGAGCTGCCTTCCGTCAAAAGAAATTCCAATTCTTACAAGGTTAGGCGACTTTATTTGGAGACAACCGATTCTAACTGTGAAAACAAGCACCAAGCACTCCAGGGCAGGGCAACTGGAGTGGATGATGCTGTGCAATGAGGCCTCCGATATACGAACCCGCACAAGTGAAAGTTTCTTGAGAAATGGGAGTCGAAGGTTTAGTACCAGATTGTCTGGTAGGTAGCACAGCGCAAAGGTGGCGGTGTGGAGAGAGGAGGAAAACCGCGAGATGGACATCGGTGCTGAGGGCACAAGTTCATGGCGTTCGGTATGTGGTATGTGATTTCCAGGGGAATAGTAGAACTCAAGCAGCTGTAGTTCTGTGAATTCAGGGGATTTCAGCCAGGCGTCCACCATGCAGGGCATGGTATGCTTGCTCAGGTAGCATGACGGGATGCAGAGGCTTTGAACGGAGCCCTGGTGGGAGGAGATGATGGCTCTGGGGATTTCAAAATCATTGAAGAGAGATAGCTGACGACAGTCGAGATTAAGGGGCACGGCGCGCCATAGAGGGCGCCACCGAATTGAGAGGACTTGGGTGCGGCAGCAATCCTTGGTGGGGAGAAGCGAGATGATCTCCCCAAGGACGGCGTCCGGGAGATCGCTGATGCGGTCCACCCGAGATTCTACGGGTTCCTGGGATCCGGTGGGGGCGGGGTCGCCGCTTCTCCCCGCGCTGCCGGGTGCGGGATCTACAACAGGCGTCGCCGCTGGCGGGAGCCTCATCTTCTTGGCGCTGGGGTCAGCCGACTCCATTTTCCTCGAGGGCGTCGCGTCGCGCTCACGGATTTGAGCAGAGTAACGAATGACGAGCCTAGTTGTAGTGCGAGTGAAGAAGAAGGGGAGCTGAGGTTTTTTCTGTAGTAGTGAGGAAGAAGGGGAGCTGGGGTTTTCTGTAGGAGTGAGGTGAGGAATTTGGGGGTACGAGTGGAGCGAGCTGACGTGAGGTGGGTGGGAGCGAGGAGGAAGAAGAGCACCCAGGTTTTTTTGGGGGGCGGTGTGCTGGGTGTGGGTAGCGCCTCTCATTCAGTAAATATAGGGCTTTTGAATTGATTTTACTATTTACTAGTGTGGATGGGCTGTTTTGTCTTGGGCCCAGAGAAACAATTACTACTAGTACAGTGGAGACACTCTACAGCTACCCAGAAAAACAATTACTACTAGTACAGTGGAGACACTCTACCGCTTCTGGCTCCTCCTAGGTCATTGAAACGTCTCCCTCTACTGAATGCCGTTATACTTTTGTTCACCGACATGCGGGCCATGCAGCGCGCGGGCCCAAATGCCATCCACCAAATTAGAAGGCAGTATGCAGGCGGAGAGTCACCCCGGTCGTAGCGCGGTAGTAACGAGCCGTCGTATCACAAACCCCCCCCCCCGCAGTCTAAGTTTGACGGACGAAGCAACCATCATTTCACTCTTCGCTGAATCCCCTTCTCCCTCACCGTCTTCAAGAAAGGCAACACTCGCATCTGCCACTGTTCTTCTCTCCCAACGAAGGGAAGGTAAGCGGATCCGTGATGTTGGTATATTTTCGTTCAGAGAAAAAAAGAACTTTTGCAAAGCAGTAACCGATCCTCACTCTCTTTTTTGTTTCATTGTCATTGCGATTGTGTTTTCCTTTCAGTGGTCTCCTAGTATTCGTCAGTTTCATGATGGACCAAGGAGAACCAGGCAAAGATCTGCCGATATTGGAGCAGACGCGGGAGGCTGATCCCCACGAGACAGAGAGCTCCAAGAAGATGGAGGCAGCCACCGAGCCGACCCCAGATACGCTCACGGCCACTACTGAGATGGTCAACGCCCCGTTTGAGGTTACAGCCCCCGTGGCACTGCAGGAGCAGTTTTCCCCCTTCGAGGATGTGTCCCCCCCCCCCGCTGAGCTGCCCAAGGTGATTTTCTTCTTTGCCGATCTCGATTGTGGTTTTTCATCTAAGTATGTGGTGATTAATAATGCAAAATTTTATTAGCTTCGATGCCATGCTATACATAGTGGTTTAAATAACTTGTGTTTCTTATACTGAAAAGTAATTCAGAATTTGTTTCTGTTTCAATTAGAACCCTGATGCAGACAAGGATTGTGTGGTTGTACATGTCACTCGCTATGAGGCGGATGACCTGAATATACGCACTGGGAAAACAGAGTTCTTAGGCTGTTGGATCCTGGAAGCCATTTGCGGTTATACCAATGAAGAGTTGTATTCCAGCCTCACTGTTGTCAGGCGTGTTGTCCAGGGTGTACTGAAGCACAAGAAGTTCAAAGCTACTCCTTCGTTTGTGAGGCATACTGTTCTTGTCAAGCTTACGCAGGAAGATGACGTGGCATGCCTCCACAAACAAGTTTATCAGTGGCAAGGCCACAAGGTTGTCTTCATGAAGGTTCACAGGATTGAGCTGCTGCGGGACGTCCTCGATGATGTTCATGGCAAGGTCCGTCTTGTGTCCAGCCCAAATTAGATCGAGGCATGAAATAGTTGCCCCAGCTAGTGTTTAATAGTAGTTTGGATTGTGTCTAATTATCCGAACCTTGCCTGTTATCGACCCCTCTGGGGCTAGTACTCTGTTTGAATCCGTCTATGGGAACTGCTGCTACTTTTGTGTGCCCGTGAATCATGTGAGAACCATCGTAATTGTTGCCGAAACAGATGCGTCCTCACTAGTTTTTTCATGAATATGGCATGGTAAGACATAAGTTGTCACGGTTTATCATACGAGCAGTGTGTGTTTTGATGAAATAGAGCACTCGTTCGAGAACTGTGCGCCGACGTATACATAAGTACTTGTAAACACTGTTGGTGCTACCCCACTTGTAAGCAGTTGTGCAAAACACGGCACATTGGCTCAGCTCGCTTCAACACTAGGCTATCGACCAGCTAACAATCAACAATCTGCTGTCTGACATATAAGCAACTATGTATCTTGTTACAGTGGTTCATGCAGTTAATTGAGGCCACAATGTAATAAATTCCAAACGTTCACACGCTAGTCCAGCGCTCATGTGGAACACTCACATTAAACTCGTCTTCATAAAAAACTTGAAAAGCATAAGTTAAGCAATTTTATACATCTCAATGATTCATAGAACATAACAAACATATACTAGTTCACAGCAAAAGACAAAGTTGTGAGAAGGTTTACAAATCAGGAAAAAACAAGCAAGGCTTCTCTGAGCAAAGGGCCTCCCGGCAGGCTTAAATTTCCTGGAGTTCACTCTGGTTTTTTCTTGTTGCCACCATCCAGGGTTAGGTTCTCTCATTCCAGAATAACCAATTATAATTGTGGTCTCAGCTGGAATGCTGAACTGAACCATGCAGTGTACTGACCAGTTGAAATTCTTGTGCATTCCACTAAATTTAAGCACCGCTATTTGCAGAAATAAGCAGACCACAATGCCTCTTGTCCGCGCACCTGTCCAAAAAACCGCCGTGCAGCCGTGCCAGCTAGTCCTCGGTCCATGGATGAACTGGTAGAAAGTGCATTCCGGACTAGGATGCAGTTGTTTTTGCTCGTCCCTGCACTGCAATCAGGAAGTAAAACGTACGAATCAGCTTCTTTTAGATTGCGTTGGTCATTCTACCTTAGTTACTACCAATGTAGGAATACCTTGAAGACTGGAGGTTAGACGACGGCAACGAGGGATAGCCATCTCATTTTGCGCAGTTGTACTAAAACTGAGGTGTGTGCTTTTGATTGCGCGGATAGAAACGATACGGAGACAGACATCCCGAAACGATATGGAGACAGACATCCCTGTTTGCGCAAATACGAAATACGGTTATTTAAACAGTGACAGATATTTGCAGTGGCGTATGATTAACAGCAGCATCTATTGTGTTATAATTGGCACTAGATTGACAGTATGAAGAGTCCTTAAGTAAGTAGCATCACATCACATCAACAATGCCACTAGATTAACATGCAGAACAATAGCATTAGTATTACTGTCATGAGAGTAGCACATGGTCAGTAAATGTGCAATCAAATTTGTGCAGTTCCACTGGGATGAAGCAATGTTAGCGGTGTGAGAGTTAAGTGTAACTGCAAAAACACAATTCATGGGAAATAAAGCAAGACGGAAGCACTTCATAAAATGGTGGTGGCATTGCTTCAATTTATCGACGGCACTAGACCATTACTTATAGTGACATTAGGTGGCATTGCTTAATGCTTCATGTGATTTTACATTAACGGTAGCGATATGGGCGTAGGGACAGCAGGGGCATAAAGTGGTGAGGCAGATGTGGCTGCCGAGAGCGGCAAACACTCAGGCAGCATGTCTGCATTTGTCCCATTTTTTATCTCCTCGGCGACATTTTCCTATGTGAGCACAGGAAATCTAGACCTGCTCATTCTCATTTGCGTTGTCCCCCAACACCCGTCACTTTCTTTCCTTTTTCAACCAAGAGATAGGTCCACTTCCCCCCACCCTTCGCCATCCACCATGCTTTCTTCGTCTTTTCAACCAAGAGACCGGTTGGGTAGCCAGTATCTACTACTTTCCCCCGTTTCCTCTTAGAACCAAGTCCTAGATTCATGCTACAGCTTTCCCACTTTCTTCCCTGTTTGAACCAACTCTTAGAGTCGACTGTATGAACTAGCTTTACCTCTAATAATAGTAAAAGTCTAGGTGGCTTTGGAACAGCGGACGGAAGTAGAAAAAGATCCACACGAAGGGAGCTGGGGCAGTAGAGCAAGGCAGGTTTCGAAGGAATATATACCTGAGGGTCGTCGGCATGTGGCAAAGACGGCGTCGGGAGGCCGCATCTTGGCCACAATACCGCAGGGAGGAAGAAGGGGTCGGAGGCACTCCCGAGCCGGCGCTCTCTCGGAGAGAACGGCACGGCCGCCGATCGGGACGCGCGGGCAGCCGTTGGTCTCCTCCCTCGCCGCCGACGACAGCGTGAACGATGCACCTACACCCCTGCCCCGGTCGAGGTTGTCCGGCCGGATTTGTGACCAGCCGTGAGCTGCGAGAGAGTGTGGCCACCTATGTCTTGCTTAGATCTGGAGAGCATGAGAGAGTGAACGAGAGGAACCCTAGTAAAGCAAGCGCTAAGGCTCCTGCTTATATATATAGTGGAGTGATTTTGTTGTACCAGCTTCAAAAAAATGCGCTCCTACGTGTACCAGTGAGTGGGTGTGAGAGAACTAGTGCGTGCGTGCACCGCTTCTCTTCGTGAGAGTACAATATTCTATGCCCAAAGAACGTTCGCCGCAAGAGTAATAGTATAAGTGTGTGACGTGTGAGCTAAAATAAAATGTGCGCGACGTCTTTTGTTTTTTAGAAGTTCTGAGGGTAGGGTGTGAAGAGCACATATGTGCGTGACGTCTACCTGCAGATAGACGGTGGGTGCGACGTGCGAGTCTGCGAGAGGACTCGGGAGAGTCGTGACTCGTGAGGGTGCGTGTGCGTGAGAGGGAGGGGGCACGTATCAATGCAATGCATGTGTCCGTAAATCATTATCCGACAAACATTCGCCACAAGCCTTTTCCTGACGAACGCCGTAAGAACCGTTAGATCGGCATCCGACAGTGTCAGTTTTGCCATGTCATTTAACAGAACAGACACTCCTCCTACACACAAATCTTCCACGTGAGTGTTAGCAACTGCCGTATGCTCCCTCCGTTCCGAAATGCAGTGCATATAGCTTTATTGAAAATTCGAACCTCGCAAACTTTTACCGAGTTTTCGTGTACCAAATTGCACATGTAGAATACCCTGTATATATCATTTCATTCATCTTCGAGAGGTAACTATAAAGATGGGGGAGGAGTCTACAAAATAAGACCATCGTATCACCCGCATCAATTTCAACCATCCTTTGGTGTCGAGGAATATCATAGGAACTCTATATGATATGATTTTTATAGGATTTTTTCCTTTAGAGCCAATTGGTTCATAGGAATAGATTCATATACTCCACATTTCAAAGGAAATAAACATGATATCATTTCTATAGCTTTAGAGCCACTTGGTTCAAATGAATGGATTCCTATACTCCCTTAATTTCAAAGGAAAATAAACATTAGCGTATATTCAATAGAAAAGTTCCTATGATCTGAACCAAATTACATATCTTTTCTAATCCCTCCTCATAGGAATTGAGATACATGTCATCTCTAGATTCAATAGAAAAGTTCCTATGATGTGAACCAAATGACATCTCTTTTCCAATCCCTACTCATAGGAATTGAGATGCTCCATGTCATCTCTTTCCCTACAACTTCCATGTATACATCTTCTATTCCTAAATAGATAGTACAACCCACTAGTAGCTTTTTTCCAAAACATGCAACTATGGCACAAGAACTATATAGTGTGCCAATAACTTTGAAAGATGGTCGCTGGATGAAGCTAATCCGACAGTGCAGAGATGGCGAATCCGAGCACTACTGGCCGTTGGATATCATCAACATTCCACCAGATCTGCCACATGTACAATTTAGAAGACTCCATGGTTGAACTTAAGCATAATGCACAAACCTCAAAACACAAGCACTTCTCCTTTGTTCTAGAATCTTCTGTATCATAATTGTTTTTTTTCTAAATGAATTGCCATTATTTGTTTTTTACTTTATGCTTTACAATGCACAACCCCATGAATCTTAACATTTTTATAAAACTAATTGATTTTGAATGAGATGAACTATAAGAACTAAACGAACATCTACATCATGCATATATGACTCAAAGCTTTACATGCTATAGTGTGTATTTATTCATAATTTGGTTTCAAAATCTCATGCGTTCAATGCATCATTGCCTTTCGGTCGAACCTACGTCCACAATTTTTTGTACGTACTATATCTCCACTGGTCCCCGAACCCAAAATGCTGCCTCGTTCCCGTAAAACCAAGCGGCCCACACATGCGTCGACTCGAACCCGTTTACTACAACGTGGCCCCGCACGCCGTAGTACTCCTACAAACCCTACCGCCGCACTCATCATCGGTTTTCTTCAAGAGGACGAGGGAGAAGCCGATTTGTAGTGGAGGCGCTTTCAAAAAAAGGATATGTAGTGGAGACCCCTACCCTAGGGTGCCCTAGGTAGCTGCCGCACGCATCATTGTTTTCTCTTTTCTTTATGCTCTTGCGCCCTAGAGTGAAATGATGGTTGCTTCGTCCGTCCAGCTTAATGCGGGAAAGGTGGGGCTTTGTGATTTGACCCCTCATCGCTCATTTTCTACTACTGCGGTGCTACGATCGGGGTGCCTCCAGTTCCAACCGCTGCTCCGAACTGTAATTTGGTGCATCGCACGTGGAACAAGACGGTGGATGAGCCACATGTCGGCCAAAGGGGTCCTGTTAAGTGTGTCGCCATTTCGTGTGCGGACTGACCCTGCTTGAGTTGCTACGCCAACACGACAGGAGCAGCCTACCACTTGGTTTTGCCCCTTGGTGAATCCCGTCTATATTGATCTAAAAAGATATGTGCTGAACTACCCTCCCCATCTCGGTTTTTCATTTTTAGGCTTCTTGGTTTATAGGGCGTGCACGTAGTTCTAGGTCATCCATTTGACTAACTAAATATGAGTTACTATGTCACAAAAAGTATATCATTGGATTCTTAAGAGGATGTAGTTGTATTTAAAAGTCGAGGGCGGGGCTTTTCCTGCGCGGTAGGCGGGGCAGTTCCGCCTAGTCGGTTCGACAGAGACGCGAGAAGACGAGGGAGTAGGCTGCTGCAAACGTAGGGCTGTGTGATTTGACAGCGAGTTACTGCTGGACAGGTGGGGCCCCGTGATTTGACTTGTCATTATCATTTTAGCTGCAGCGCTACGACTGGCGTGAGTCTCCCAATTCCTGACCACCTCCATACAGGTGCCTCTCCCAATGCTCCACCATGTAGTTGAGGCTGGCTCTTGCATGAGAGCCCACTTCTCCACTTTTTCCTTGCCTCTTTCCTCCACACATGCAAAAATGCCATGTAAAGCGGCTTATAGCCCACTATTGTATACTTACTTGCTCCTACAGGTGCTAAGCTTGCCACATCGGCATAAAGTCTGATGTGGCAAGTTTGGTGACCCAAGGAAGAAACAGTGCTAAGCGCGTGTACCTGGTGAAAAGACAATTTTGAGTCTATAGCTAATTAAATGAAGCAAACTAGCAACAAAAAACTACTAATAAGCACCTATGCATTGGGGACTTGATTGCTAAGCCATTTAATGCCCTTAGCACCTCATCTAAGCACCATTTCATTGGAGTACGAAGAAAGAGATAGGGAGAAGTAAAAAAAATACACTTATAGCCAACCTGATAGCTAACCTTGTTGTAGTATGAGTGACTAAGTGATGACTATGTATGACATGCCAACATCAGATAGCCTAACGCACCATGTTAAATCTCCAAGGGCGCGACCGCGCAAGCGACACGACGGTCGTGGTAGGCACGACCATGATACGGGCTGCTGGCAGCCCTTGGATCTGAGATCAAACGGTCGCATGCTAAGTTGCTGAAAATTTGCAGAATAACCCTCCAGGATAGGATATTCACCCATAGGTCTAGAATCACGCCATGCAACCGTTCGATCTCAGATCCAAGGGCTCTCGGAAGCCCGTATCATGGGAGAATGGAAAGCCACTACCCTACCGTTCGCACACTGGCAGTTCACTCCTACTCATCCCCGCACGTCCTTTAATACTACGGCAGTTCTCTCCTAGTCGTCCCATCCTTTCACATTACGGCAGTTCCACTAATCCTAACCCTCCTCCCAAATCCATGGCGTCCCAAATCTCCATGATCGGCGGTGAGTACAAGGTTAGAAACATCACTAACGATGAGTTCGACGTCATCTACACCCGTTCTTCCGCGACGGTGAAAGGATGCCTTTCTCGCTTCAGACGCATGTTCAAAGACTCAGATGATGAGCGGGTCATTGAGCTAGATGTTGAGTACACCACAGTCCTGGGACGAGAGAAGGATCTAAAGGACGAAGAGAGGAAGAAGCCCGCCGTGATCCAGGTTTGCGTGCATGAGTTATGCTTGGTCTACCACATATGCCATGCCGACGTTGAATGCCTGGATTTTAAGAACTTCCTCGAGAGCAACCTAGTCAAATTCGTTACTGTAGACTTTGGTAACGACAAAGAAGTCCTGGGTCGGATAGGCCTCGTTGTAGGCAACCCCTTCGACCTCCAGAAGAATCGGCTGCTGCCCTCCGGTGGCCAGCCTTCAATGCTGACCCTGGCAGGAGCCATGGTTCATCCTTCGTACGGTAAACTGGAGAAACCTCATTACACGTTTCATCGTCATGCATGGCAGCGGAATGTACTAGATATAGACCACATCCACTACGCTGCAATGGATGGCTACCTTTGTTTCAATATCTACAAGGGTTGGATGAAGAGCAAGAGCCAAGTGTGCGGTTCAAGCAAAGAAGTATCGGCCAAGAGGAAGAGGGACAAGGACGAAGTCGAGTACATGGACGAGGACTCCTCCGAGTGAGTAAGGTGTCAGTATCATTGCTCATGGTGGTTCTAATGCAGTGTCTACCGGATTAGTTGCATAGTTTAATTTCAGGTGTGCTTAGTTGAATTTGAGGGGTGTGTTGTGCTGAGCCCCAGCAGAACTATGTTATGTTTCTTCTCGTTACTTTAACTCCTCAGTATGATACATACTACTAGTATTTCTTTAATAGAATTTAGCACCCCAATTAAGCACGTACTAGCTTTTTTAATAGTACTATATGCATAATTTGGCGACGAGCGCTCTCTATATGTACCACCTTTTTTTAATTTCAATTTTTGCTCCATGGCGCAATCCATCGATAGTACTACTGTACAAAAGTATACATTTTTTAAAAGGCTAGAGTACTGTTCATCACATATATAGCCAGTTAAATTCTCAACCTAGAATGACGTGCATGCCATGTAGTAAACCGATACGGAGGAAGTATAGTAAAAATGAGGTGATTTTACCGAGCGATCGGCGGGGGAGCATGGCCTGTCATGCGGTCCCACGTGTCATGATGTACCAAGGCGATGCGCGTGTCCCTCTTGAGGCAGAAGCAATACTACGTGGTTTGAGATGATGGCGAACCGAAGTGTGAAATAATGGTTGCTTCGTCCGTCTGGGAAGGTGCGGCATTGTGATTTGACGTCTCATTGCTCATTACTACTACTGGGCCGGTACGAGTGGGGTGCGTCCCCCCTGCTGTTCTGCACTGTTATTTGGTGCTTGACACGTCGACCCGGTTGCTATATGTCCCACATGTCGGCGACAGGAAGTACAGAATTCATGAAAGGGAGCGTCGACGGAGGAGTATACTACAGAATTCATGAAAGGGAGCGACTTAGTTTTGGAAAAATCTGTTTTTACGGAGTACGTACCCACTAGGGTTTATAGGGCTCATCTAAAAAACATTCGTTTTTCCGTTTGATAAGTCTCAATTCTACTATACTAGTAGTAGTACCATTACATGTTGGATTTCGAGGTGCGTTAGATCACCCGACGCAAGCAGTGTCAAGAGGAAACTAACCAATGCATGTACAAGTTCATGGAAATTTAGTGGTCATTCATGCATTCGTTCTAATTAATGCCTCGGTAAACATAACTTCTTGAGAAAAATGAGCGTACTAATTACTTGTGCAAACTACGAAATTAATTCGACCACTCACCGTCTACCTTGGTTGGAGAGATTTTGAAATTGAGCCATAAACTGGAAAGGAGGGAGTAGTAACTTTTGTCTCGATTACTATTTGTGGCCTTGTATAGATGCAAAATGTATTTTTTTATAGTGGCCTTGTATAAGTAAATGGAGGGAGTACTAACCAAGGTACGTAGTAGGGACGAGGAGTAAACGAAGGAGTAGTAAAATTTTCTCCTCGTGCTGCGAGCCACCGCGCGCGTGGGCGAGGGAGCGGGCGTAAGGCGTACAGTAGTAGGAGTACTACTACTACTACTCGTAAGCAAGCTTCACCTCATCCTGCGAGCCACCGCGCCCGTGGGCGGGGGAGACGGCGTACTAAGCAAGCTTCTCCTCGTTCTGCGAGTTGACGAGACACATCAAAAGTACTCCAGTGTATAGAGCCTTGCCTCTAAGGTAGGCCCCACATGGTTTGCCTCTTTTTTATCATAACACGTCAAGTTGCAATTTTTTTGTTCACCCGTGGTAGACGATCCTCCCTCCACCAAGTGGACAACCAGTACACGTGCCAAATTACCACGTGGGCTGCCTTTTTCGTACAGAAATGAGCTCCACCGTGTACCCGCGCGGGTGTGGTTGGGAAAGAGACGGGAGTACGTGCGCCGTGCGTGCACCTCTTCTCTTCGTGCATGTCCCCCACCTACGTAGGTGTGTGTGAGAGAGATACAAACCTAGACATAATGCGCCGTCCATCCCCATGCCTCCGCCCAGTCCGACCACCAGTCACCACCACGCCCCACTCCTCCTCACCTTATCTCTCATCTTTCTCCCTCCATTTTTATATACAAGGGGCCACTATCAAAATTACAATTTGCAGATATACAAGGCCACTAACACTAATCAATGCAATATTAATGGTGTTTGCCTCGTGGTACTAGCAAAGGAGGACATTAATTATCCGTTGCATGCATGCAGGAGTTTGTAAAAAATGCATCTTGATGTTCCGTGCAATGCATGGGCATCTTGCTAGTCCATGAAAACAACACATGGCAAAATTCCACGGCGAACGAGGGATTTGAATCTGTTGGGAGGGGCTGTTTGGATCTTGCCCGGGGTAGCCAAAATATTGGCGACCCTTTTGTCCACCGGTGCCTTTGCCACCGATGAACGAGGAATGGCTCGGGTGCTCATGCTGTCATGCATCCTCCAGCGCGCACGTTGGAGACGAGCTCGCACGAGCTGTGTTTTTTTGTCCCACAACGCTGCCCGAGCCACCCGCACACCAACTGGAGACCCGCAAATTACGCCATCCAACCGTAGCCGCACACATTATGACAGCAACTCAACCAACCGGACGAAATTCACGCAAACACGTAGACAAACTGATATTTCATATAAACAACGACGGAAATCATATAAAATACCGGATTTTCATACAAACATGACGGATTTCATTACATTCAAATGAACTACGCGGTGCTAGTTCTGGACAGCACAGGTATATAATACCTGGCCTAAATGGTCGCCCGCCGATCGATTTGTGTTCCTCATGTCCGGCAGCACGATCACCGGACTGCCGGGAGCCCCGGAGGTATATGCTTCAGCGCAAAGGACGGCTCGCTTCCCCACTGCCCAACTGATATCATTGGCTGGTGCCGAAGATGATGGTGGCCGGCACCGGTTCGAGTTCATCACCGGCCACTACTTCGCCATGGCCGGCACCGGCTCGAGTTCATCCTAACATTCCCCTCTTCCGTGGAGCCCATGCGGGGTCGACGAAGGTCCTCGCAACAAAAGGATCCGGCAAGACACCTGCTGTGTACACCGGCGTCACCTCCGCGGTGGCCTTCATGGGACCCAAGCGGCGGCGGCCTCCCGTGTTCTACTTCTCCTCGATGATGGCGGCGGACGCGGAGGCGCTGGCCACCGACTCGTCGCTCTCCGCGCACCCGGCTTCTGTCGCTGCTTGCATGGCGCGGCCGCCGGCATGGGAGTCTCGGCCACAGAAACGGGAGATGTGGTACGAGGCGGCGACGTGGACGGCAGCAACGACGCCCGTGCGCCGCTCCTCGTCGAGCTGGCCTGGAGCGGCGAGTTGCTGAACCACGCGCCGGCTTGGGGCGGCAACTGGCTTTGTCGGGCGAGGGGAGGGAGGTGGATCAGCGAGCTGCATAGCTCGTATCCGGCGGGCTACCCAGCCGGCTTGGATGCGGAATAACTACTCTTCGTAAGCCATTGTAAGAGTGGACAAAATGGTGGAGGAGATAGGGGAGCGGCGGAGGTGTGCGATTCTTGGCCGGCGTTTGGCCTCGTTTAAATAGGAGATTAAATAGACGGCGGACGGGAGGAGCTCGGCCAGTGTTGCGTTTAACGCCCGCCCGGTCATGAACGGACGTGTGTCCAGAGTGGGTTTCTCGGCTTCCACACGGGCGGGTTTCATGGAGGCGTTTGAATGCGGCACAGGAGGCGTGTTCAGCCGGGCGTGCAGCGAGTGGCGCCCTCGACTCTGACCTAGGACACCGCGCCGTTCTTCCACTGACGTGTGGGCTCTTTGTGTGCATGGCCTGCATGTCAGTGACCCAACGCAGGCAGCGCACAGCAGAGGAACCTTTGGTGGGCCAGGGCGGTCAGAAGCGGGCATTTCATAAACCGATGATTGTTCATTGAGTGTGACGTCATCTTTTTCATGTAGATAAGCCTACTATGTTGATAGCCCGTTCGATACGTTGTGATTCATAAAGACCGCTGCAAACATCAATGTTCTGCTTATCACAGATAAGATTGATTAATACCCGTAGCAATCCATGTCCTTAACAAAGGGTGCATGCACGTATAGGTTGAGCATGTGTCTTGCGTCATGTGCTGTGTGCATGTAGGCGTGCGAGTGTTGCGTGCGTGCAAGGGTACGTTTCAGTGTTGCATGCATGGGTGCGTACGTGCGTGTGTTCGTGAGTGCATGTGTACCTGTCAGTGTTGCACGCCAGCATGCGTGCGTGTGTACGTTATGTGTACGTGTCAGTGTTGCACGCCTGCATGCATGCGTGTCTTGCGTGCGTGCATGTGTATGTTATGTGTACATGTCAGTGTTGCAGGCCTGCATGCGCGCGTGCATGTGTACGTGCGGTATGAGGCTACACGTCAGTCGACTGACTTTTTCATCTCTGGTCATTAGATTTTCCAGCCATTGGATACGAAATCAAGGGCCTCCAGTTTATCATCAAACTCCACCCCCCCTGAGCCGCCAGCCACCACCGGCCGAACCGCCAGCCCCCGCCACCCGCGGCCGGCCCGCGCCGCCACGCCGGCCCGCCATCCCCGAAACCACTCCCCACCGCGGTCCGCCGCCGCATCGGCCATCCCTCTAGCCCCCCCCCCCCACGCCGAGCTTTTTCTCGGCGATCCCCACCCCACCGCCCAATGAACGCCCCAACCGCCGGTGACTGCCAACCAGAGGTCTCATGACTTCGAATACCCACCGACCACTAATTTATACCATTTATGTCCTTCATATATGCGCTGACGGGTGGGCCCTATGGTAATGTGCGCTGCTGAATGTGGACCGTTTGACTGGTCAATTGATCGTGTTATCAACAAATTACGGAGCTGTATGGTGAGCCAGTGACCGTATGATCACCCTAAAATGTACTCCTATTTTATTAACACAGTACAGACTCAAACTACCATTTCTTTCTTTCATATACGGGCTGACAGGTGGGCCCCACGGTTACGCGCCCCGATGGTGCAACACTAGTTGCGCCGCGTGGAACGTTTGACTGGTCAATTGATTGTGTCATCAACAAAATACGGAGTTGTACGGGTGAGCCAGTGACCGTATAATCATGACATGTATTTGTTTAACACGGTACAGACGCAAGGGCTCATATATACGCGCAAGCACTCACCGCTATAAGCGCACACACGCGAACCCTACCCCTATGAGCACCTTCGAGAGAGTGGGCCAGCATATATGATCTTGAGATTTTAGGAAGTCACCATAGGTGCCTCGTAGTCGAGTGGAACGTCTCCTCCCACTGAACGTACATCGCCGGAAAATACTGAAATTAACACAAGATAAATGCGAGCACCGGGACTTTAACCTTGGTGGGCTCGAGAAACCACTGTCCTCCTAACCATCCAACCACATGTTGGTTAGCACGACAAAATGTATGTGGTGACCATGATGAGCTTATTCTGAAGTCCAGTGACCATATCGTGCTTTCGCTTCAAATACAATGACCGTAAGTGTCGTCAACAAAATACGGAGCACGCATCAAATGCAAAGTCCGTCAGTGTCATCAACAAAATATGGAGACGTATCGTGAGCTAGATACCGTTGTACTATTGTATATGCTTATTTTCTTAGTGGCCGATTGCGTGTGTGGTGTGGTGGGCACATCATTTCTAGTTGTGGTGGGTCAACATGAAGACTCATGGGTCGGTTCCATCCTGCGCCACATATAGGTTGGACCGAGACGTGTTATACGAAGACCCATGTGGAGGACTCGGCGTACAACACGAAGCTACCAGAGTCGCGGAGGACTCTATCCCCACTGGTGATAAGCCGACTATATATGATTTGTAACCCTAGGCCCTTAGTATGTTATACAAGCTTGGGGGCTAGTTCGTCGATAGTATACACACACGCACAATGCCTGGTATTCACGTGTACTTTGTACACACCCCTATCACTAATATACAGTACCAGGAGTAGGCTCTTTCTTCAACTGCAAGGGTCCGATCCGAACTAGGGTAAAACTTTGCCTCGTATTACCATCCAGCCTAACAGCCAGGGATATCCTACCGAATGATATGATGAAATCATATCTGCCAACTACTAAGAGAGAGGTGTGTCGGGGGGGGGGCAATGTGTGCGAGAGAGGCCTAAAGATAATGTGCGTGCGGGAGACACGTAGGCACATATATGTGCGTATAGAGGGCTAGTAGAGACCGTGCGTGTGTATATATGCATGCGAGAGAAATAGTGTTTTCCAACTGAGATTAGTGAAAAGAGTGGTACATAGTAGTCAGAAAGAGAGAGAGAGAGAAACAGAGAGAGCATGTGCGTGAGACACCCCGACACCCTGAGAGAGATTGTGAGCATGTGTGAAAGAGAAATGCCGATGCATATAAAGTGTGTGCACTTATGCGTTAGATAGAGAGATATATAACGCGTTTGTGAGAACGGGGCGAGGCATAGTGCATCTACGTGTAAAAGGCGGTTCTACGCATTAAATTAAAATATAAATGGCATTATTATTTTTGGATGAGATCATGAATTTTGCAAATTGCGTATGGACGAAAATCGGTCTATCAGACACCCATACTCTATTGAATTCTAGCATGTGCATGTGTTTATTTCATATTATCGATCCATAGAGTGAGAGCGGTTTGAAATACAGGCAATGGATGCTTTTGCAATTCATATATAAACATTAATTAGTGCACTCCATGTTGTTAGTGTGAAGCACTTTATACATTTGTCACTTGCATGGATACATTCCAAATTGCTAGCTACGAAATAGAATACATGTCGAATTCAACATAAAGGGGGTTTCGAAGATTCGAATTCATAGGAAGTGCATTCATCTATTTGAACCCGAGATAATGGCATTTGTAAATCAGATGTAAAAGGGGGCATCAATCTTTGTTGTGAGTTTGAACATGCTATATATATTCATACGCATATCTAACTTTTTTTTGCAACCAAGGAGATTATATCTGGAACCATGCATGAACTGAGGTAAGTTGCATATTTTTTAATATATACTCGTGTATAATGTATATTCAAATGTACCCCCTCCATTCCAAAATAATTGTAGCTTTAGGATTTTCAAGAGTAAAGATTTGTGAAGTTTGACAAATCCTGAAAGTTCAATTCAAGAGAGCCAAAAACGTTAATGCTTCTGCTCCAAAATATTGAACGAAGCGCCAAATAGGCCTCTGGTCACCCGAAACCGCACGAGACTAATGTTTGGTGGTAGGAAATTACTGTCCTGACTCTGGCCCATGTAGCCTATCGGCCCGATGTCCAAAGGTCTAAACCGGGGTAGGTTTGTAACTTCACCAAGACGCTAGTCTCAACCGCCTCCGAGAAGCATTCATATCCCGTGGGCGCCTAAACACCCATGCGCTCGGCCGAAATCTATCCCGCCCACATTTGGGACACCTGACATGACTGTCCTACCCCCAACCCGCAATATGTCCGAAATTTTAGATGGGGGCAAAGTTTGTAACTTTCCCCAAATTTCAAACAAGCGCGTCTCAAACCGAAACATTGTTCCCTCTTAGTTCCCCGCCTCCCTCTGATTCCCCATTCATACTCCGTGGGCACGAAAACGCCCTCTTCACCAGCTGCGAAACCCCAGCCTCCTTCGTCCTCTACCCCATAGCGGCCAATCCACCACCGCCCTCCTCCATCATGCCGGAGCCGGTACCCCGACGTCATCATCCAACGCAACCGCAACCGCAATGCCCTCAAGGACTTAGTAGCTGAAGCCGAGGCAGAGCTGCCTCCACGATGCCGATGCTGACATGCATCATACCAGAACCACTCCGACCACGCCGTCCTGCGCCTCACTGCTGCGGCTCCACTGTCGCAACCGTCCACCGCACCGGAGCTGTTCCCGCTACACCGTCATTCGCCACCTCGAATCTGCTTCCCCGCCGCCGACAGACGGCCATCGCACCACATTCAACAACTTGGCCATGGGTTCGTCCAAGGCTGCACCGTCCTCCACAACTTCTGGTTTCCGGCGAACAACAAGAAGATCATCAGAAAAACAGAAGGAGGACACAACACTACCAGCACAAAGAGGTACTCCTCTTCCCCTATTCGTGCAAATCTTACGTCTCCGCTCACATAGTATTCATCCCACGAAAGAAACTAGTTGAGCGCTTCTTACTGCATCTTCTTCATGATACTAAATGCACAAGGTTTCCTCCCTTTTACTATTTCACCTTTGCTAGAGGTCAGTAGCCCGCCTGGATTTCAATTCAGGGTCAGTCGAACTGCAATTAAAAGAAGCAACACCCGCTTAGGCGCGCGGAGCACCTAGTCCGCCTGTTCCCCGGGGAAGCGGCGCATCGGTGTCTATCATAGGGGTGTGGGGCGCAGGAGCTGCTTGCGCCCGATCTGGAGGTCGGCGGGGCTTGAATGGATGGCCGGGGGGCGGTGCCAAGCACGGCGGTGCGGTGAGGTCGAGGGGAGGGCGCAGGCAGGGGAGGAATACTGGGCCGATGGTCGCTGGCGTTTCGAGGAAGATCGTCAACACTGACTGGCTGGAGGTAGATGAAGGCGATCTGCCCGTTCTTTGTACATCGGACGGTGCAGAAAAAATGGACTGACCTATTTGCTTTCAGTCGACTGTTATTTTCATAGAATCCTGTAGTAATTTAGTGTGCCATGCATGTTGTAGAGCTATCATATGTCTCCCGTCATTTATTTCTCACCGACCTGCTATCTGCTACCTTTACACTGTACTAATTGTGCACACACTTCACCCATACTCACACTATTGTTTTTTTATGCATGGGTATTTCAGACTCTGACGCAGTGTTGATGAATGCAGAAAAGAAAAGACAGAAGTCGCTCCAGTGTAATTCGAAGATAAGCACTAAGCGTTTCAGCGCTCTAATGGGTGCAGTGTCAGCAGTTGGAGACAGTAAACGTAGCTCTGCAGTTGATGATCTCAATTGCCACACACAACCATCCCAGGTGCTTGCTTTAACTTCGCGCTGTCAAATGTGGTTGCATGTTGCATATGGTGTCTAGCTTGTATTGCTTCCAATTTGGTTAAATTGCATCTGCTTACTTTACACATTATACCTTTGATAATGACATGCCTTCCTGTTTTTGATACATACTACATATGTCTATTAACCATGTTCGTACATCAAACTAATGCTCTTTTGTATCCCTCGTCAATCACTTATGATGAGACAGTCACCCGAGTGGGTTACTGTGAGACGCCCTACTCGTTTAAAGAGTGCAGTGTCATCCTCCCCACATGATTCTCAAGAAACAGCAAGGCTAAATGAAGATAGTCAACGTAGCTCTCTAGTTGATCACCGCAATTCCCCCACACCACCATCGCAGGTGCTTGCTCTTACTTGGCAGTGTGATATGTGGTTGCATGTTGCATATGGTGTCTACCTTGTAATGCTTCTAATTAGGGTAAATTGCATCTGCTTAGTTAACACATTATACCTGTGAATATGACATGCCTTCCTGTTTTTGGTACATACTACGTCTTTCTATTAACCATGTTCTTACATCAAACTACTTTTCTTGTGTATCCCTCATCAATGCTCCTAATTTGTTAAATTGCATCTCCTTAGCTTACACATTATACATGTGAATATGACACGCCTTCCTGTTTTTGGTACATACTACATCTGCCTATCACACCATGTTCTTACATCAAACTACTGTTCTTGTGTATCCTGCATCTATCGCTTATGATGAGACAGTCACGCGCGTGGGTTAATATGAGACGCAATACTCTTATAAAGAATGCAATTTCATCCTCTCCACATGATTCTCAAGAAACAGCAAGCCTAAATGAAGATATTGAACGTAGCTCTGTACCTGAAGACCGCACTTCCCCTACACCACCATCACAGGTGCTTGCTCTAACTTCGCAGTGTGATATGTGGTTGCATGTTGCATACGGTGTCTAGCTTGTAATGCTTCTAATTAGGGTAAATTGCATCTGCTTAGTTTACACACTATACCTGTGAATATGACATGCCTTCCTATTTTTGGTACACACTACATCTATGTGTTAACCTTGTTCTTACATGAAACTACCTCTCTTCTGTATCCTGCATCAATCACTTACGATGAGTCACCTTTATTCGTTGCATATTGCATATTATTTCTAGCCTGTTGCCATGTATTGCTTCTAATTTGGTCAAATACATTTGTTAGGGCACCCTTTTAATTTGGCAGAGTGATATTGGTTTCATCTTTCATATGGTTTCTAGCTTGCATCGATTCTAACAAGTTCAAGCACCTTGTGCTTAGTTTACACTTTATACATCATACATGTCAATATGTCACGCCGTCCTGTTTTTCATACATATTCCATCCTCCTATCATGCGGCTGCCTTACATGAAAGTAGTGTTCGTCAGTATCATGCATCAATGAGTTCTGAAGAGCAAATTTTATTCCTTTTTCTTGTGGGTTTGACTTGACAAGGCAAAATCAAGAAAGAGGAAGGAAAAGAGTAAGGAAGGCGATGATGGTGGTCCTCTGCAGCAACGTAAACGGAGCATCTGTACCGATTCTCCTTGTACTGATAGTGCATTACAAGGTCCAAGTCTCCGCTCCCCTACTCCACCATCCAAGGTGCTTGCTCTAACTTGGCAGTGTGATATCTGGTTGCATGTTGCATATGGTGTCTAGCTCGTATTGCTCCTAATTAGTGTAAACTGCATCTGCTTAGCTTACACATGATACATGTGAATATGACACGCTTTCCTGTTTTTGGTACATACTATATCTGTCTATCACACCATGTTCTTACATGAAACTACTCTTCTTGTGTATCCTGCATCAGTCACTTATGATGGGACACCTTTAAGTTGGCAGTGTGATATTGGTTTGCGTCTTGAATATGATTTCTAGCATGTATTGCTTCTAGTTTGATGAACGCCACCTATGACGAGACAGTTTTAACTTGGCAGAGTGATATTGATTGCACCTTCCATATGGTGTCTTGCAGTGTTTCTAATTTGTTGAAGTGCCTTCTGCTTAGTTACCACATCATAGGTGTGAATATGTCAAGCCGTCCATTTTTTCGTACATATTCCATCCTCGTATCATGACTTTGCCTTTCATCAGAGTAGTGTTCGTCAGTATCATGCATGAATGAGTTCTGAAGAGCGAATGATATTCCTTTTTCTTGTCGGTATGACCTCACAATGCAAAATCAATAAAGCTGAAGGAAATTGGCAAGGCATTGGATGATGGTGGTCCTTCCGAGCAACTGAAACGGAGGTTCTCTACAGATTCTACTCCGCCATCCTCCCAACAAGATTCGCAAGACAACGCAAGGCTAGACAGTCAACGTAGCTGTGTAGATGATGAGCACATCTCCCCTACTCCACCATCACAGGTGCTTGCTCTAACTTGGCACTATTATATGTGGTTGCATGTTGCGTATGATGTCTAGCTTGTATTGCTTCTAACTTTGTTGAATTGCATCTGCTTACTTTACACATAATGCCTGTGAATATGACATGTGTTCCTGTTTCTACATCAGACTACTATTCTTGCATATCCCGCATCAGTCACTTATGATAAGGCACCTTTAAGTCGCCACTGTGATATTGGTTGTGTCTTGCATATGATTTCTAGCATGTACTGCTTCTAATTTGTTGAAACGCCATACAGTTTGAACTTGGCAGAGTGATATTGGTTGCATCTTTCATATGGTGTCTAGCTTGCAGTGCTTCTAATTTGTTGAAATGCCTTCTACTTAGTTACCACATCATAGGTGTGAATATGTCACACCATCCTGTTTTTCATACATATTCCATCCTCGCATCATGTGTTTGCCTTTCATCCGAGTAGTGTTCGT
This sequence comes from Triticum aestivum, assembly GCF_018294505.1. Taxonomy (NCBI): domain Eukaryota; kingdom Viridiplantae; phylum Streptophyta; class Magnoliopsida; order Poales; family Poaceae; genus Triticum; species Triticum aestivum. The sequence continues at coordinate 376,196,184 of NC_057795.1, read as the reverse complement.
CAGTATCATGCATGAATGAGTTCTGAAGAGCGAATTTTATTCCTTTTTCTTATTGGCTTGACTTCACAATGCAAAAATCATTACAGCTAAAGGAAACTAGTCCGGCAGTGGATGATGGTGGTCCTTCGGAGCAACTCAAACATGGGTCTCTACAGATTCTACTCCGCCATCCTCCCAACAAGATTCACAAGACAACACAAGGCTGGACAGTCAACGTAGCTGTGTAGATGATGAGCACATCTCCCCTACTCCACCATCACAGGTGCTTGCTCTAACTTGGCACTATTATATGTGGTTGCATGTTGCGTATGATGTCTAGCTTGTATTGCTTCTAACTTGAATTGCATCTGCTTACTTTACACATAATGCCTGTGAATATGACACGTGTTCCTGTTTCTAGAACATGCGTGTACATGATGAGCACATCTCCCCTACTCCACCATCACAGGTGCTTGCTCTTACTTGGAACTGTTATATGTGGTTGCGCTTTCTGTATGATGTCTAGTTTGTATTGATTCTGATTATGTTGAATTGCATCTGCGTAGCTTACAACTTATACCTGCAACGATCACTTACCCATAAGACACATTTAACTTGGGACTGTGATGTAGGTTGCATCTTGCATTGTCTTCTAGCTTGTACTGCTTCTAATTTCTTGAAATGACACTTACGACGAGACACTTTTTACCTGATAGAATGATATTGGTTGCATGTTCATATGGTGCCTAGCTTTCATTTCTTCTAATTTTGTTGAAATGCCTTCCGCTTACTGTTTTTTCATACATATTCCATCCTCCTATCGTACGTGTGAATATGAAACGCTGTCTTTTTTGTATATATTCCATCCTCCTATCCTGCGCTTGCCTTACATCAAAGTAGTGTTCGTCTGTATCATGCATCAACCAGTTATGCAGAGCTAATTTTATTCATCTTCTTGTGGTTTTGACTTCATAAGGCAATATCAGAAAATAGGAAGGAAAAGAGTAAGTTAGGGGATGTTGGTGGTCCTCCGCACCGACGCAAACAGAGACTCTCTAGATTTGCCACTGCTACTGCTAATGAAGTTGAAGTCCCAAGTCTACATGATGAGTTCATCTCCCGTACTCCACCATCGCAGGTGCTTGCTCTAAGTTGACAGTGTGATAATTGGTTTCATGTTGCATATGTTGTCTAGCCTGTATTTCTTCTATTTTGATTAAATTGCACCTGCTGAGTTTATACGTTATACATGTGCATATGACATGGCTTTCTGTGTCTAGAATACACTGCATCTATCTATCATACCATGTTCTTACATCAAAGTACTGCTGTTGTGTATCCCGCATCAGTCACTCATGATTGGACGCTTTTAACATGGCAGTTTGATAGTGGTTGCATCTTGCATTGATTTCTACGTTGTACTGCTTCTAATTTTTCGAATTGCCACTTATGACAAGACACTTTTAACTTGGGAGAGTAATATAGGTTGCATCTTTCATATGGTGTCTAGCTTGCATTACTTCTATTTTCTTGAAAATCCTTCTGCTTAGTTTGCACATCGTAGTTGTGAATATGTCATGCCGTCCTGTTTTTCTTACATATTCCATCCTCATACGGTTGTCTTACATCAAAGTATTGCTTGTCTGTATCATGCATCAATGAGTTCTGAAGAGTGATTTTATTCTTTTGTGTTGTGGGTACAGCTTGACATGGCAAAGTCAAAAAAGAGCAAGGAAAATAATATAGTAGGGAGTGCTGTTACTCGTCGGGTGAAACGGAAAAGGATCTGCCGTCGAGATTCTGCTGGTACTTATAGTGCAGTAGAAGGTCCAAGTCCACCGGCTAAATCTACAAACACAGTATCACCTGCTCCACCAGCTGCAGCATCCGCTTCAACTGTACCAGCATCTCAACCAGTTACTCGTTCGTTTGCTCCGGAACTGGCCAGTTCCCAAGCTGCCTTCACACCTAACACTACTTCCGAAGCACTGCTGACACAACAGGACTTGGCAAGATCAGATGAACCTCATGAGCATCAACACCAAGATGGTACCTGACCGAGTCAAGTTGCAGTTGCATGCTCCTTTATATGTACTCTCACAGTTTGATGTACACTAACACTTTCCATATTCGTTGTTGAACTAGCACCACGGCGCAAGCGGAAACAGACATCAGGGATAATGCTTGACAGATTAACAAAATCTAAAGGAGGAAGAATGGAGATCCATTTTGAGGCAGGTTTAAAAAGGCCACGTGATGCTACAGAGTCAGCCAAGTTAGTATCAGAGGCAGCCGTTGCCGTTAGGTGTCATGCACGTATCCTCCCAACGTGGATCCAGTACAGGAATGAGAAAGACAATACCCAGTTTAACACCTTCCTTGACCATTTATCCGTAAGTAATGTTATTCATCGCAATTAGTAATATTGTCTTGCTCTGTCCCATACTTTCTAGCTTCCTCCTAATAAGACTCACATTCTTTTTTCAACAGATGAGGTTCAAGTTGGATCCGAAAGATGATGCAACTAAACAAGCATGCACTCATGTTTTTCAGTCTGCTCTGCGACAGTATCGGTACCACCTTAGAAAATCTCACTTTGAAGGCAAGGCTAACAATGAAATCGCCCAAACATCTCCAGTGGAATATATTACAGATGAAGACTGGACAGCCCTCGTTAAACACTGGTCTGATCCAAAGTATCAGGTAGGCTATATGTATTTGATCAGACCACATATTGAACTTGTATTTATGTATGTGCCTTACAAGTGTATCTTCTTCTAGGCTAACTGTTTGAAGAACAAAACCAACCGTTCTAAAGTGAAATTCCAACAGACAACAGGATCTCGTAGCTATATTGCACACTGCGAGGCTCTTGTAAATAGCTGCTACTTCCTTCTTTTTTGTGTGCCATATTATCGTATCTATATTGACTTGTTCCAAATACAGAGGAAAGCCCGTGCGGACCAAAAAGAACCTGAACCGAATGCAGTGCAAATCTTCAAGGATTGCCACACCAGCAAGATGAAGGGCATGAGCACACCAGTTCAAGCCGCTGTTGTAAGTCCTTACTCCTCCTGCCTTGAACTGATTGGTACTGTGATGTGTTCATTTAACTACTTGGTTTGCAGCCAATGTCAGTTACTCTGTTCACTTTTATACACAGTTGTCTTAACGTATCATTTCACCTTACATGGTTTAAAAGAGATGAAGGATATTCTTTTGGTCTTGATCTGTAATCTAGTTGTTATGTTCACGTGCGCACACAATGATAAAATAGCCTGTTTGTTTTATATCTGTTTGCCCATGATATGAATGATGTCATACTATGTTCATCCTACTTTAAACCATGTCTCTTTATCCTTAGATGTCAACGAATGTGAGGAAATAGACAATACAGTAGGCATGCTACATGGACATATGTTCCGAAAGTGATTTTATTATGTAGTTGGCACTACAATACATGCTAATGTATTACAGTAGTTCACCAAAATAAGTTATGTATAAACGTTTAACCTACTTTGTTTGTTTTTGTCTCATTAGTAACTTATCTGGTACACTAATCTACAAGTTCAAACTTTCAGGAAGCTATGGAACAAATGATTGAACAACCACAACCACCTGAAGGTGACGAGGCTACTACAGGCACAATGTCACCTCTTGCTGCAGTGCGTCAGTATCTCTCCACTAACAGTGCAAAAAGCACCTTCCTGCGTAATTCTGGGTTGGTTGTCAAGGTAACCTCGTCCAAATCGCCTACTGAACAAAATCTTCCTGCTAGACAGAGTGATATATCTGTGCTCCAGACACAAGTCCAATCCCTAATGGACGTTGTTTCGGAAACAAGAATAGTGGTTGAGAAATGTCGTCAAGATATGAATGGTTTTGAAACCAGACTATCAGACATTCGCTTTGTTGTTCAAGAGCAATGGCGGAAAAAAGGTGGAGATCGTGCTGCTCCATCAGATTCTACAGCCTGAAACATTAGCACTCAGGTCAAATGATCTGTGCTTCTATACATCTGATGGTGCTTTTATCTGGAAGGACTGTAAACTTTATGCCAACAAGCCTTTTGTTTTATGGTTGGAATTTATTTTGTTGTGATACAACATTTATGATGCTACCACAGGCTGCAGTAATTACGACGCTATTTTTGTATAGTGTAGGTTTATCTTAGTAATGTATTCGTCCGAAAGCTTCGTAGGAGCCCAACATGCCAACATTCATCGGGCCCATTCCAATTGGGCTAAAAATGATTACGGGCCGAAATTGGCATGTAGCCCACTAAAAATATCTGGGCCTAAATCAGCATAAGCTTTATATTTTTCTGGTAGGCCTGTGCCCATAGTGGGCCTTTAACAGGCCTAAACATAATTTGGGCCCTCAGTAAAATTAGGCCGTTTACAGGTGTAAATATCTCGAGCCCATAAAAAACATGGGCCTTTAATAGACCGAAAGTGAGATTGGGCCCTGATTGTGCCAAATAACCCACTGGACTTAGCAGGCCAAAATGGTGGCCCATTTACGATGCGGATCTTTGACAGGCCGAAATTCGGACGGGCCGTAAATGCGCCGACCTAATACACGGGCCTTTAACAGGCCGGAACTTCGGTCGGGCTAGATTATCGTCATTTTTATATGGGTCGTTAATGGGCCCGATATGATGTTGGGCCACATATGGCCCATGGTTTACATCCGGCGTTAACAGGCCGAAAATGACAACAGGCCAAAAGTGGCCCAAATCTATAGTGGGCCTCTAACAGGCCGAATGTCACACATGGCCGAATATGACCCAAATCCTTCATGGTCGTTTATGGGCCGAAAGTTTTGATGGCCTGTAAATGGGCCCAAATGAAGCCAGACCTTTAACAGGCTGGAAATACACCAGGCCATAATTCGGTCCAATTACTTAGCAGACAGTTAACGGGCCAGAAGTGACCATGGGCCACGTTGATGACAAGTTTAGGACAGGCCGTTGACAGGCCGATTTTACAGAGAATGTTGGGCCTTTAGCTGGGCCGGCCCATTATGGTCTGCAAAATCTTGTGGGCCTTTAGCTGGGCCGGCCCATTGTGGTCCGCAAAATCTTGTGGGCCTTTAGCTGGGCTGGCCCATTATGGTCTGCAAATTCGTGTGGGCCTTTAGCTGGGTCGGCCCATTATGGCCCGCTAAATTTTTTGGGCCTTTAGCTGGGCCGGCCCATTATGGTCTGCTAAATCTTATGGGCCTTTGGTTGGGCCGGCCCATTTAAACTTTGTGGGCCACTTTTGGGCCGGTCCACGTGTCAACATATCATAGGCCCATCTCGACCGTTGGATGAGTGACACATGTGGCAGCGCTAAGCTGACGCGTGGATCCGCCAGCTAATGAGAATTTTACACGTGGAAAATCGGCATTGGTCGTGGCTGTTAATGGGTTATCGGATCCAAAATCCGACCTGATAGCTTAACGACGTTCCGTTACGGTGGATGCCACATGTCGGTCACCCTTGACGAAAGCACTTCTGTGACGCGCAATTTATGGTCATGGAAGTGGACACTTCCGTGATGATAATTTTGGTAATGTCATGGAACACTTCTACGACAGCACAGGTATGACTATCTTGATTCTGTCATAAAATCATCATGGATGTACATGCATGACAGAAAACGCGACCTATTGTGACAAACATGTATCATCATGGAAGTGTATTTTTTTGTAGTAATCTCATCCATGCCCATGGTGGGCTCCTTGAGCTTGGTGGCGGTGTGCTTGGTTCTGCGTTGGGAGGCATTGGAGCCCTCTGGAGCTTTATCTAGGTTGCGCGGGCACTTTGAGCCCGTGTCACGGACCGGATTCGACCGACGAATATTGGAACCGGTGCCACCACCTAGACACACAACACAAGAACACGCAAGAAAAACAAGAAGGATCAATGCAAAGACCACAACAAAGCAAATGAAACAAGTAGGAATAACATTGGGTAGTTGCTACTAGGAAGGTTTGATGTCAGTGGTAGTACCGCTCCAAGGTATGTAACTAAAAATTTACTGCCGCTCTAGCCACGGTAGTATAGCGCCGGGACGGCACGGTAGTACCGCGCCTAGAGCGGAAGTAAAATTTTACTTCCGCGCCTCGCACGGTAGTACCGCCCTGGGAAGCGGTAGTACCATACGAGGCGACCGCGACGAGAGCGGTAGTACCGCTCGAGTTCAGATCTACATAGAATCAGATCCAAAACGCCGCAACAACGGAGCGGTACTACGGTTGATCCAAACTACCGAGTAGCAACGATCCAAATAGCATCTCTAGTACAAAACGACTCTCCTACACCCTACTCTTGCAAATATTTGGCCTAAAATCTCAAGAACACAAGCATCTCCCCAAAAACATAGAGACAAGACAATGAAGCAAAAGGCAAGGGATTTGGGGAAAAACCTTGGTCCATGGCAAGAGGGTGAGGTGAGGAACGATCCCACTGGTCGGAATCCGAGGAGAGCGGCTGGAGATGGAGATCCGGCAAGGTCCTTCGGCACCATTCTTGGGCAGGAGAGAGAGAGAGAGAGAGAGAGACGTCGTGGGGGAAAAGAGTTGAATGGGTATGGGGGAGTTAGAACTCCCCCTACCTGCTCTTAACCCCCACGCGCTCACGACTGCATGGTAGTACCGTGCCTCATTACGGTAGTACCGCCCCGGCGGAAGTACCGCACGCTGGGCGGTAGTACCACTCGACCAGCGGCAATAAAAAAACACTACCATGCTGGTTGCGGTAGTACGGTGCGCAGCTCCTGCGATAGTACCGTGGTGAGCCACGGTAGTACCATAGACCCAAGAAAATGCATGTTTCGCCACCGAAAGAAGAAAACAGCCCTTGCAACGCAATCGGACACACCAAGGGCTAGCACGCGAGGCAACACAAACACAAACACGGCTCAAACAAAGGCAAAAGACAACAAAGACAAAAACACGAAACAAAACTCTCAAGAAGAGAGGGCGGTGGCCGGAGCCACCTATGTATGAGTCAATTGGTATGGCACCGCAAAGAATTATCCTTGGGCCCATGACCAAAACTCGTATTTGAAGCACAAGTACCATAAAAAATGGCTAATGTGAAAGAGTTGATCAATTTATGCATAATGGAGAGAGGGAGAGTTCATTGAGACAACAACACTCCCCCTATGTCCATGCCTACACCTAAACAAGATATCAATCTGAGTATGGTGGGGGTGTGCATCAAGCTATATTGCTCGAATCAATGATATTTAGCTCATGCCTTAACTCGCGAAATCTTGCTTCATCCAAGGGCTTCATGAAAATATCTGCAAGGTTATCATGAGTGTTGACATATTTGAGCGTGATCTCCCCTCGCCTAATGTGATCCCGGATGAAGTGATACCGAATCTCAATATGCTTCGTCTTGAAGTGTTGCACCGAGTTGAGAGAGATCTTGATGGCATTTTCATTGTCACACCAAAGAGGCACTTAGTCACAATTGACACTGTAATCCTTCAAAGTTCGCCTCATCCATAGAAGTTGAGCACAACAACTACCGACAACCACATACTCCACCTTAGTGGACGAGAGAGACACACAACTTTGCTTCTTAGAAGACCAACTTACCAAAGAGCAACCAAGAAATTGGCACCCTCCGGAGGTGGACTTGCTATCCGCTTTGTCTCCCGCCCAATCTGAGTCAGAATAGCCCAAAAGATCAAAGTTGGCTCCTCTTGTGTACCATAAGCCAAAGTTTGGGGTATGAGCCAAATATCGAAAGATTCACTTGACCGCCACAAAGTGGCTTTCCTTAGGTGCGGCTTGAAACTGTGCACAAATTCCCACACTCAACATGATATATGGTCTAGATGCACAAAGCTAAAGCAAGGATCCAATCATGGAGTGATATACCTTTTGATCCACCGCATTACCATTGGGATCAATGTCAAGTTGGCATTTGACGGGCATTGGAGTTGAAGCCGTCTTTACATCACTTAGCTTGAATCTCTTGAGCATGTCTTGAGTGTATTTGGCTTGGTTGATGAAGCTTCCTTCTCTTCTTTGCTTGATTTCGAACCCGAGAAAGAACTTAAAATCTCCCATCATAGACATCTTGAACTTTGAGGTCATGAGAGCGGAAAATTCCTCATTGAAAGCTTTGTTAGGGGAACCAAAGATAATATCATCAACATATAGTTGCATACAAACAACTCCCCTTTGACCTTCTTAGTAAAAAGAGTGGGGTCGATTTTCCCAATTTCAAACCCATGATCTTGTAACAACTCAGTAAGGTGCTCATACCACGCATGTGGGGCTTGTTTAAGGCCATAGAGTGTCTTGTTGAGTTGGTACACATGATCGGGAAAATAGGGATCCTCGAACCCCGGGGATTGTTTGACATACACCAACTCATTAATAGGACCATTAAGAAAAGCACTCTTCACATCCATTTGTTGCAACTTGAAATTATGATGAGAAGCATAAGCAATCAACAAATGAATAGATTCAAGGCGAGCAACAGGAGCAAAGGTTTCACCATAGTCGATACCCTCGACTTGGGAGTAGCCTTGTGCCACAAAACGAGCCTTGTTGCAAACAATGATCCCATGATCATCTTGCTTGTTCTTGAATATCCACTTGGTTCGAATGATGTTATGATTCCCCGTTGGCCTTGGCACCAATCTCCACACTTGGTTGTGCTCGAAGTTGTTGAGTTCTTCATGCATGGCATTGAGCCAATCTGGATCCTCGAGCGCCTCATAAACCTTTTGGGGTTCGACACAAGAAACAAATGCGTGATGTTCACAATAGTTTGCTAATTGTCTACGAGTGCTTACCCCTTTCTTAGGCTTCCAACCACATTCTCCATGAGATGACCATTGGTTGTGAGCTTGGAAGAAATCTTCGCGGCACAACGCTCTAATTCCTCCTCAGGTGTGAAAAGAGGAGCGGAAACTTGATCATCTTGAGCACCGTCATGAGCTTGTTCTTGATCTTGAGCTTGCTCTTGATCTTGAACTTGCTAGGAAGGGAGAATTTGACCTTTGGCATCACTTGGTGGCGCACCACCATCTTGAGGTTGATCTTTCCCTTGATCTTGTTCACGTGGTTGAGGGCCTTCACTTTGTTCTTCGGAAGCGTGTGGGTCTTGGGTCGGTGATGGCTCCACTTGAGTGGAGCATTGTCCTTCTCCTTCGGCCACAAGGGGTTCCTCAATGGGTAGGATGTGACCAACACCCATTCTTCTTATGGCTTGGGGAGGAATTTCATCACCTACATCACAAGTACCACTTTGCTCCACTTGGGATCCGTTATTCTCGTCAAACTCCACGTTACACGTCTCCTCAATGAGTCCCGTGGACTTGTTGAGGACGCAGTAAGCATGAGAGTTTGTAGTATAACCAACAAATATTCCCTCATAAGCTCTAGCCTCAAATTTAGACAATGGAACACCTTTCTTGAGAATGAAACATTTACAACGAAACACCCGGAAGTACTTGAGGTTAGGCTTGTTGCCGATGAGAATTTCATATGGAGTCTTGTTCAAGCCTTTGCGGAGATAGAGCCGATTGGATGCATGACATGCGGTGTTGATGGCTTCGGCCCAAAAGTTGTAAGGAGACTTGAACTCCGCCATCATGGTCCTTGCTGCATCCATCAACGTCCGATTCTTCCTCTCCACAATAGCATTCTGTTGAGGGGTGTATGGTGCAGAATATTGATGCTTGATCCCCTCATCACTAAGAAACTCATCCAAGGTGTAGTTCTTGAACTCGGTGCCGTTGTCACTTCTTATTGTCAAGATCTTTGCATCGTGTTGATGTTGAGCTTCATTTGCAAAATCGATGACAGTTTGTTGAGTTTCACTCTTCCTCTTGAAGAAATATACCCAAGTGTACCTTGAGTAATCATCGACAATCACCAAGCAATACTTTCTACCCCCAAGACTATCAAATGGAGGCCCAAAGAGATCCATGTGAAGGAGCTCTAAGGGTCTCTTCAAGTAGATGATAGTCGTGGGAGGGTGAGCATTCTCATGTAACTTTCCTTCGATACAAGCACTGCAAGCACGATCTTTGGCAAAACTAACATTTGTTAGTCCATGGATATGGTCCCCCTTGAGGAGACTTTGCAAAGATCTCATATTGACATGGGCTAAATGGTGATGCCAAAGCCATCCCACATCAACTTTAGACATTAGGCATGTTGCGGTCTTAGTGGGTCGCTCTGAAAAGTTAATCACATAAAGACCGTTCTCGACATGCCCAACAAAGGCTACTTTAAGAGTCTTGCTCCACAAGAGGGCCACGGTATCAATATCAAAGAATGTGGCAAAGCCCATGAGTGCAAGTTGACGAACGGAAAGTAAATTGTATGCAAGGGACTCAACAAGCATGACTTTCTCGATCGTGAGATCATGAGAAATGACAACCTTGCCAAGACCCGATACCATAGAATAGGCGTGGGCATAAAAACTGACAAACCGAAAACCGAACCGATGCCGAAACCGAATAAACCGAATTTTCGGTTTTTTATACTATGACAGTAAAATTCGGTTTCCAAGTCTAATAACCGAACAAAATTCGGTCGGTTATGTTTTTATTACGGTTAACCGAATAAAAACCGAATAACATGAGTCAGCGTTAAAAACGTAAAGGACAACGCGAAAACAATCATATCCAACTTCTCCCGAGAGTCACGCCCACGGTCCCTTTTTTTAGAGCTCACCCATGAGGCCACGATCGCTTCAGGGACCAACGAACCGCGTGTGCCTCGCCTAACGTGGGCCTACCTGGCAAAATTGCATGCACGCATGGAAGAAGGCCCAACTCACATGGGCTTTTTGTGAAGTGTGTGTCCGGTCGTGCGAGCGTACAACTTACCAGTACCTTGTTCATTTAGTCCCACATCGCCCGAACAAGGAGATTTGCCAACTATTTTTCCTATATAAGGGAGTGCCGCTGCTACCACTCAAGAACAAATATTTAAAGCATGGGACTTCGGTATAAAACCGATAACGGCACCGAATAATCGGTTAACCGAATTTTCGGTTATCTATTATTTAGTGTCATTTTCGGTTTCTAGTTTTCCTAACCGAATTCAAAAAAATACCGGACGGTAGAAACCGAATTTTTGGTTTATACCGAACGCCCACCCCTACCTTAGAAGATGAGGCATCACCCCACTCAACATTGGTGGGCATAGATGGGATCTTGTGCACGTCCACCACCAAATCCTTGCTTCCGGTCATATGATTTGTGGCTCCACTATCGAGTAACCATGATCCCCCACCGGAAGCAAACACCTACAGGAGATCAATGATTGGTTTTAGGTACCCATTTTGTAATGGGTCCTTTGATGTTAGTAACAAGGGTCTTAGGAACCCAAATAGACCATTCAATGTACTGATAAGGAGAACCAACAAATTTAGCATAAACATGCCCATCACAAGCACGGCACAACACATAAGAGGGGTTAAAGTCGTCGGCTTTGTTGGAAGGGGTGGCATTGTCGTTCTTGACATCACCACCCTTCACATGGTTCTTCTTATCCTTTGAAGCACTCTCTCCCTCCTTCACAAAGGTTTGCTTGAGAGGGGGAGGTTGTTTGGTCTTGTCATTCTTGTGCTTGTTCCTGGACTTGGGTGCGAACCCAACTCCCTCCTTGGCCACAACTTCCTTTTGATTGCTCAAAAGGTCATTGAGATTCTTCTCACCTTGAATGCAAGAGACAAGGCCTTTCTCAAGTTGCTTATTCAACTTGGAATTCTCCTCCACAAGATGCACATGCTCACAACACGGGTTAGTAGAATTTGCATTATCAATTAAGACCATATGAGGAAACGTGGCTTTCTCCTTGGTTAGCTTTACTTGGAGTTGATCATGAGACTCCTTGAGGCTAGCATGAGCACCCTTCAAGGCCTTGTGAGCCTTGTCAAGTATATCAAACTCCTCCTTGAGTCTAGCATGGTCAACCCCAAGTTTAGCCTTCTCGGAATTGAGCACACGAGATACAACAAGAGCATGAGCAAGATCTTTCTTTAATTTAGCATGGTCATCATTGTGTGACTCCTCAAGAGCCAAACAATGAACACGCTCTTCCTCAAGCGCATTAGAGAGGTCTGATATCTCATCGGCATAGTCACGACTATGACCTTCCATCTTAGAGATGGTTTCCTCATGAGCCTCGATCATGTCATTGGCTTCACCAAGTTGTTCCAAGAGAGCAACAAAGTGCTTCTTGGATTTGCCCTTGAGCTTACTCATAAAAGACTCAAATTCATTTACTTCCTCATTAGACCCCTCAATCTCATCAATGCAATCCGTCAAGGAAGGATTAGTAATGATGGTAGTTTTGATGTTGGGGGTTACCTTGTTGGTGGCTTTGGCCATGAGGCACTTGGCAATGATATTCTCGTTGGTGAGTCGAAGAGAGACACCCGTGGAGTTGTGGCAACGACCGGAGGCCATGGCCATGGCTTCACTATCTTCATCATCATCATCATCCTCATGGTATTCTTCTTGAGCCACCAACCCTTTGGTTGGAGCCTTCTTGGTGAAGTTGTTTGTAACGCCCCGGATTCATTGCGCCAGGTGTCCTCCAGTTATTCGCCGTCGTTGCCATGTCATTTGCTTGCGTGTTGCATCTTGCCATGTCATCATCTGCATTTCATTTGCATGATTTTCAAAACTTGCATCCGTTCGGGTTCCGCCGGTTCTCTCTGTTGTCCGTTCTGAGCCAGACACTCTCGCACGCGCCCGCGGCATCTCCGAAATATTATTTTATAAGTGGCATAAAAATGTTCTCGGAATGGGTTGCAACTTGTCGTGCAGTCTTATTATAGTGTAGACAGACCGCCTGCCAAGTTTCGTCACATTCAGAGTCCATTTGATAGCCCAACCGTTAAATGTATAGCGGTACCGTTGCCGGTACCTTCGTTGGATGTTTCGGTCTTTGAAACTGCCGCCGGGCCTCTCTCTCTCTTCTTTCTTCTCAGCCCAAGGCCTTCTACACAGTCACTTGCAGCCCACTAACCTCCCCCTCCGAGCGCAACCGTCCGATCGCGATCGTACGGTCCAAAAACCACTCCTAACCCCCAAACCCTAGCAAATTTGCTATATATGGACACCCCTAGTCCATTTTGGGCAACCTAGACCCCTTCCCCTGCCTCCTGCCGCAGCCAACCACCCTTCCTCCTCGGATTCAGCGCCGCCCCACTCCACCTCCACCACTTGTCGCCGCCGTCGCCGCGTCCTGGACCAATCCGGGCGCGACACGTCGCCTCCCAGTGCCCCGCGGCCAACCCCAGCGCGTCGCGCGTCCTCCCCCGCGCCCCACTTCACCGCGGCCCTGCCAGGCCCATCTGGGGCCCGCCGAAGCCCCCCCAAGCCCGTTCACCGCCCGAGCGCCCCGCGAGCCCCTGGCTCCCTCCTCCCGCTCGATCCTGAGCTGGACCGAGACCGCCGCCTCGCGCCTCCCGCCGGCGACCCCGGCAGCCCCGCCGGAGCCAGCAGGCCAGCGTCGTCCCGCCTCGCTCTTCCTTCCTCTCCTCTCCTTCCTCCTCTAACCTCCCTCTCCCTCTGCTGCAGCGCCGCCATGGCCTCCATGGAGCTCGCCGCCGCTACGAGTCGCCGCCGCCAGAGCCCCTCCAACCTCCTCCTGCGGCCGGATCCGGCACCGCGCCGCCCACATCCGCCGGTTCCCGGTGCTCCTTCGTGCCTGCCCGCTCGCCGGAGAGCAAGACGCCGCCGCCGCCCCGTACTCATTCGGGAAGACAAAGGCCAGCGAGCGCGTGGCCTCGCGTGCCTCCCTGCCCGCGTTGACCCTGCGTGGGCTGGCCTCTCCTCGCGGCCCATCCTCGCTCCAGGCCCGGCCTAGCTCCCTCCTCCTCAACTGGGCTTAGCCCATGGTGAGCTACCCCTGTAAATCCCGCCCGTGCGCACTTTAAGTATATGACGCTCATATGTTTTTTCTCTCGAAATTTGACTGTCCCAAAATTATTTACATTATCATGCCCTGTTCATCGCATCATATCTCCATGCATACTGCTCCGTTTTGTGCGTGTAATATGTCAAATTGTTCGCCTCAACGAGTACTTCATTTCATTCCATTGCATCATGTTCATTTGAGCTCATCTTGATGCCTGAATCATCGTTGCGAAAGTGCTTCATGATGTTGTCTGCTGTCTGTTAACAGAACTTGCTCATTTTTCATTTTTGTCATGATTGATGTGTGCATCCTATGAGGTCGATGTCTACATGTGTTTTGAACTATGCCATGCCATCTTTACAGGGGTGTATGCCATGTATTTTTGTGATCAATATGGTGACTAGCACAAGCATGCAAACTAGGCTTCGTAATGTTGCTGATTTTAGTCCCTGTTCTGCTGTTATTTTGATGCCATGTAAACTTGATGCTACAGAGAGATCCATGCATATTTTGATATACTTCAGTAAGGATGTTTTGAACATATGGTTTTTGTCTATCCATTAATGCCCTTTTTTGCAATTATGGAGTAGTCTAGCATGTCATTTTCGTGCTCTACTTTTGCTTCAAAATGTTTCCAGGCAGATTGTTTACGTGTTATTCAATTTTGCGAAGCTTGTTGTAGTTGATCCTTGCATACTATGAACTTGTTCTTGCATTGGTTTGTTTCATAAACATGTCTTCTTGCTGATGCTATGCTTATCTTGTCATGCAATGCTTTGTGGTGAGTGAATCGAGCTTGTTAAGTAGGGTACTTGCTATTGCTGTTTTGCTAGGCTGAATTTGTTATTTCGTGATGCTATGTAAATCTGTTGCTACTAGTCATTCTATGCATAATCTGGAGATGTTCACTAAGGGTGTTTTGTTCTACATGTCATGCTCTATCTATCCATGCCCCTGGTTGCATTTATAGCTTGCTGTAGCTTGTTGTAATCTTGCTCTCAAGTTGCTAAATAATGTTGCTGTCAGCCTGTTAACATTAAGTTCAGTTGTTGCCATGATTGTTGTTAGTGATCCATGCACCCTATGTACTTGCTATTGCCATGCTTAGCTTCATAAACATGCCTTCTTACTGTTGGTTTCCTTGCCATACCATGTATTGCTCTGTGGTGAGTGGTACAAGCTCACCAACATGCCTACTTATCGTTGTTCCTGCCATGTATGAATCTGTATTATAACTTGCCATGTTTACATGGGTGCCATCATATTTTTTGATCCTTTTTGGCTCATGGTCAGTAAGGAACTTTTGTTCTATGCATTTAGTAGGTTCATGCAATGCCTTTGTTTACCATGATATGTTCCTGTAGCATGCTATTTGATAGCTCTAAATATTGCAACCTGATGTTATTTTCTGCAAAGTCTGAACTGTTATTATTTGCAATCTTGCCATGTGTGTTTGAGCATGTTCTAGTGATTTCTGGAGATAGCTCAGTGTTCATGTTTTGTTATGCTTTACCTGTACATCATGTCCATGCCTTTTGTTCTCATGTTGAGGTGTTGTAGCATATTGTTTTGATGCTTGCAAGATGCCTAGTTGCTGTTTTGGACAGATTGTGGCTATAACTTGTTTCATGTGTGTGTGTTGAACCGTTGCTCCGTTTTGAGTGTGCTCTATATGAAGCTTGCTTGATTTTGCATGTAGCTTCATATTATCATGTTGCATCTTTGTTTTGAGGTGTTTGCTTGATGTTTGGGTGCATTTCGCATCAATGCCATGTTTAACTTGTTTTTGCTCATATCTTCTAGGCCGTAGCTCCGAACTAAATGAACTTTATATGTAACTTGACTAGAATCTCGTGTAGATCATCTTTGTGCATCTTAACTTGCTATTTAACAACTTGAACATAAGGTTTATTCAGATCTGGACCAACTTCGAAATTTGCATATGAGGACTTACCGGAATTGTTATATGTTGTTCCCGGCCTCATTTAAACATGCCTTGATGTGTTGCTCTTATTTGCATCATCTCTTGCCATGAGTAGCTTCATGTAGTCTTTTCTTGCATCATACTTGTTTGTGCATCATGTCTTGTTTATGTGTGGTGTGTTTACTATGTTGTGTGTTTCTTCTCGATAGTTCCCGTTTCGTTGCGATCGTGAGGATTCGTTCGTCTACGCTTGGTTCGGCTTCATCTATTCGTCTTCTTCATGGACTCGTTCTTCTTCCTAGCGGGATTTCAGGCAAGATGACCGCTACCCTGGATCTCACTACTATCATTGCTATGCTAGTTGCTTCGTTCAATCGCTATGCTGCGTTACCTATCTTTTGCTCCTCAAGCCTCCCAAATTGCCATGAACCTCTAACCTTTGACACCCTTCCTAGCAAACCATTGCTTGGCTATGTTACCGCTTTGCTCACCCCTCTTATAGCGTTGCTAGTTGCAGGTGAAGTTGAAGATTTCTCCATGGTGGACAGGATTTTGTTGGGATATCACAATATCTCTTATATTATTATTAATGCATCTATATACTTGGTAAAGGGTGGAAGGCTCGGCCCTATGCCTGGTGTTTTGTTCCACTCTTGCCACCCTAGTTTCTATCATACCGGTGTTATGTTCCCGGATTTTGCGTTCCTTACGCGGTTGGGTGATTTATGGAACCCCCTTGACAGTTCGCTTTGAATAAAACTCCTCCAGCAAGGCCCAACATTGGTTTTACCATTTGCCTCACCACCACCTACTTTTCCCTTGGGAGTCGCTCTCTCGAGGGTCATCTTCATTATAGCCCCCCGGGCCAGTGCTTGTCTAAGTGTTGGTCCGAACTAGAGCCCTTTGCAGCGCCCCCTCAGGGAAACTTGAGGTCTGGTTTTAGTTGTACGGATTGCTCATCCGGTGTTGCCTTGAGAACGAGATATGTGCAGCTCCTATCGGGATTGTCGGCGCATCGGGTGGTCTTGCTGGTCTTGTTTTACCATTGTCGAAATGTCTTGTAAACCGGGATTCCGAGTCTGATCGGGTCTTCCTGGGAGAAGGTATATCCTTCGTTGATCGCGAGAGCTTATCATGGGCTAAGTTGGGACACCCCTGCAGGGTATAAACTTTCGAAAGCCGTGCCCGCGGTTATGTGGCAGATGGGAATTTGTTAATGTCCGGTTGTAGATAACTTGACACCAGATCCGAATTAAAACGCATCAACCGCGTGTGTAGCCGTGATGGTCTCTTTTCGGCGGAGTCCGGGAAGTGAACACGGTTTTGGGTTATGTTTGGCGTAAGTAGGAGTTCAAGATCACTTCTTGATCATTGCTAGCTTCATGACCGTTCAGCTTGCTCTCTTCTCGCTCTTATTTGCGTATGTTAGCCACCATACATGCTTAGTCGTTGCTGCAGCCTCACCACTTTACCCCTTCCTTTCCCTTTAAGCTTTGCTAGTCTTGATACCCATGGTAATGGGATTGCTGAGTCCTCGTGGCTCACAGATTACTACAACAACAGTTGCAGGTACAGGTTGTGCGATGATCATGACGCGAGAGCGAAGTTTACTTGTAGTGGAGTTCTTCATCTACTTCTTCTTCGATCAGGGGATAGGTTCCAGGTCGGCAGCCTGGGCTAGCAGGGTGGATGTCGTTTGAGTTTCTGTTTATGTTTCATCCGTAGTCGGATGTTGCTCTTATGTATTGTGATGTTGTATTCGTGTGGCATTGTATGCCTTATGTATGTACCCCCATCTATTATGTAATGTTGATGTAATGATATCCACCTTGCAAAAGCGTTTCAATATGTGGGTCTATCCTTGGTGGGACCTTCGAGTTCCTTTTGGATAGGGTCACATATTGGGCGTGACATTGTTCTTGTTGGGGAAGGACTTGGCTTTGTCTTTTTGGATGAGCTTGCCACCATTGTCTTCCCTCTTCTCGTAAGGGCACTCCGCAAGGAAGTGGCTCACATTTCCACAATTGTAACATGTTCTCAGATGTTGCTTGCCCTTGAAGCCACTAGAGTTGTTCTTGTTGAAATTGGGCCTTGAGTTCTTCTTGCTCCAAAATTGCCTTGAAGCAAGAGCCATGTGCTCATGGTAATCATACTTCGTATCTTCACGGTTGCTCTCCTCTTCTTCCACACTAACCTTGGCCTTCAAGGCAAGGTTGGGATACTTTGCTCTTTGAGAACGCAACACTGCATTGTCGGCGGTCTTGTCCAAGATCCTCATTGCCACAAACTCATCCAACACTTCACTTGAGGACAAGGTGTGGAAGTCCGGCCTTTGATGGATGGCGGAGGACATGGCCTTGTGGTAGGGCATCATGGCCTTGAAAAACTTGCACTTGATCCAATTGTCATCAGTATCCTTGCTCCCATGATCTCGGAGTGAGACCGCGAGAGTGATTAATCTCTGGTAAAGCTCACGAGGTTTTTCGTCTTCATTCATTGCAAACTCATCGGCTTCATCTTGCACCACTTCATAGTTGGAGCGTTGAATGCTTGCGCTTCCCTTGTAGAGGGAAACAACATGGTGCCATGCTTCCTTGGCCACGGTGAAGGATCGAAGATGTGCAATATCTTCGGGAGGAATTGCATCTTTGAGGATGAAGAGAGCATTCTCATTGAATTGATTATCCGCGGGGGTGAAGTTGCTTCGGTCATGCGGATAGAAACCCTCTTCAATGATTCTCCAAAGATTAGTGTTAACATGGTTTAAATGACGCTTAAAGCGATAGACCCAAGCATCAAAATCCTCATTTTTCACAATCTTAGGGGAAGAACCAGCATGATTTAAATGAGTAGAGGGAATCGGTCCTCCATAAGTAAGTGGAGGTTCCACATGGGCAAAGGTGCCACTTCCATTTCTACCACTAGACAAAGGAACTTTCTCACTAGTAGCTTCCCCCTTGTCGCAGTTAGCATCCGTCACCTTGTTAGTGGGATCAACCACTTCCAACGGTGTGGTGGATAATTTGAGACCATCAAGAAAGTTCTTAAGCATGCCTTTAACCTCGGCCGTCATGGAGGTTTTCAATGTGTCCAAAGCCACATTGAATTCCTCATGTGAGACCGAGGTTTCCCCATCAGCCGTAGACGAGGACGGAATCACACTGGGGTGCTCCTCCTCACCGTGTATGGTGTCAACCATAATCTTCGTATGGCAAAGTCCTTAATAAAGAGACGAGGCTCTGATACCAATTGAAAGGATCGATATAGTTGACTAGAGGGGTGGGAATAGGCAACTAAATTTTTTTAGCTTTTCTTTACCAAATTAAACTTTGCATCAAAGTAGGTTGTCTAGATATGCAACTAGGTGAGCAACCTATATGATGCAACAATAATAGGCACACAAGCAAGCAAGGGATATAACACAATATAACTTGCACAAGTAAAGGTAGGAGATAACCAAGAGTGGAACTGATGGAGACGAGGATGTGTTACCGAAGTTCCTTCCATTTGAGGGGAAGTACGTCTCCGTTGGAGCGGTGTGGAGGCACAATGCTCCCCAAGAAGCCACTAGGGCCACCATATTCTCCTCACGCCCTCACACAATGCGAGATGCCGTGATTCCACTATTGGTGCCCTTGGAGGCGGCGACCGAATCTTTACAAACAAGGTTGGGGCAATCTCCACAACTTAATTGGAGGCTCCCAACGACACCACGAAAAATGGACTATGGCTCCACGGTGACCTCAACTGTCTAGGGTGCTCAAACACCCAAGATTAACAAGATCCACAAGGGATTAGTGGGGGGAATCAAATTTCTCTTAGTGGAAGTGTAGAACAAGGCCTTCTCAACCAATCCTTAGAGAATCAACAAGTTTGATTGGCTAGGGAGAGAGATCGGGCTAAAATGGAGCTTAGAGCATCAATGGAGCTTGGAAATGGAAGATATAGTCAACTCGGAGAAGAAGACACCCCTTTTGTAGTGGAAGAACAAATCCAACTGTTATCCACCAACTCATCCTGTGACACGCGGTACTACCGCGTCAAACAAGCGGTACTACCGCACGGGCCTGCGGTACTACCGTGGCGGACCGTGGTACTACCGCTGGCATGGCAGAGGCCAAGACTAGACCTGATGTGCTAAGACAGGGAGCGGTAGAACCGCTGGGGCGGTACTACCGTGCCCCCTTGCGGTACTACCGCAAGGCAGAGATAGTCAAGGCTGAGAAGGCACGAACATAAAAAAATACATCTGTGACTACTTCCGCTGAGTTTAGGTCCATGCAAAAATCCGACACGGTACTACTGCAAGCCTGGCGCGGTACTACCATGTAGGGCGCGGATGTAAAAAATTACATCTGCCCCTACTTCCGCTCATGCTGTTGTGCCTGGCCAGAGCTCACGGTACTACCACGCCCAAGGCGCGGTACTACCACGTAGGGTGCAGATGTAAAAAATTACATCCGCTCCTACTACCGCTCGGGCAGCAGCGCCTGTACTGAGGCCATAGTACTACCGCTCCCAAGGAGCGGTACTACCGTGAGCACTCACGGTACTACCGTGCAGGATGCTAGTACTACCACAAGGTCATGCGGTAGTACCGCTGTGTGGAGCAGTACTACCGCCTACCTCAGTACATCAACATTAGGAGTCCTTCATTTTTCCTAGACATGGAAAGACGGAGGATGCTACAAAGAGCCAAGGGAAAGGTGTGCAGAAAGAACAGATGTGTAAGTGAGATTCCACCCAAACCTTTCCAACATGGACCCCCTCTTAATAGCACGGCTTTCCTACGACTCAAATCCACTGAAAAGAAATGTAGAGAAACGTCGTCTTCAATAGTCTTCGAGGGGCACCAAATCTTCTTGTGTTTAGACATGATATATCTAAAATGCTCAAAGCACACGATTAGTCCGCAAAAGCATTGTCATCAATCACCAAAACTACTAAGGGACATATATGCCCTTACAGATAGACCGAACCGGCCATCTCTCTTCTCTCCCGACCCGCGCCTCCCATCCCCTTTCTCCCAACCCTAGCGTCGGTGGCAAACTTCCTAGTCCTATAGGCGGCGGTGACGGCGACTCCGGGTAATGGATGGCGGCGGTGCTGCGGATGTGAACGATGCTGCAGAGGACGACCAGGTCACGACTGCGGAGGGGTCTGACCTCGGCGCTGCTGCGGATCCAGTGTTTGTGAGCGACGACGACGATGGGGCTGCGAAGGGGTCGGGCCAGCGCACGACTCCAGCAGGTGGTGGTGTCTCGGCTGCAGTGGGCTCGGGTCCCTGCCGACACCGGTGAACATATCCCTGATCCCCTAACTCCATCCGCTGCATGCCTTCCCCGTTGCTGCGGCCACTGATAGCTCCATACGCCGAGACCTTCACCAACCAGTGCTAGCCCTCATGAAGACAAGTCAGCGCCCTCCTCTTCCTTCTCTCGGGAAAGGGCTTAGTCTTGTTAGGAAATATACAACTTGTATTTCTAGGAGCCCATAGGCCACTATATATGCATGTACATGTGTGTAATATGCAGAAAACCCCTTATACAGTAGGGTAAATACTAAAGGCTACATGGCTACATATATAGTACTCTACCCCACCTCAAACTCATGGTGGATGTACAACACTGAGTTTGGAGAGATAGAAGCCACGCTGTGCTCTAGTCTGGGCCTTCGTCAGAAAATCCGCCAACTGTAACTCGGAAGGCACATGCTAAAGAGCAATAGCCTGATCCTGCACACCAGCGTGCACATAGAAAGCATCAACACCAATATGCTTGGTGAGCTCAAGCTTCACAGGATCACGCGTAATGCTAATAGCACCTGTACTTTCAGATAAGAGCAGAGTAGGTGTAGTGATAGAAACACCAAAATCCTGAAGTAACCACTATAACCAAGTCACCTCTGCCGTCAAAAGAGCCATAGCTCGCAACTTAGCCTCTGCACTCGAATGGGAAACTGCGGTCTGTTTCTTCGTCTTCCAGGCAATGAGAGAACCACCAAGAAAAACACAACAAGCAGAAAGTGAACGATGATCTGAAGGATCACTAGCCCACGTAGCATCCGAATAGGCCTGAATTTGTAAAGAACTGGAGTAAGGAAAGAATAGACGGCGAGATATCATGCCCCGAAGATATCAGAGAACATGAAGGAGGTGACTATAGTGAACCGAGGTGGGAGCAGAGACAAACTGACTCAAAATATGAACCGGATAAGAGATATCCGGATGAGTGACAGCTAGATAGACAAGACTGCCAACAAGATGACGATAACACGTCGGATCAGGCAGGAGGTCACCATCAGTATCACAGAGGTGAAAATTAAGCTCCATGGGAGTCTCAACAATGCGCTCGTCAGTAAGAGCAACGCGAGCAAGAAGATCCTGGATATACTTTTCCCGGGATGTAAGAAAGCCATCAGAGGTAGAAGAGACTTCAATACTAAGAAAGTAGCAAAGAGGTCCAACATCGGACATAAGAAACTGCTCACTAAGACGGGCCTTTACAAAGGCAATATACTCTCGATCGTCACTAGTGATGACCATGTCATCAACATAGGGAAGAAGAAGAGTCCGACCACGAGGAGAAAGGTAGACAAACAATGTCGGATCATGAGCAATTGCTGAAAAACCAGTGGCAGTCACCACAAAGGCAAAATGCTCAAACCAGGCGCGGGGGGCTTGCTTAAGGCCATATAGAGAGCAACGAAGACGAGTGTGCAGACCAGTGGCGTGCAGAGGCCATGGCAAGAAGTGTACGAATAGTGGTCATATGGGCCACAAGAGCAAAAGTCTCATCGTAATCACGACCATGCTCCTTCTGAAAGCCACGAGCCACAAGACGAGCTTTGTAATGCTCAAGAGAACCATCAGAGCGAGTCTTAACCTTGTAGACCCACTTACAAGGGATGGGACGGACACATGGAGTTAGAGAAACAAGATCCCATGTACCAGTGC
Source organism: Triticum aestivum (assembly GCF_018294505.1). Lineage (NCBI taxonomy): Eukaryota > Viridiplantae > Streptophyta > Magnoliopsida > Poales > Poaceae > Triticum > Triticum aestivum. Next base: position 376,173,427 of record NC_057795.1, on the reverse strand, counting down.
GTTCAAGAGCAGCAATCTCCTCTGCCATCGCAAACTGCCATTCAGGATGAACAACAGCCTCACGATAAGAAGTCGGCTCAAGAACAGCAGCACCAACAGTGGAAAAACCAAGGTAATCAACATGCGGAAGCGGGCGAGGACGCAAGCCATAGGTAGGCTGAGACGAGGAGGACGACACATCAGCAGACGCGTCCAGATTATGTGAACGACGAGTGTAATACTGAGGAAAAGATGGAAGAATACCAGGAAGAGTAGCCGAGGTAGAATCAGGAGGTGGAGGCAAAAAAATCACCGGGGATGAAGGTGCGAAATCCGGTGACATGCAAGGTGAGGAAACTGTGGGAGATGGTGGCGGCAAATCGGCAAGATGTGGAAAAGTAGAGTGAGCAGGACGGAGAGACAAGCACTCAACTAGAGTGATAGGCGTGTCGAGAAAAATGAGGAAAGAGATATCCTCCACTGAAAAGGTCGAGGAAGATGGACATGGGAAGAAGGGACGAGACTCATCAAAAGTTACATCCCGAGAAATACGCATCCGATGACCGACATGATCCCAACAATGATAACCCTTATGCTCATCACTATAGCCTAAGAAAACACACTCAACAGACTGAGCGGTCGGTTTGGTGCGTTCACGAGGGGCAATAAGAACATAGCAAACACAACCAAACAAGCAAAGCATCGAATAACCAGGAGAACGATCAAAGAGACGCTCAAAAGGAACACCACCCTAAAGAGCAGTGGATGGCTGAAGGTTGATGAGATAGGTGGAGGTGGAGACAGCCTCAACCCAAAAATGAGGCTGAAGAGAGGCAACAATCATCAACGCACGACCTGTCTCAAGAAGGTGGCGATGCTTTCTCTCAGCCACACCATTATGAGCATGAGCACCAGGACAAGAGAACTAAGGAAGAGTCCCCTGCTCAACAAGAAAAACATGAAACATCTTGGAAATATACTCGCCAACAGAGTTAGCACGAAACACACGAATAGATGAAGAGAACTGAGTGTGAACCATGGTGGAGAAACGCTTATATATGGAGAGAACTTCACTGCAAGAAGTCATAAAATAAAGCCAAGTGTAATGAGAGAAATCATCTATGAAAATAATATAGTATCGATGGCCCCCTTTCAAAGCGAGGGGAGCCGGACCCCATACATCAGAATGGACTAAATCAAAAGGACGCTGGGACACAGACTCACTAGTAGGATAAGGTAACTGAATCTGTTTGCCAAGCCGACAACCCTGACACTCTAAAGACACATCTCATGTGACAGACCCAAGAAGACCTCAACGAACTAAAGACAACAAACGAGAACCACAAAGATGACCAAGTCGATGATGCCACTGCTGGAAGGATCCAGTAGCGGAAGCGACAGAAGCGGATGGACTGGCGATAGTGGTGGCAGTGGAAGGAACATGAAGCCAGTCGAGCTCCCAAAGACCTTGAGAGTCACGGCGGCGAGGGCCAGTCCCAACCAAAGTGTGCGTGCGATGATCCTGAATAGAACAAGAGTCAACATCAAGGATGACGCGACAACCAGAATCAATAAGCTGGCCAACAGAAAACAGATTCATAGTAAGTCGAGGAACATGAGCAACATCAAGAATGGAATAAGAAGATGTGGTAAGATCGCCTCGACTAGCAATAGGACAGAGGAGTACCATCAGCAGTGAGGACATGAACAGGAAAATCAAGCGATCTAAGACAGGACAAATTGGAAGAATGAGAAGACATATGAAAAGAATCTCCAGAGTCCAGAACCCATGAGGATGTACCTGACTGTGTAGACAGTGGTTGCTCAGTGCGGGAAGCATCAGTTACAGAACCTGCAGTACCTGTCGAAGAAGAACCCGAAGCAGCAAGCAGACACTTAAGTCTCAGAATATCCTGCTCAGTCAAGGCGGTGGCTGAAGATGTCGAAGGAGAGTTCTGTAATGATGATGACCACGCCTTACGCAAGTGTCGCTTCTTCTGGAAGCACCGAGACTCAACATGCCCATCCATATTGCAGTAGCCGCAATGAGGACGAGAGCGACCCTAACCACCGGGAGGAGTAGGCAAGAGCGGTGGAGCACTGGAGCGGGATGGAGCCGGTGTAGCAGGTGGTATTACAGGAACTCGAGCAACAAGCACAAAAGGAACCTCAAGTAACCAAGTGCCACGTAGGTGAGTCTCCTCAGCACGAATCTCAGAAAGCGCCTCCATGAGGGAGATACGGCCACGAGCAAACGACTGAGCATGCCGGGGCTCAAACTCCTTACGAAGCCGAGACAAGAACTCATAGACACGACAAAACTCGAGATCAGCCCGCATAGCCTGGCAACACTGACAAGTACGACAACCAGCAATGCGGAGATAATCAAGCTGACACCAAATAGCAGAACACTGTGCATAGAAATCATCAACATTGGAGTCACCCTGCTGAAGAGCATGCTCCTGACGGATAACAGAGAGGTATAAGGCATCACTAGAGGGCTCATAGAGCTGATGGAGCCGGGTCCACATCTCAAATATAGTAGGAAGGCCCAAAAACTCAGAGGCAAACTGAGGCAGAACACTAGCAGTGAGAATAGCTGCAGCACGAGCATCATCATCAAGCCACTGGGTGTAAATGAAGGAAATATGCCATAGAGGCAATAATAAAGTCGTTATTTATATTTCCTTATATCACGATAAATGTTTATTATTCATGCTAGAATTGTATTAACCAGAAACTTAGTACATGTGTGGATACATAGACAAAACAAAATGACCCTAGTATGCCTCTACTTGACTATCTTGTTAATCAAAGATGGTTATGTTTCCTGACCATAGACATGTCTTGTCATTTGATGAACGATATCACATCATTAGAGAATGATGTGATGGACAAGACCCATCATTAGCTTAGCATAATGATTGTTAAGTTCTATTGCTATTGCTTTCTTCATGACTTATACATGTTCATCTGACTATGAGATTATGCAACTCCCGAATACCGGAGGAACACCTTGTGTGCTATCAAACATCACAACGTAACTGGGTGATTATAAATATGCTCTACAGGTGTCTCTGAAGGTGTTTGTTGAGTTGGCATAGATCAAGATTAGGATTTGTCACTCTGTGTATCGGAGAGGTATCTCTGGGCCCTCTCGGTAATGCTCATCACTATAAGCCTTGCAAGCAATGTGACTAATGAGTTAGTTATGAGATGATGCATTAAGGAACGAGTAAATAGACTTTCCGGTAACGAGATTTAACTAGGTATGATGATACCGACGATCGAATCTCGGGCAAGTAACATACCGATGACAAAGGGAACAACGTATGTGGTTGTGCGGTTTGACCGATAAAGATATTCGTAGAATATGTAGGAGCCAATATGAGCATCCAGGTTCCACTATTGGTTATTGATCAGGAGATGTGTCTCGATCATGTCTACATAGTTCTGGAACCCGTAGGGTCCGCACGCTTAACGTTCGATGACGATTTGTATTATGAGTTATGTGTTTTTGATGACCGAAGTTTGTTCGGAGTCCCGAATGAGATCACGAACATGACGAGGAGTCTCAAAAAGGCCGAGACATAAATATCGATATATTGGAAGGCTATGTTTGGACACCGGAAAGGTTTCGGATAGGTTCGTGCATTTTTTGGAGTACCGGGAGGTTACCGGAACCCCCCGGGGGATTAATGGGCCTTCATGGGCCTTAGTGGAAGAGAGGAGGTAGCGGCCAGGTGGAGGCACGCGCCCCCTAGCCTAAACCAAATTGGACTAGGCCCCCCCTTTCCTCTTTCTCCTCCACCTCTTTTCCTCTCTCTCCCTCTTGGAAAAGGAAGGGGACTCCAACTAGGATTGGGAATCCTAGTTGGACTCCCCCTATGGGCGCGCCCCTCCTAGGCCGTGTGCCTCCTCCCTCCCTCCTTTATATACGGGGCAAGGGGACACCCCAATGCACACTAGTTGTTCTCTTAGCCGTGTGCGGTGCCCCCCTCCACAGTTTAACACCTCGGTCATATCGTTGTAGTTCTTAGGCGAAGCCTTGTGCCGGTAACACCGTCAACACCGTCACCATGCCGTCATGCTGACGGAACTCTCCCTCGTCCTCAACTAGATCAAGAGCTCGAGGGACGTCATCATGCTGAACACAGAGGTGCCATACATTGGGTACTTGGATCGGTTGGATCGTGAAGATGTTCGACTACATCAACCGCGTTACTAAATGCTTCCACTTTCAGTCTACGAGGGTACATGGACACACTCTCCCGTCTCGTTGCTATGCATCTCCTAGATAGATCTTGCATGATCGTAGGATTTTTTTTGAATTACTACGTTCCCCAACAACGTTCCCCAACAGTGGTATCAGAGCCAGGTCTATGCGTAGATGTTTTACGCACGAGTAGAACACAAAGAGTTGTGGGCGATAATAGTCATACTGCTTACCACCAACGTCTTACTTTGATTAAGCGGTATTGTTGGATAAAGCGGCTCAGACCGACATTACATGACCGCATTCATGAGACTGGTTCTACAGATGTGCTTCGCACACATGTGGCTGGCGGGTGTCTATTTCTCCAACTTTAGTTGAATCGAGTTTGACTACGGCCGGTCCTTGTTGAAGGTTAAAACAACACACTTGATGAAAAATCGTTGTGGTTTTGATGCGTAGGTTAGAACGGTTCTTGCTGGAAGCCCGTAACAGCGACGTAAAACTTGCAACAACAAAGTAGAGGACATCTAACTTGTTTTTGCAGGGCTTTTTGTGATGTGATATGGTCAATACATGATGTGATATAAATTGTTGTATGAGATTATCATGTTTTGTAGAAGTTATTGGCAACTGGCAGGAGCCTTAAGCCGGTGATGATGGAGATCATGACGGTGCTTTGGAGATGGAGATCAAAGGCACAAGATGATGATGGCCATATCATGTCACATATTTTGATTGCATGTGATGTTTATCTTTTATGCTTCTTATTTTTCTTGGTACGGCGGTAGCATTATAAGATGATCCCTCACTAAATTTCAAGGTATAAGTGTTCTACCTGAGTATGCACCGTTGCTACAGTTCGTTGTGCCGAGACACCACGTGATGATCGGGTGTGATAAGCTCTACGTTCACATACAACGGGTGCAAGCCAGTTTTGCACGTGCAGAATACTCGGGTTAAACTTGACGAGCCTAGCATATGCAAATATGGCCTCGGAACACTGAGACCGAAAGGTCAAACGTGAATCATATAGTAGATATGATCAACATAGAGATGTTCACCATTCAAAACTACTCCATCTCACATGATGATCGGACATGGTTTAGTTGATTTGGATCACGTGATCATTTAGATGTCTAGAGGGATGTCTATCTCACATGATGACGTCCCTCACGTGATCATTTAGTTGATTAATTGAACTTTAATTTATCATGAACTTAGTCCTGATAGTTTTTTTGCATATCTATGTTGTTGTAGATCAATGCGTTCCTAGAGGAAGCTAAGTTGAAAGATAATGGTAGCAATTACACGGACTGGGTCTGTAATTTGAGGATTATACTCATTGCTGCAAAGAAGAATTATGTCCTTGAAGCACCGCTAGGTGTACCACCTGCGCCAGCAACTGCAGACATTGTGAATGCCTGGCAGTCGCGTGTTGATGACTAATCGATAGTTCAGTGTGCCATGCTTTATGGATTAGAATCGGGACTTCAAAGACGTTTTGAACGTCATGGAGCGTATGAGATGTTCCAAGAGTTGAAGTTAATATTTCAAGCAAATGCCCGAGTTGAGAGATATGAAGTCTCCAACAAGTTCTATAGCTGCAAGATGGAGGAGAATAGTTCTGTCAGTGAACATATACTCAGAATGTCTGGGTACCATAACCACTTCACTCAGCTGGGAGTCAATCTTCCTGATGATAGTGTCATTGACAAAGTTCTTCAATCACTGCCACCAAGCTATAAAGGCTTCGCGATGAACTACAATATGCAAGGGATGGAAAAGACAATTCCCGAGCTCTTCGCAATGCTAAAGGCTGCGGCGGTAGAAATCAAGAAGGAGCATCAAGTGTTGATGGTTAACAAGACCACTAGTTTCAAGAAAAAGGGCAAATGGAAGATGGGGAACTTCAATAAGAATAGCAAGCAAGTTGCTACTGCCGGGAAGAAACCCAAGTCTGGACCTAAGCCTGAAACTGAGTGCTTCTACTTCAAAGGGACTGGTCACTGGAAGCGGAACTGCACCAAGTATTTGGCGGATAAGAAGGATGGCAACGTAAAAGGTATATTTGATATACATGTTATTGATGTGTACCTTACTAATGCTCGTAGTAATGCCTGGGTATTTGATATTGGTTCTGTTGCTCATACTTGCAACTCAAAACAGGGGCTACAGATTAAACGAAGATTGGCTAAGGACGAGGTGATGATGCACGTCAGAAATGGTTCCAAGGTCGATGTGATCGTCGTCGGTACGCTACCTCTACATCTATCTTTGGGATTAGTTTTAGACCTGAATAATTGTTATTTGGTGCCAGTGTTGAGCATGAATGTTATATCTGGATCTTGTTTGATGCGAGACGGTTATTCATTTAAATCAGAGAATAATGGTTGTTCTATTTATATGAGTAATATCTTTTATGGTCATGCACCCTTGTTAAGTGGTCTATTTTTGTTGAATCTCGTTCGTAGTGATACACATATTCATAATATTGAAGCCAAAAGATGCAAAGTTGATAATGACAGTGCAACTTATTTGTGGCACTGCCATTTAGGTCATATTCGTGTAAAGTGCATGAAGAAACTCCATGTTGATGGGCTTTTGGAATCACTTGATTATGAATCACTTGGTGCTTGCGAACCATGCCTCATGGGCAAGATGACTAAGGCTCCGTTCTCCAAAACAATGGAACAAGCTACTGACTTATTGGAAATAATACATACCAATGTATGCGGTCCAATGAGTGTTGAGGCTCATGGCGGGTATTGTTATTTTCTGACCTTCACAGATGATTTGAGCAGATATGGGTATATCTACTTAATGAAACATAAGTCTGAAATGTTTGAAACGTTCAAAGAATTTCAGAGTGAAGTAGAAAGTCATTGTAACAAGACAATAAAGTTTCTATGATCTGATCGTGGAGGCGAATATTTGAGCTACGAGTTTGGTCTTCATTTGAAACAATGTGGAATAGTTTCACAACTCACACCACCTGGAACACCACAGTGTAATGGTGTGTCTGAACGTCGTAATTGTACTTTATTAGATATGTTGTGATCTATGATGTCTCTTACTGATTTACCGTTATCGTTTTGGGGTTATGCTTTAGAGACGGCTGCATTCACATTAAATAGGGCACCATCTAAATCCGTTAAGACGACACCATGTGAACTGTGGTTTGGCAAGAAACCTAAGCTGTCGTTTCTTAAAGTTTGGGGTTGTGGTACTTATGTGAAAAAGCTTCAACCTGATAAGCTCACACCCAAATTGGAGAAATGCGTCTTCATAGGATACCCAAAGGAAACTGTTGGGTACACCTTCTATCATAGATCCGAAGGCAAGATATTCGTTGCTAAGAATGGATCCTTTCTAGAGAAGGAGTTTCTCTCGAAAGAAGTGAGTGGGAGGAAAGTAGAACTTGATGAGGTAATTGTACCTTCTCTCGAATTAGAAAGTAGTTTATCACGGAAATTAGTTTCAGTGATTCCTACACCAATTAGTGAGGAAGCTAATGATGATGATTATGAAACTCTAGATCAAGTTACTACCAAACCTCATAGGTCAACCAGAGTACGGTCTGCACGAGAGTGGTATGGTAATCCTATTCTGGAAGTCATGTTACTAGACCATGATGAACCTATGAACTATGAGGGAGGGATGATGAACCCAGATTCCGCAAAATGGCTTGAGGCCGTGAAATCTGAGATGGGATCCATGTATGAGAACAAAGTGTGGACTTTGGTGGACTTGCCCGATGATTGGCAAGCCATATAAAATAAATGGATCTTCAAGAAGAAGACTGACACTGACGGTAATGTTACTTTCTACAAAGCACAACTTGTTGCAAAAGGTTTTTGACAAGTTTAAGGAGTTGACTATGATGAGACCTTCTCACCCATAGCGATGCTTAAGTCTGTCCAAATCATTTTAGCAATTGCCGCATTTTATGATTATGAAATTTGGCAAATGGATGTCAAACTGCATTCCTTAATGGATTTCTTAAAGAAGAGTTGTATCTGATGCAACCAGAAGGTTTTGTCAATCCAAAAGGTGCTAACAAAGTGTGCAAGCTCTAGCGATCCATTTATGGACTGGTGCAAGCCTCTCGGAGTTGGAATATACACTTTGATAATGTGATCAAAGCATATGGTTTTATACAGACTATTGGAGAAGCCTGTATTTACAAGAAAGTGAGTGGGAGCACTACAACCTTTTTGATAAGTATATGTGATTGACATATTGTAGATTAGAAATGATGTAGAATTTTCTGGAAAGCATAAAGGAGAGTTTGAAAGGAGATTTTCAAAGAAAGACCTCGGTGAAGCTGCTTACATATTGGGCATCAAGATCTATAGAGATAGATCAAGACGCTTGTTATGATTTTTCAAGCAGTACATACCTTGAGAAGATTTTGAAGTAGTTCAAAATGGAATAGTCAAAGAAGGAGTTCCCACTTGTGTTGCAAGGTGTAAAGTTGAGTAAGACTCAAAACCCGACCACAGCAGAAAATAGAAAGAGAATGAAAGTCATTCCCTATGCCTCAGCCATAGGTTCTATAAAGTATGATATGCTATGTACCAGACCTATTGTGTACCTTATCATGAGTTTGGCAAGGGGGTACGATAGTGATCCAGGAGCGGATCACTAGATAGCGGTCAAAGTTATCCTTAGTTACCTAAGAGGACTAAAGAAACATTTCTCGGTTATGGAGGTGATAAAGAGTTCGTCGTAAAGAGTTACGTCGATGCAAGCTTTTACACCGATTCGGATGACTCTGAGTATCAATCTGGATGCATACTGAAAGTGTGAGCAATTAGCTAGAGTAGCTCCATGCACATCATTGTAGACATAGAAAATTTGCAAAATACATACGGCTCTGAATATTGCAGACCCATTGACTGAATTTCTCTCACAAGCAAAACATGATCACACCTTAGTACTCTTTGGGTGTTAATCACACAATGATGTGAACTAGATTATTGACTCTAGTAAACCCCTTGGTTGTTGATCACATGGCGATGTGAACTATGGGTGTTAATCACATACATATGTGAACTATTGGTGTTAAATCACATGAAGATGTGAACTAGATTATTGGCTGTAGTGCAAGTGGGAGACTGAATGAAATATGCCCTAGAGGAAATAATAAAGTTGTTAATTATATTTCCTTATATCTTGATAAATGTTTCTTATTCATGCTAGAATTGTATTAATCGTAAACTTAGTACATGTGTGCATACATAGACAAAACAAAATGACCCTAGTATGCCTCTACTTGACAAGCTCGTTAATCAAAGATGGTTATGTTTCCTAACCATAGACATGTGTTGTCATTTGATGAACGGGGTCACATCATTAGAGAATGATGTGATGGACAAGACCCATCCGTTAGCTTAGCAAAACGATCGTTAAGTTTTATTGCTATTGCTTTCTTCATGACTTATACATGTTCCTCTGACTATGAGATTATGCAACTCCCGAATACCAGAGGAACACCTTGTGTGCTATCAAACGTCACAACGTAACTGGGTGATTATAAAGATGCTCTACAGGTGTCTCCGAAGGTGTTTGTTGAGTTGGCATAGATTGAGATTAGGATTTGTCACTCTGTGTATCGGAGAGGTATCTTTGGGCCCTCTAGGTAATGCTCATCACTATAAGCCTTGCAAGCAATGTGACTAATTAGTTAGTTACGGCATGATGCATTACGGAACAAGTAAATAGACTCTCCGGTAACGAGATTGAACTAGGTATGATGATACCAACGATCGAATCTCGGGCAAGTAACATACCGATGACAAAGGGAACAACGTATGTTATTGTGCGGTTTGATCGATAAAGATCTTTGTAGAATATGTAGGAGCCAATATGAGCATCCAGGTTCTGCTGTTGGTTATTGATCAGGATATGTGTCTCGATCATGTCCACATAGTTCTGGAACCCGTAGGGTCTGCACACTTAATGTTCGATGACGATTTGTATTATGAGTTATGTGTTTTTGATGACCGAAGTTTGTTCGGAGTCCCAGATAAGATCACGAACATGACGAGGAGTCTCAAAATGGTCGATACATAAAGATTGATATATTGGAAGGCTATGCTCGGACACCGGAAAGGTTTCAGATAGGTTCGGGCATTTTTCAGAGTACCAGGAGGTTACCGGAACCCCCCGAGGGATTAATGGGCCTTCATGGGCCTTAGTGAAAGAGAGGAGGCAGCGGCCAGGTGGAGGCGCGTGCCCCCCTAGCCCAAACCGAATTGGACTAGGGGAGGGGGCGCGGCCCCCCTTTCCTCTTTCTCCTCCACCTCTTTCCCTCTCTCTCCCTCTTGGAAAAGGAAGGGGACTCCAACTAGGATTGGGAATCCTAGTTGGACTCCCCCTATAGGCGCGCCCCTCCTAGGCCGCCGGCCTCCTCCCTCCCTCCTTTATATACGAGGGCAGGGGGCACCCCAAAGAACAACGGTTGTTCTCTTAGCCATGTGCGGTGCCCCCCCTCCACAGTTTAACACCTCGGTCATATCGTCATAGTGCTTAGGCAAAGCCCTGCGCCAGTAACATCATCAACACCGTCGCCACACCATCGTGCTGACGAAACTCTCTGATGCGGAGCATCCTTCCATCATCCCCATGGACTCTACACCAACACATCAAACCCCACGTGGACCTATGACAAGAGCTAGAGCACGTGCTTTGGAAATCGAGGTGAACTCTGCTATGTCTTGAGCTTGCGTTGGTTTTCCTTGAAGAGGAAAGGGTGATGCAGCACAAAAGCGTAAGTATTTCCCTTAGTTTTTGAGAACCAAGGTATCAATCCAGTAGGAGGTTCCTCACAAGTCCCATGAACCTACACAAACAAACAAAGAACTCGCAACCAACGCGATAAAGGGGTTGTCAATCTCTTCAAGGCCACTTGCGAAAGTGAGATCTGATAGAGATAATATGATAAGATAAATATATTTTTGGTATTTTGTGATATAGATTGGAAAAGTAAAGATGCAAATAAAAGTAGATTGAAAGCGTATATGATAAAACATAGACCCGGGGGCCATAGGTTTCACTAGAGGCTTCTCTCAAGATAGAATAAGTATTACGGTCGGTGAACAAATTACTGTCGAGCAATTGATAGAAAAGCGAATAATTATGAGATTATCTAGGCATGATCATGTATATAGGCATCACGTCCGTGACAAGTAGACTGACTCCTGCCTGCATCTACTACTATTACTCCACTCATCGACCGCTATCCAGCATGCATCTAGAGTATTAAGTTCATAAGAACAGAGTAACGCATTAAGAAAGATGACATGATGTAGAGGGACAAACTCGTGCAATATGATATAAACCCCATCTTTTTATCCTCAATGGCAACAATACAATACGTGCCTTGCTGCCCTTGCTGTCACTGGGAAAGGACACCGCAAGATTGAACACAAAGCTAAGCACTTCTCCCATGGCAAGAAAGATCAATCTAGTAGGCCAAACCAAACCGATAATTCGAAGAGACTTGCAAAGATAACTCAATCACACATAAAAGAATTCAGAGGAGATTCAAATATTTCTCATAGATAAACTTGATCATAAACCCACAATTCATCGGATCTCGACAAACACACCACAAAAAGAGTTACATCGAATAGATCTCCACAAGAGAGGGGGAGAACATGGTATTGAGATCCAAAAAGAGAAAAGAAGCCATCTAGCTAATAACTATGGACCGGAAGGTCTATGGTAAACTACTCACAACTCATCGGCAGGGCTATGGTGTTGATGTAGAAGCCCTCCATGGTGGATTCCCCCTCCGGCAGAATGCCGGCGACGGCTCCAAGATGGGATCTCACGGATACAGAAGGTTACAGTGGCGGAAATATTTCTTCGGTGGCTCCTTTGGTGGTTTCAGGGTATATGGGTATATATAGGAGGAAGAAGTACGTCGGTGGACGCCCGAGGGGCCCACGAGACAGGGGGCACACCCTATAGGGGGGGCACCCTCCACACTCGTGGCTTCCTCGATTGCTTCTTGACTTGCACTCCAAGTCCTCTGGATCACGTTCGTTCCAAAAATCACGCTACTGAGGTTCCATTCCGTTTGGACTCCGTTTGATATTCCTTTTCTTCGATATACTGAAATAGGTAAAAAATAGCGGTACGGGTTGGGCCTCCGGTTAGTAGGTTAGTCCCAAAAATGATATAGAAGTGTAAAGTAAAGCCCATAAACATCCAAAACAGGTAATATAATACCATGGAACAATCAAAAATTATAGATACGTTGGAGACGTATCAAGCATCCCCAAGCTTAATTCCTGCTCGTCCTCGGGTAGGTAAATGATAAAAACAGAATTTTTGATGTGGAATGCTACCTAGCATAATTCCCAATGTATTTCTCTTTATTGTGGCATGAATGTTCAGATCCAAATGATTCAAAATAAAAGTTCATATTGACATAAGAAATAGTAATACTTCAAGCATACTAATAAAACAATTATGTCTTCTCAAAATAACATGGCTAGAGAAAGTTATCCCTACAAAATCATATAGTCTGGCTGTTGCTCTATCTTCATCACACAAAGTATTTAATCATGCACAACCCCGATGACAAGCCAAGCAATTGTTTCATACTTTAGTAATCTCAAACTTTTTCAATTTTTCACGCAATACATGAGCGTGAGCCATGGACATAGCACTATATGTGGAATAGAAGGGTGGTTGTGGAGAAGACAAAAAAGGAGAAGATAGTATCACATCAACTAGGCGTATCAACGGGCTATGGAGATGCCCATTAATAGATATCAATGTGAGTGAGTAGGGATTGCCATGCAATGGATGCACTAGAGCTATAAATATATGAAAGCTCAATAAAAGAAACTAAGTGGGTGTGCATCCAACTTGCTTGCTCACAAAGACCTAGGGCATTTTGAGGAAGCCCATCATTGGAATATACAAGCCAAGTTCTATAATGAAACATTCCCACTAGTATATGAAAGTGACAACTTAAGAGACTCTCTATCATGAAGACCATGGTGCTATTTTGAAGCACAAGTGTGGAAAAAGAGATAGTAGCATTGTCCCTTCTCTCTTTTTCTCTCATTATTTTTTCTTTCTTCTTCTTTTTTTTTTCTTTCTTTTTTTTCTTTTTTTCTTTTTGGTGGGCTTCTTTGGCCTCTTTTTTTCATGGGTTTCTTTGGCCTCTTTTATTTTTATAAAGTCTGAAGTCTCATCCCAACTTGTGGGGGAATCATAGTCTTCATCATCCTTTCCTCACTGGTACAATGCTCTAATAATGAAGATCATCACACTTTTATTTATCTACAACTCATGATTACAACTCAATACTTAGAACAAGATATGACTCTATATAGATGCCTCCGGCGGTGTACCGGGATATGCAATGAATCAAGAGTGACATGTATGAAAAATTATGAGGTGGCCTTGCCACAAATACGATGTCAACTACATGATCATGCAAAGAGCAAATATGACAATGATGATGCGTGTCATAATAAACGGAACGGTGGAAAGTTGCATGGCAATATATCTCGGAATGGCTATGGAAATGCCATAATAGGTAGGTATGGTGGCTGTTTTGAGGGAGGATTATGGTGGGTGTATGGCACCGGCAAAGGTTGCGCGGCACAAGAGAGGCTAGCAATGGTGGAAGGGTAAGAGTGCGTATAATCCATGGACTTAACATTAGTCATAAAGAACTCATATACTTATTGAAAAAATCTACAAGTCATTGAAAACAAAGTACTACGTGCATGCTCCTAGGGGGATAGATTGGTAGGAAAAGACCATCGCTCGTCCCCGACCGCCACTCATAAGGAAGACAATCAATAAATAAAATTGTGCTCCAACTTCATCACAAAGCGGTTCACCATACGTGCATGCTACGGGAATCACAAACTTCAATACAAGTATTCTTTAAATTCACAATTGGCCAACTAGCATGACTCTAATATCACCACCTCTATATCTCAAAACAATTATCAAGTATCAAATTGATCATAGCATCCAATTCACTTTCTATGATAGTTTTTATTATACCCAACTTGGATGCTCATCATTCTAGGACCAAATTTATAACCATAGAAAATACCATGCTGTTCTAAAAGACTCTCAAAATAATATAAGTGAAGCATGATAGATCAACAATTTCTTCAAAATTAAGCCACCGCCGTGCTCTAAAGGATATAAGTGAAGCACTAGAGCAAAAATTATCTAGCTCAAAAGATATAAGTGAAGCACATAGAGTATTCTAACAAATTTAAATCAAGTAGGCTTCTCCCAAAATGTGTGTACATCAAGGATGATTGTGGTAAACTAAAAAGCAAAGACTAATATCATACATGACACTCCAAGCAAAACACATATCATGTGGCGAATAAAAATATAGCTCCAAGTAAAGTTACCAATGAACGAAGACGAAAGAGGGGATGCCTTCCCGGGGCATCCCCAAGCTTAGGCTTTTGGTTATTTCTGAATATCTTGGGATGCCATGGGCATCGCCAAGCTTAGGCTTTTGCCACTCCTTATTCCATAGTCCATCAAATCTTTACCCAAAACTTGAAAACTTCACAACACAAAACTCAACAGGAAATCTCATAAGCTCCGTTAGTGAAAGAAATAAAAACCACCACATAAGGTACTATAATGAACTCATTCTTTATTTATATTGCTGTTAAACCTACTGTATTCCAAGTTCTCTATGGTTCATACCCCTACATACTAGCCATAGATGCATCAAAATAAGCAAACAACACACGAAAGGCGGAATCTGTCAAAAACAGAACAGTCTGCAGCAATCTGTAACTTTTGGTTACTTC
The DNA here is from genome assembly GCF_018294505.1 of Triticum aestivum. Classification (NCBI taxonomy): domain Eukaryota; kingdom Viridiplantae; phylum Streptophyta; class Magnoliopsida; order Poales; family Poaceae; genus Triticum; species Triticum aestivum. The sequence goes on along the minus strand of NC_057795.1, from coordinate 376,158,412 downwards.
TGGAACTCCAAAAATCCTACCAAAATAGGACGTACTAAAAACTTTTTCTATTGATCTACAGCAAAAAGAATTAACGCAAAAGCACATTTCTGGGATTTATTGAATGTTTTCTCGTGAGCGCAAAGTTTTTGTTTTCTAGCAGAATCAAATTAACTCATATCATAGGTTATCCTATAGGTTCTACTTGGCACAAACACTAAATAAAACAAGAAAACACATCTAAACAGAAAGTAGGAAAATTTTATTACTAAACAGGAACAAAAACAAAGAACACAAATAAAATTGGGTTGCCTCCCAACTAGCGCTATTGTTTAACGCCCCAAGCTAGGCATAAAAGCAAGGATAGATCTAACTAGTGTCATCTTTGGCACTTGGTTCATAAGAAGCTCGCATGCTAGATTCATAAGGTAATTTGATTTTTTTCTTGGAAAGTGTTCCATGCCTTTCCTTAATGGAAATTGGAATCTAATATTCCATTCCTTCGTATCAATAATCGCGCTAATCGTTCTAAGGAAAGGTCTACCAAGAATAATAGGATAAGAAAGATTGCAATCTATATCAAGAATGATAAAATCTATGGGCACCAAATTTCTATTTGCAACAATGAAAACATCATTGATCCTTCCCATTGACTTTTTAATGGTGGAATCCGCAAGGTGCAAATTTAAAGAGAAATCATCAAGATCATGGAAACCTAGAATATCACATAAAGTTTTCGGAATCGTGGAAACACTAGCACCCAAATCACATAAAGCAAAACACTCATAATCTTTAATTTTAATCTTTATAGTAGGTTCCCACTCATCATTAAGTTTTCTAGGTATAGAAACTTCCAAATTAAGTTTTTCATCAAAAGATTGCATCAAGGCATCAACAATATGTTTGGTAAAAGCTTTATTTTGACTATAAGCATGAGGAGAATTAACAACGAATTGCAACAAGGAAATACAACTTTCTAAAGAACAATTATCATAATTAAATTCCTTGAAATCCAAGATAGTGGGTTCAATGCTATTTAAGGTCTCGACCTCTCCAATCCCACTTTTACCAAATTTAGCATCAAGATCTAAAAACTCCAAATTATCAGAATACTTTTTAACCAAAGTTGATTCACTTCCAGTCCCATTATCAAGATTAATATTGCAAAACAAAGATCTAATAGGGGACACATCAATAACTTTAAGATCTTCATCATTATTTTCATGGAAACTAGAAGAACACGCTTTAACAAAGCAATCTTTCTTAGCAAGCAATCTAGCGGTTCTTTCTTTGCACTCGTCAATGGAACTTCTCATAGCTTTGAGAGACTCATTGATATCATGCTTAGGAGGAGTAGATCTAAGTTTCAAAGAATCAACATCAAGCGAAAGTCTATCAACGTTCCTAGCCAAATCATCAACTTTAAGCAATTTTTCTTCAAGCAAGGCATTAAAATTCTTTTGAGAGATCATAAATTCTTTCACACTATTTTCAAAATCAGAGGGCATCTTATTAAAATTACGATAAGAATTATTGTAGGAATTTCCATAATTATTAGAGGAATTACTAGGGAACGGTCTAGAATTAAAGTTTCCTCTATAAGCATTGTTACCAAAATTATTCCTACCAACAAAATTCACATCCATAGATTCATTATTATTCTCAATCAAGGTAGATAAAGGCATATCATTGGGATCAATAGAAGCACTCTTAGTAGCAAATAATCTCATAAGTTCATCCATCTTTCCACTCAAAACATTAATTTCTTCTATAGCATGCACTTTTTTACTAGTAGATCGTTCGGTAGAATCTCCTAAGTGATTTGTAGATAAAGGCATATCATTGAGAATAATTAGCCATAATATTATCAAGAAGTTTTGTAGAATCTCCTAAGTGATTTCTGATGAAGCCATGTACCTAGGGTAGGGTCATGGACCTGTCCAAAATACCCTTCCCAAGGACATCTCTAGAAGAAACTACCTTTTAGTCGACCTGGAAGGATTCCACTTGACGGACTCGAAGACAGTCGACCATGAAGACTCACTCGACCACCAGAAAGACCTAAGGTCACTTTACATCCAAACGGTCCGTTATTAAGTAGTCTTTATGGCCATGATATCACTTTATGTAAGGCGTTACCAGTAACGTCTGGCCTTTATGTACATTGAACTCTTTGCTACGTGGGCTGGCTGGGGTCCTGGCGCACTCTATATAGCCACCCCCTCCATAGGCAGAAGGGTTCGCACCCCTATAACTCTCACACATATAATTCAGTCGACCGCCTCCGGGCACTGAGAAGTAGGGCTGTTACTTCCTCCTTGAAGGGCCTGAACTCGTAAAACTCTTGTGTGCACAACTACTCCATAGCTAGGATCTTGCCTCTCCTTAGTACCCACCTACATTACTGTCAGACTTAGAACCACGACAGTTGGCGCCCACCATGGGGCAGATGTCTTAGCGACTTATTGGAGAAGTTACAATTTTTCCGATTGCCATCATCATGGTTTCAGGTGGAGTTTTGGTTGAGGGCCGCGAGATCCGTCTCAGCACGCTCATGTTCGTCGCCGATGACTCTGCCTCGCTGCAGGAGGCTCCGCTCGACGTTGACGCGCTCCCAGTCCGCGGAGCTACGCACTTTCAAGCGTGCGTCTGCGGTGTCCTTCTGTGGCAACCGTCGACCCAGTATCGGCCGGTTTTTGTGTTATCCTCCCTCCCAGCTTCCCGCCGGCGTAAGCGCTCTGGTCGATCGAGGCTTCAGTGGTGGGTGAGGCACGCGGTGGCTCGCCAGTCGACCGCCGCCCAAGTCGCGGCAATCGAGCCCGACGAATCTCTCTACGGCCTGTTCGACCTGTCAACTGGCTCCGCAGAGACTGCATCCGAGTGCGACAGCAGTGATCCAGCGGCGGAGGTCCTGATGGTCAATGGACCGCATGTTCCCCCCGGCTTTCCCGGTGCCGAGGGAGGCAATGGCGGAGGCGATTCGTCGCACGTCCATGAGGAATACCTCCCCAAGCCCCTCAATTCGCAGAAGAGGGAAGAGCTTCGCCACCGGAACATGGATGCGCTTCACACTCTGATCGTTGGAGAAACCGCTGAGGCTCGCGCCTTAGAGGATGCGCGCTTGGCCAACCTGGCTGAGTGCACTCGACTGGAGAACCTTCAGCGGGCACTCGACGAGCGCGCGCGGCAACGGATTCCAGACTCCAGTCGACGCCAGCTCTTTCCACCTCCGACTCAGGTATATCGAACTCCGATTCAGAATTTAGCAGCTGCAGCCCGTATAGAAGAATCAATTCAGCCTTCCCAGTCAGAGGCTGGCAGAGGCTTGATGCAGATCAGAGATTTGCTCCGGGCAGCAGGAGATCAGAATTCAGCTGTATCGCAGTCGCAGAACAGGATTCATAGCAGATCCGTGGCAGCGAATACGGTCCAGTCGGCTCATAGCCCCAGATCGCCCTCGAGGCGTGATGGGCGTGGTGACTGGCACGATCAGTACATGAACTATGAGCAGTATGATCACCGATTTGATCGCAACGATCGACGTCGAGTGCCCACTCCTCCCCCAAGGGGTGGATCCTATGTGCCTCGACAACAGGATGATAGACGCCAGCACAGTGGCGGACGAAGGATCCCGGTCGACCCCAGAGAACCAGGATTTGATGCGAGATCCATCATCGTTCAAGGTCTGGTCGACCGGAACAGAGCTCACAGAGAGGGCAACGACCGAGATGTACCCATCAGCAGCCGAGTGCATGTCTCCGGACCAGAGTGTTTCAGCAGAGCCATCCGAGCCGCAGTGATTCCTCCCAACTTCAGGTTGGCGACTGGAGTCAGCAAGTTCAATGGTGAGTCTAAGCCCGATACTTGGCTTGAGGACTACCGGGTGGCTGTTCAGATCAGCGGCGGAAATGACGAGGTGGCCACGAAGCATCTGCCTCTTATGTTGGAAGGGTCAGCCAGAGCATGGCTGAACCAGTTGACGCCCAGCAGAATTTACACGTGGGAAGACCTTTCCCGAGTGTTTGTCAGAACGTTCGAAGGAACATGCAAGCGACCAGCAGGACTGACAGAGCTACAATCTTGTGTGCAGAAGTCGAATGAAACTTTGAGAGACTACATCCAGAGATGGATCACATTGCATCACACAGTAGAGAATGTATCTGATCACCAGGCAGTCTGCGCCTTCAAGGAAGGCGTAAAGTACAGAGAGCTAAGCCTGAAGTTTGGTCGAACCGGAGACATGTCTCTGAGTCGAATGATGGAGATAGCCACCAAATATGCCAACGGTGAGGAAGAGGATCGGCTCTGGAGCGGCAAGCACAAGTCAGTCGCCCAGGACACCAGAGGCGGAAATTCCAGTCGGAAGCAAAAGCAGAAAGCCGAGCCAGCTGCTCCTGGAGAAGCCTTGGCCGTGACTTAAGGAAAGTTCAAAGGAAAGCCCAAGGGGCTGTTGACATCAGGTTTTGGCACGGCATAAAAGAAAATGAGATGGCTTCGAGTGAAAGGGTTTTCAGCATGAAAAGTTTTACATCACCGAGTGGAACAACTTTGATGTTTAGGTTATCATCGTCCGACTCCATCTTAGGGCCGAAATTGTATTCCGAGTGGCAGAATTCAATTTTCTGAGTGGTTTTCGGCCGATCATGCCTTCAAGAAGACCTCGGATGAAGGAGTACTCTAAAGTAATTGTCTTCGTCTCGTCGAGGCAATCGATTTTGATATATAAATCATCTCAATCCGAGTTCGTATGCAAAAGTTAGAGGCAATACACTGCAGACCGAAGCTGAATGGAAATATGGCGCGAAGTACCACACACCCTGTCTGATGGGTCTCGCGAGCAATTCAGCCCTTAAGAAGTCCTTGAATCGGAAAAACATCAACACGAGAAAGTTTCGTCTCGTCGAGCCAATCGATTTTCATATATAATTCGTCTCAATCCGAGGTCGTATGAGACCTGGGGAGACAAATCAAGTTCAGGCTATATTTTTGGTCGAGTGAAAACTCACCGGTCGAGTGAAAGCCTACCTTTCGGGTAAAAACTTATCGATCGAGTGAAAACTTACTTTTTGAGTGAAGATTTACCGGTCGAGTGAAAACTTACTTTTTAAGTGAAAACTTACCGGTCGAGTGAAAGTTTGACATCCGAGTGAACTTATTATCATCTGAGTAAAGATATTACCGTCGGAAGCAAAACTTGCCAACTGAGTAAGAGATTACCTTCCGAGTGAAAATATAGTCATCCGAGTGGAATATTATCTTCCGAGTGAAAAAGTCCAGTCGGACGATCCGAGTGACTCTAACATTCGAGTGGATGAGCTCGAATCCGAGTGAAACTGAGCATGTGCCCAAAAGTTTATCAAGATGACCTCAGATGGAGAAATGTTCAATATGGAAGTTGTGTGTATCGTCAAAAAGCTAAATTTTGGTTTTGGAGTCATCATCATCAGAGATAGTATATGGCCTGTAAATTCACTACGAGACTCAGACGATCCTGTCCGCTGCAAGACCGAGTCCGACTGGAAGGTAAAGATGACCTCAAAAAGTATTCAAGATGGCCTTATTTGAAAAAGTGATCAACATAAGAGTTGTTCGTCTCGTCGGGGCACATAAGTTTGATATTTGAGACGTTTTGATAGGAGATCATATGCAAGCTCGACGGCCCACGCAAGGAGGAAGACAGAAGTTGGGCCAGATTCAGACTGAATCCAAGTTGGAATAGAATTAGGACTCTAGGACGTGAATTGATGTAATTTTTTGTAAGAAAAGCCTAGATGAATCCTTTACTTGTACGGGAAGTCCAGCCGCCTCTTATGTATGTTGGGGGTGATGGCTGATTAGACAACACACAATCAAACAAATCAATATACTACTTTTTCATCTACGTTTTATCTCTCCACCGTTTTTCTCTCTCGTTCTTCGCTGTTCTTCGTGTTTGAGAGCTGCGAATCTCGAGGCTCTAGGGGCGAGCGAATCGACCTAGGGTAGCCCATAGCCGCCGCACTCCCTGACTGGGTCCCTCCCGGGGGTGTGGGGTTTCGGGTCTGCAAAAGCGCTCGTCGACTGTCTTGCGTATCGCGCTGTCGGTCGGGTCTCCTTCGAAGTGAGCTGCGGTGCATCACCCCCGGCATCGAGGGTACACGTGACGTGTTCGTGTGTCAACACACTTTTTGGCGACTCCGCTAGGAATCGAAGATCAATCATCATCATCCACCATGTCCGATCTTCCCAAGCCATCCGAGGTAGATGCCGATAACATCATTAAGCCCAGTCTTGATGAGATATCGGCTGAATATCGCCAAGTCTATGAGGAGTACAAGAAGGCGCGCGAAGAAAAGGATTTGCAAGAGTTCCTTGCAAAGTTCAAGAAGGATCGCCAAGGCAACATCACTCCGATTGAAGAAATCAAGTTCCCTCCTCTTCAAGCCAAGCAGGTTAAACCCTCTGTAAGTACTGCCTTTTCTCCCGAGCAGTGGGCTGAGATTGAAAGTCGTATTGCTGATGGTAACAATCTAGTCTATCAAACTTTCATAGAAAATACTAATGCTCAGAAGAATACATCTCAATCGACTAGTGGTAATGATGGTGTAGCTGCTAGTGTGCAAAACCCTAATCTGGCTTTACCTATTGCATCGGCGCCTCCCGTGCCGATGGCTTATTATCCTACCCAAACAAATCAGATTGTGGCTGCACCCATTAATCCTATTATGAGCATGTCAGGTTCGGTGGCAACACCGAACCCAACCTTACCTACAGCTACAACCACTCGACCACTTGCAAATTATGGGTCGACATACATGCCACAGTTCCTACCTACAACTAGTAGTCCTACTCCTCCTATGCCACTGCCACAAGTTTCATCATCCACTATGGATGATGGTCTAGCTAATCTTAGAGAGGAGATGGCTAAGATGCTTCGAGAGAATTTTGGGGTTGAGTTACCTCGGAATCGGATTTACCAAAAGCCGTACCCCGAGTACTTTGATGCCATCCAGTGCCCTCCAGGATATAAAATTCCAGATTTTGTTAAGTTCAATGGAGAGGGCACAAAAACCACATGGGAGCATGTTAGTCAATACTTGGCACAATTAGGTGAAGCAGGCTCACTAAATGAGTTGAAAGTGCGTTTATTTCCTTTATCATTAACTGGTACCGCATTTTCATGGTTTTCTTCTTTACCACATGGTTCCATTCGAGTTTGGTCGCAGCTAGAGCAGAAATTTCATGATCACTTTTACAGCGGTGATAATGAACTCAAGTTGTCACAGCTAACATCGGTTAAACAGAAGCATGATGAATCGGTCTCCGATTACGTCAAGAGATTCAGAGAAACGAAAAACCGATGTTTTAGTTTGGTGATAACCGAGAGAGACTTGGCAGACCTAGTGCTGAGTGGTTTGAGAACTCCCATTAGAGAAAAGCTAGAAGGCTATGAGTTCTTAAATATTAACCAAGTCTTACAAAGGGCTTTGGCTCAGGAAAGCCGAAGCAAAGATCTAAAAGAAGTGCATAGATACAAAGTCGATCGTCCAAAGATGAATATGGTGGAATGTGATAGTGATCACTCGGACGATGAGGGTGATGTTTTTGCTACTGAATTTGTTTGGCCATCTAAGGCCAAACCCTTTACTTGCAATGATCTGAAACCGATTCATAAGAATCGTGATGAAGAGATGAAGTTTACTTTTAACATTGCTAAGTGTGATAGAATATTTGATGCTTTGTTGCAGGCTAAGATTATTAGAATATCTCATACTTTACCGCCGTTTGAAGAGCTGAAATGGCGTGCTTATTGCAAGTATCATAATTCTTTTTCTCATGCTACTAACGATTGCAATGTTTTTCAACGACATATACAATCGGCCATTAATGACAGACGATTGAACTTTTCTGAGATGCAAGTTGATAAACAACCCTTTCCAATGAACACCATGGATTTAGAAGGGAAGAAGCTGCTCATTCGGCCGGAGGTAGCCGAATCTGCTAATAAAGCTAATGTCATTGTTGGTGAGCCCAGGAAGGACAAGGAGGGCGACAAGGTCTTGGGGAGACATGTTGTGCTTGATAAGCAACCCGATGGCAAGGAAGTGATCAAGATCACCATCAAGAATCCTACACTCAGGGGGAAAACACAGGTGCAGCAGGACACTCGAGTTAAATTTGTCAAGCCCAAGAGTCCAGAAGTTGGCAAATGGAAGAGGAATGAAGCTAAAGTGCAACGCAAGCGGATCAAGCAAACTTTTGATATGTTGCTGTCCAAATATGCTAATTAGTCGGCTGGTTCCAGCTCTAATCGGCCATCACACTTGAAGCGACCAAGGTCACCATCAGATGATATGTTCAGTCGGTATGCGAAATCGAGTGGACCAAAGGCACTGTTTCCAGAAGAGCAAAGGCAAACTGTTTGGGACCGACTTGAATACTCATATAATGGTCGACTGAACATTGGTGACTATCAGTCGACTGGTCAAAATATGCGACCGAGTGGAAACTATCCTAGTGTAAGAATGCACCCAGGTGGAAGCTATCCAAATGAAAAAATATGGATGGGTAGATTTCATCCGAGTGGATTCCATCCGAGTAAAAAGGTGCGCCCGAGTGGAAATTTCATGCATCTGGAAAGTCGAAAGGAATGGCGTGTTAAGTCACCAAGTGTTGCAGCAGTTGGGTCGACAAGGAGAAAATGGATGTCGACTCACTTATCTTGGGCACTGAAACATTCCCCATACAGCAGCCGACTGTGCATAACCACTCGACTGAGCCGATACTTGCTATCGCGCCAAAGCACTCGGTTAATGACCATGAAGCAAGCACCAGCCAAGTAAAGGTGGGAGATGCTAAATACACTCGACCAAAGTGGTGTCCTCCATGGCTAACAAAGACATAGAAGAGGAAACTACAGAGGTTAAGGAGTCAAGAGATGGCAGAGCAGGAGGCCGAGAAGCAAAGGGATAAGTTGTTCAATGACACTCGGCCCATGGTTCCAGCAAAACAAGTGTGGAGGCCAAAACAAATACAAGATACATCAGCTTCTACATCTATCACGGAAGTTCCTACACCACCCAAGGAGGACGAGGTGACAGCTATTACATCGTCTGCGGCACTTCTTACTTCTCCTTCACTCGGCCAGATTTCAGAATCGGCCGATCCACTTGAAGAAGAGGTTGATATGTTGGACTATGAGTCTACACCGGTTCATGAAGGTATGGATATCAATATGCTGTATTACTTACCTGCTGAGTGTCGTGCTGTAGATGAGGAAGGGGAGGTGGCTCAGCTGGATTTTGGCCCTAAAAATGCAATATTTGAGAAGCCAAAAGAACCAGTAACGCATCTGAAACCGTTATATCTCAGAGGTCATATCAATGGGTCGCCGCTCACTCGGATGCTTGTGGATGGAGGTGCTGTGGTAAATCTTATGCCCTATTCGGTCTTCAAGAAATTGGGTTTGCCTGATGAAGAATTGATCAAGACCAATATGGTGCTCAACGGGTTTGAAGGCAAAGAGAAAACTGAAGCCAAAGGTGTAATGTATGTGGAGCTTACAGTCGGAAGCAAAACTTTGGCTATTGCATTCTTTGTCGCTGAGGTGCAAGGTAACTACAACGTTATACTAGGCCGTGATTGGGTTCATGCAAACTAGTGCGTGCCATCCACTATGCACCAGTTTTTGATTCAATGGGTTGATGATGAAGTGGAAGTCATTCATGTGGATAACTCGGCTTGTGTTGCTTTGGCCGATGCATCGGTGGATTGGCAACATCCCAATGCTACTTGCTTGACGGGACGTGACTTATCAGAGTTTGATTTTCTCAGCGTGACCAAGAATGGTTTTGTGCCCGTGTCTTTAAAACCGACTAAATGCAGTCGGATCCAAGCAATGATATGTTTCAATGGATTCTAGTTCCGAGTGGTTACAAAAACGTCTTGTAAAATATCGGTCCAGCGAGAACGATATGTATGAATCTATTGAGGAGTTGGATGACATGGATAGACTTGGATAAGGTTTTACATCGGCCGATCCATTAGAAGAGGTAGATATCGAAGACGGATCAGTCAGTCGACCGGCATTTGTAAACAAAAATTTGAAAGCCGATTGTAAAGCTAGATTAATCGAGCTATTGAAAGAATATGTTTGTTGCTTTGCATGGGAATATCATGAGATGCCAGGTTTAAGCCGAGAGCTAGTGGAGCATCGGTTACCTATAAAGGCCGGTTTTAGACCATACAAACAGTCTGCCAGAAAGTTTAATCCGAAAACATATGACCGGATCAAGGAAGAGATCGGTCGACTGCTTGAAGCTAATTTCATTCGACCTTGCAGGTATGCCGAGTGGATTTCTAACATTGTCCCAGTGGAGAAGAAGGGATCCGGCAAGTTGAGGGTGTGCATTGACTTCAGAGATTTGAATAGGGCTACACCCAAAGATGAGTATCCCATGCCAATAGCCGATATGCTTATTAATGATGCTTCTGGACATAAGGTTATTAGCTTTCTAGATGGTAATGCCGGATACAATCAAATTTTTATGGCCGAAGAGGACATGTACAAAACAGCTTTCGATGTCCTGGTTTCCTTGGTTTATTCGAGTGGACAGTGATGACATTCGGATTAAAAAATGCTGGAGCCACATATCAAAGGGCTATGAATTTGATTTTTCATGATTTACTCGGTATCATACTTGAAGTTTATATTGATGATATTGTTGTCAAATCGGATGCTTTTGAATCTCACTTGGCCGATTTGCGTTTAGCTTTTGAAAGAATGAAAAAGTATGGACTGAAGATGAATCCTTTGAAGTGTGCATTCGGCGTGTCAGCTGGCAAATTTTTGGGTTTCATTATTCATGAAGATGGCATCGAAATTGATCCCAAAAAGATAGAGGCCATACAGAAAGTGGAGGCTCCAACATGCAAGAGAGATATGCAAAAGTTCCTTGGCAAGGTCAATTATTTGAGAAGGTTCATAGCTAATCTGTCAGGGAAAGTTGATGCATTTACTCCTATCCTTCGGTTAAAGAATGATGTTGATTTCACTTGGGGGGCAAAACAGCAAGAAGCCTTTGATATGATCAAGAATTATTTGTGCACTCCTCCGGTGATGAAAGCACCCAAGCATAGAGAGCCTTTTAAGCTTTATATGCAACAGAGGAAGGTGTTATTGGTGCTGTTTTCACTCAAGATACCGAAGGAAAAGAGCATGCCATTACGTATTTGAGCAGACGATTATTGGACGCCGAGACAAGGTATACATTTATTGAAAAACTATATCTATGCTTATATTATGCTTGCACAAAATTGAGACATTACCTAGTGCCGAGTGCTTGTGTAGTAGCTTGTCAAACCGATGTCATTAAGTACATGTTGCATAGGCCAATTCTTAGTGGTAGAATTGGCAAGTGGGCTTATGCTTTGATTGAATATGATTTGGCTTATGAATCTCTAAAATCCATGAAAGGCCAAATTGTTGCTAATTTCATTGTTGAACATCGGATTAATGACAAGCATGATGTTGATATGAACCTTGTTTCATTAGTGCCATGGAGATTATACTTTGATGGTTCAGTTTGTAGCAATGGCCAAGGTGTTGGTATTGTTTATATATCTCCTCATGGTGCTGTTTTTGAAGCCTCATGCCGCTTAGAATATATTTGCACAAACAATCAAGCCGAATATGAAGCATTGTTATTCGGCCTAGAGATGTTGCTTGCTATAGGTGTTACACATATTGAGGCTTATGGTGATTCGTTACTAGTGGTGCAGCAAGTATCCAAAGTCTTTCAGTGTTTGGACGAATCACTTAATGTTTACCTTGATAAATGTCTAGATATAATTTCTACTTTGGATTGTTTTAGCATTGCTCATATATCTAGGCATGACAATTGGAAAGCAAATGATCTGGCACAACAAGCATCTGGATATCATGTTGATCATGGCATGTTTCATATCTCTCAAAGACCGATGTCTTGTCTTGCCGATATGGGAGAGGCCGGACCTGAATCTACTGATCCAGCCATTAAAAAAAATCTAGTGCAGGTGACAATTCCGACTGGAGGAAGCCCATTGTTGATTACTTGTGCAATCCAAGTGAAAGGGTGGACATGGCTGTTCGGCGTATGGCTTTCAAGTATACAATGAGAGATGATGGTCTTTATCACCGAACAATCGATGATGTTCTTCTAAAGTGTTTGGATGAGGACCAGGCAAGAGTTGCTATGGGAGAAGTACATGCAGGTATTTGTGGCACTCACCAGTCGGCTCCCAAGATGAAATGGTTATTGTGACGTGCTGGGTTTTATTGGTCGGCTATGATTAATGATTGCTTCAGATATTATAAAGGGTGTGAAGCTTGTCAAAAGTTTGGTGATATTCAATTGGCTCCTGCTGCTATGTTACATCCTATTATCAAATCGTGGCCTTTCAGAGGTTGGGGTTTAGATTTCATTGGACAAATCCACCCATCTTCCTCAAAAGGGCATCGGTTCGTATTGGTGGCGACTGATTATTTCACTAAATGGTCTGAAGCAGTACCTATCAAGAACATGACACATACGGAGGTAAATCAATTCATAACTGAGCACATTATTCATAGATTCGGTGTTCCTCAAATGTTAACTACGGATCAAGGTTCATCTTTCATGTCACACCAAGTCAGAGAGTTTGCCGAATCTTATAACATAAAGTTGCTCAATTCCTCTCCGTATTATGCCCAAGCTAATGGACAAGCTGAGTCTAGCAATAAAATTTTAATCAAGCTCATCAAGAAGAAGATTAAGGATAATCCAAGGAGATGGCATGAGTTGTTGTCTGAAGCTTTGTGGGTACATCAAATTTCAAGGCATGGTGCTACCAAGGTGACTCCATATGAGCTTGTATATGGCCAAGAGGTTGTTTTACCAGTGGAAGTAAATTTGAATGCTTTGAGAATAGCCAAACAAAATGATTTATCGGCAGTAGATTTTTATAACTTGATGATGGACAATATTGATGAGGTTGCCGATAAACGTTTGGCTGCTTTGAAGTCCATAGAGAGAGACAAGTTGAGGGTTGCAAGAGCTTACAATAAGAAAGTCAAGTTGAAGAATTTTCAAGTTGGTGATCTCGTCTGGAAAGTGATTTTACCGATTGGTTCAAGAGATAGGAAATTCGGGAAGTGGTCTCCGAGTTGGGAAGGTCCTTTTAGAATTACAAGAGTAGTTCCCAGAAACTCTTATTTGGTGGAATCTGTACAAGGGACGGTGTTACCTAGAGCTCTCAATGGCAAATACTTGAAGAAATACCACCCGAGTGTGTGGCAAGAAGCCTAAGTAGGCAATGGCCGACATATGATTATCGCCCTTAGCACAAACACATCCGATACATAATTATCGCCCTAAGAAAATAAATGGCCGATGGAGTGTTGACATCGTCCTTAGAACAAACACCGTGCATCTTATTTTTCGGCGTGCAAGCTTTGCCGAAAAACAGGGGGGCATGTGTTGACATCAGATTTTGGCACGGCATAAAAGAAAATGAGATGGCTTCGAGTGAAAGGGTTTTCAGCATGAAAAGTTTTACATCACTGAGTGGAACAACTTTGATGTTTAGGTTATCATCATCCGACTCCACCTTAGGGCCGAAATTGTATTCCGAGTGGCAGAATTCAATTTTCCGAGTGGTTTTCGGCCAATCATGCCTTCAAGACGACCTCGGATGAAGGAGTACTCTAAAGGAATTGTCTTCGTCTCGTTGAGGCAAACGATTTTGATATATAAATCATCTCAATCCAAGTTCGTATGCAAAAGTTAGAGGCAATACACTGCAGACCGAAGCTAAATGGAAATATGGCACGAAGTACCAGACACCCTGTGTGATGGGTCGTGCGAGCAATTCGGCCCTTAAGAAGTCCTTGAATCGGAAAAACTTCAACATGAGAAAGTTTCGTCTCATCGAGCCAATTGATTTTCATATATAATTCGTCTCAATCCGAGGTCGTATGAGACCTGGGGAGACAAATCAAGATCAGGCTATGTTTTTGGTCGAGTGAAAAGCTTATTACCATTCGAGTGAAAACTCACCGGTCGAGTGAAAGCCTACCTTTCGGGTAAAGACTTACCTATCGAGTGAAAACTTACTTTTTGAGTGAAAATTTACCGGTCGAGTGAAAACTTACCGGTCGAGTGAAAGTTTGACATCCGAGTGAACTTATTTTCATCTGAGTAAAGATATTAACGTCAGAATGAAAACTTGCCGATTGAGTAAGAGATTACCTTCCGAGTGAAAATATAGTCATCCGAGTGGAATATTATCTTCCGAGTGAAAGATTCTAACATCCGAGTGAAAAAGTCCAGTCGGACGATCCGAGTGACTCTAACATCCGAGTGGATGAGCTCGGATCCGAGTGAAACTGAGCATGTGCCCAAAAGTTTATCAAGATGACCTCAGATGGAGAAATGTTCAATATGGAAGTTGTGTGTATCGTCAAAAAGCTAAATTTTCGTTTTGGAGTCATCATCATCAGAGATAGTATATGGCCTGTAAATTCACTACGAGACTCAGACGATCCAGTCCGCTGCAAGACCGAGTCCGACTGGAAGGTAAAGATGACCTCAAAAAGTACTCAAGATGGCCTTATTTGAAAAAGTGATCAACATAAGAGTTGTTTGTCTCGTCGGGGCACATAAGTTTCATATTTGGGACATTTTGATAGGAGATCATATGCAAGCTCGACGGCCCATGCAAGGAGGAAGACAGAAGTTGGGCCAGATTCAGACTGAATCCAAGTTGGAATAGAATTAGGACTCTAGGACGTGAATTGATGTAATTTTTTGTAAGGAAAGCCTAGATGAATCCTTTACTTGTACGAGAAGTCCAGCCGCCTCTTATGTATGTCGGGGGTGATGGCCGATTGGATAACACACAATCGAACAAATCAATATACTACTTTTTCATCTACGTTTTATCTCTCCACCGGTTTTCTCTCTCGTTCTTCGTTGTTCTTGTGTTTGAGAGCTGCGAATCTCGAGGCTCTAGGGGCGAGCGAATCGACCTAGGGCAGCCCATAGCCGCCGCACTCCCTGACGGGGTCCCTCCCGGGGGTGTGGGGTTTCGTGTCTGCAAAAGCGCTCGTCGACTATCTTGCGTATCGCGCTGTCGGTCGGGTCTCCTTCGACGTGAGCTGCGGTGCATCACCCCCGGCATCGAGGGTACACGTGACGTGTTTGTGTGTCAACAGGGGCCTTGGAACCCCAAAAAAGTAAAGGATAAAGAAGGAAACGACGTGATGGATTTACCGTGTCACATCCACACGAAGAAAGATGAAGAGGGTAACTTCATTTACCCGAAGCATACCACTCGGCAGTGTCGACTCCTGATACAGCAGTTTCAAGGGAAACAGTCCAAGGATAAGGAAAAAGAGTCGGACAAAGTCGAGGACAAGGAGGACAGTGACGAAGAATATCCGCAGGTCAACTCCACCCTGATGATTTTTGCTGACGTTGAGAGCAAAAACTGACTGAAAGTTATAAACCGAGAGGTGAATATGGCTGCTCCGGCAACGCCCAATTATCTGAAGTGGTCTCAAACCACCATCACATTCGACCAGTCTGATCACCCGACGCACATAGCCACCCCTGGGAGGCAAGCTCTGGTGGTCGACCCAGTCGTTGAGGGCACTCGACTGACTAAAGTGTTGATGGATGGCGGCAGTAGTTTGAATATACTGTACGCTGAGACGCTGAAAGGGATGGGCATTCCGATGTCCAGACTCAGCACAAGCAACATGAGTTTCTATGGAGTCATTCCTGGCAAAAAGGCCACATCACTCGGCCAGATTGCTCTTGATGTGGTTTTTGGCGATTCCAAGAACTTCCGCAAAGAGAAGCTGACATTTGAGGTTGTAGATTTTCAGAGTGCCTACCACGCTATTTTGGGCAGGCCGGCTTATGCATGTTTTATGGCTCGACCATGTTACGTGTACCTCAAATTGAAGATGCCTGACCCTAAAGGCGTGATCACTGTTACTGGTAATCGCAAGAAGGCAGAAGAGTGCTTCCAGAAAGGCTCAAAGATCGCTGATGCTCAGATGGTGGCAGAAGAGTGGCAGGAACACCAGAGAAATGCAGACCCGAGTGATCTGTTGCGAGCCAAGAAGCCTGCTACGGAATCAGCATTTCAGTCGTACGGTGAGACAAAACCAGTTCACATCCACCCAACTGACCCCAACGCTGCTCCGACTCATATCTCCACAACACTCGACCCCAAATAGGAAGAAGCGCTCATCCAATTCCTCTGTGAGAACTGGGACATCTTTGCGTGGAAACCTTCTGACATGCCGGGTGTACCCAGGGGGCTGGCTGAGCATCGTCTGCGAGTCGATTCAAAGGCAAAACCTGTCAAGGAACATCTGCGACGGTCCGCCGTCCAGAAAAGGAAGGCTATTGGCGAAGAGGTGGCTCGACTCTTAGCAGCAGAGTTTATCCGAGAGATTTACCACTCCGAGTGGCTCGCCAATGTCGTCATGGTCCCCAAAAAGGACAATTCGCTTCGCATGTGCATTGATTTTAAACATATCAATCGGGCCTGCCCGAAAGATCATTTTCCTCTTCCTCGCATCGACCAAATAGTCGACTCCACTGCGGGATATGAGCGACTGTCTTTCTTAGACGCTTATTCCGGGTACCATCAGATCCGTCTGTTTGGGCCCGATGAGATCAAAACAACTTTCATCACCCCATTCGGGTGCTTCTGTTATGTCACCATGCCATTCGGCCTCAAGAATGCCGGAGCCACGTTCATGAGGATGATTCAGAAGTGTTTGCTCACTCAAATCAGTCGGAATGTGGAAGCATACATGGATGACATTGTGGTCAAGTCACGGAAAGGTTCTGACCTGCTGACTAACCTCGCTGAAACATTTGCCAACCTCAGGAGGTATGATATAAGGCTTAATCCATCCAAGTGCACATTCGGAGTTCCTGGCGTAAATTTACTCGGTTTTCTCGTTTCCGAACGAGGAATCGATGCAAACCCAGAGAAAGTAGGCACTATACTCCGAATGAAACGACCTGTGCGTGTGCACGATTTTCAGAAGCTTACTGGTTGCTTGGCCGCTTTAAGTCGATTCATCTCTCGTCTTGGTGAGAAGGCATTGCCTCTTTACCGATTGATGAAGAAGTCAGACAAGTTCAAGTGGACTCCTGAAGCTGACGCAGCGTTTGTAGAGTTAAAAACTCTGCTTTCCATCCAGCCGGTGCTTGCTGCCCCGATCAGCAAAGAGCCTTTGCTGCTTTACATTGCAGCCACAGGACAAGTCGTCAGTACAGTACTTACGATCGAGCGGGAAGAAGAAGGGAAATCCTTCAAAGTTCAGTGCCCAGTATATTACATTTCTGAAGTCCTGACCCCATCAAAGCAACGATACCCTCATTATCAGAAGCTTGTATATGGGATTTATATGACCACGAAGAAAGTTGCTCACTACTTCTCTGACCATACCATCACAGTCGTCAGCGACGCCCCCTTATCAGAGATTCTGCACAACAGAGATGCAACTGGTCGAGTGGCAAAATGGGTGATTGAACTCCTTCCCCTTGATATCAGATTTGAGGTAAAGAAAGCTATCAAGTCCCAAGCAATAGCGGATTTCCTCGCCGAGTGGACTGAACAACAGTTACCAACTCAAGTTCACTCGGAGCACTGGACTATGTTCTTCGATGGCTCTAAAATGCTGAATGGTTCCGGTGCCGGGGTTGTGTTGGTTTCCCCCCGAGGAGATAAGCTCAGATATGTACTCCAGATTCACTTTGATTCCTCCAACAATGAAGCAGAATACGAAGCACTTTTGTATGGGTTGCGTATGGCCATTTCACTCGGCGTCCGTCGCCTCATGGTCTACAGTGACTCGGATTTAGTGGTTAACCAAGTGATGAAGGAGTGGGACGTCAGAAGCCCAGCCATGACTGGTTACTGCAATGCAGTCAGAAAGCTGGAGAAGAAATTTGAGGGATTAGAGCTCCATCACGTCCCCCGACTGAAAAATCAAACAACCGATGACTTGGCAAAGATAGGTTCCAAAAGAGAATCCATCCCGAGTGGCGTGTTTTTAGAGCATGTTCACACGCCGTCAGTTCAAGAAGATCCTTTCACTGAAGAAGCCCCGCAGCCAAAAAGCACCACAGATCAAACTGAAGTCGAGGTCCCAGCTGTGGTCGACTTAATCCTGGAAGTTCTGGTTATCACTCCCGACTGGACAGTGCCCTATATCGCGTATATTCTAAGGAAAGAGCTCCCGGAGAATGAAGAAGAGGCTCGAGAGGTCGTCCATCGATCCAAAGCCTTTACTGTCATGAGGGGACAGTTGTACAGAGAAAGTACAACTGGAGTCAGCCAGAAATGCATAACACCGGAAGAGGGTCGAATGGTTCTCAACGACATCCACTCGGGGACCTGTGGCCATCATGCGTCCTCTCGGACCATTGTGGCTAAAGCATACCGAGCGGGTTTTTACTGGCCCAGAGCAAATGAAATGGCGAAAGAGATAGTCGACAAGTGTGAAGGATGTCAGTTCTACTCCAACTTGTCACACAAACCCTCCTCAGCCTTGAAGACCATCCTGATCGTCTGGCCTTTCGCTGTTTGGGGTTTAGATATGGTTGGACCGCTGAGAAATGGCAAGAGCGGCTTCACCCATGTACTGGTGGCAGTCGACAAGTTCACCAAGTGGATCGAGGCCAAGCCCATTAAAAATCTTGATGCTGGCACTGCCATTAGCTTCATCAGAGAATTAATATTCAGATATGGAGTTCCGCATAGCATCATCACTGATAATGGGTCAAACTTCGACTCCGATCAATTCAAAGCTTTCTGCGCTTCCCAAGGCACACGAGTCGACTACGCTTCAGTCGCCCACCCCCAGTCGAATGGACAAGCAGAAAGAGCAAACAGCCTAATTCTCAAAGGACTGAAACCCCGGTTGATGCACGACCTCAAGCACGCAGCAGGCGCGTGGGTCGACGAACTTCCATCAGTTTTTTGGGGATTGAGGACTACTCCAAATCGGTCGACCGGGAGGACTCCGTTCTTTCTGGTCTATGGAGCTGAAGCGGTTCTGCCGAGTGACCTGCTTCACAATGCGCTGCGAGTCGAGCTCTACTCTGAAGCCGAAGCAGAACAAGCCCGACAAGATGCAGTCGACCTTCTAGAAGAAGAAAGAGAGATGGCCATGATCCGATCGACCATCTATCAGCAAGACTTGCGTTGATTCTACGCCAGAAATGTGAAGAGCCGAGCCTTCCAAGAGGGAGACTTGGTACTCCGAGTGGACCAACAGAAGCCACACAAACTCGCCCCTACTTGGGAAGTCCCCTTCATTGTTACCAAACTTCTCCACAACGGAGCATACAGTCTTTACAACATCCATCGCCAGATTGACGAGCCACGGGCTTGGAATGCGGATCTGCTCCGCCCCTTTTATACTTAAGTATTCACTCGGATGAGTTGTAATAAAAGTACTGCTGTAGTTTATTTATCAAAGACAAGAGTTTTATAATTTTTCCTAGTGATTGTTGTTACTTTTGTCCACATAAAGCAATCCCCCAGCGGGTGGCTTAGCTGCGAATTCGTTTCGCCTAAGCTTGTAAAAAAAATCCTACCGAGTGGTAAGCCAGCCTTCCACTCGGAGGCTTAGCTGCGAATCCGTTTCGCCTAAGTTTAAACAAAATCCTACCGAGTGGAGAGCAATCCTCCACTCAGGGGCTTAGCTGCAGCTCAGTGCTCGCCTAAGTTTTTGAAAATCCTACTGAGTGGAGAGCAAACCTCCACTCGGGGGCTTAGCTGCAGCTCAGTGCTCGCCTAAGTTTTTGAAAATCCTACCGAGTGGTAAGCCAGCCTTCCACTCGGGGGCTTAGCTGCAGCCCAGTGCTCGCCTAAGTTTTTGAAAATCCTACCGAGTGGTAAGCCAACCTTCCACTCAGGGGCTTAGCTGCAGCCCAGTGCTCGCCTAAGTTTTTGAAAATCCTACCGAGTGGTAAGCCAGCCTTCCACTCGGGGGCTTAGCTGCAGCCCAGCGCTCGCCTAAGTTTTTGAAAATCCTACCGAGTGGTAAGCCAGCCCTCCACTCGGAGGCTTAGCTGCAGCCTGGGGCTCGCCTAAGTACTTAATACAATGTGCATTCTGCAAGGATAATGGGGTGCAGGCCAACTGCCACCTTCTCCTTCGGAGGTACACCACAAATACAAAAATCCTACCGAGTGGAGAGCAGACCTCCCACTCGGGGGCTTAGCTGCAGCCCAATGCTCGCCTAAGTATTTAAAAATCCTACCGAGTGGAGAGCAGACCTCCCACTCGGGGGCTTAGTTGTAGCCCAGTACTTGCCTAAGTATTTAAAAACCCTACCGAGTGGAGAGCAGACCTTCCACTCGGGGGCTTAGCTGCAGCCCAGTGCTCGCCTAAGTATTTAAAAATCCTGCCGAGTGGAGAGCAGACCTCCCACTCGGGGGCTTAGCTACAGCCCAGCGCTCGCCTAAGTATTTAAAAATCCTACCAAGTGGAGAGCAGACCTCCCACTCGGGGGCTTAGCTGCAGCCCAGTGCTCGCCTAAGTATCTAAAAATCCTGCCGAGTGGAGAGCAGACCTCCCACTCGGGGGCTTAGCTGCAGCCCAGCGCTCGCCTAAGTATTTAAAAATCCTACCGAGTGGAGAGCAGACCTTCCACTCGGGGGCTTAGCTGCAGCCCCAGCGCTCGCCTAAGTATTTAAAAATCCTACCGAGTGTAGAACAGACCTCCCACTCGGAGGCTTAGCTGCAGCCCAGCGCTCGCCTAAGTTTGAAATCCATTTCGATTCACAAGGACACGAGGCACAAGTCGACTGATACCTTCTCCTTCTGAGCTCCGCCACAAATACAATGTGTGCTACATCCCGACCCGCAAGGATGCAGGTCGACTGCAACCTGTACTCCAACCTGCAAGAGTACATCACCAGTACTAAAATATATACTGAGTGAGGGACAGTGTTCACTCGAAAGCAGATACAAACATATTCAATGGAAAAACCAAGTTCGGATAACTTCCTACGGATCCAGAAGTGCTCAGGCATCAAGCCTGTTAAGGTTTATCGGTTACAAAAATCACTCGGCATTCCGAGGCAAATTTAAAGCATCAAGCATAGAAGTTTTTTACCCCTCCTGCGGAGGGCTGGAAGGCGCAACAAACTCGTACAGGTCGATTCCGTCTGCGATCCGAGTAGCAGCAGCAATGAAGGTATCCATGAAAGAATGGAAGTCATGCTTCCTGGTATTGGCCACCTTGAGAGACACCAGCTTGTCTTCTCTCGCTTCCTTGTAGTGAACACGGACTAGAGACAGGGCAACATCGGCACCACACCTGGCGGATGTCTTCTTCCATTCTTGCACTCGACTTGGAACTTCGTTTAGTCGAGTCATCAGAGACTCGAGGTCATTCTGAAGTGTTTCTTCTGGCCAGAGTGTTGTGTCGATGTGCGATGTTGCGGCCTTCAGTCTCGCCAGATAGTCGACCACAGCAGCAATGCGAGACTCGAGACGGAGCATGTTCATAGCAGCTTCATCCTTCACGGGAGAGTTGATGGGATCCAAGCCAGTCTCCACTCGACTAGTCTCCTCTTCAAAGTTTTGGCAGAATTCTGTGGATACGATCCAAGGATGAGCTAATGTTCCCACAAAGTCAGTGATTATCAGTCGGATATAAGGGGATACCTTCGAGCATGAGGAATAACTTCTTGGCGAGCCCTCCTAGATAAGCCTCCAAGTCGTTCTTCTTTCCCGCCAGTTCGCTAGCCTTGTCACTCAGAGCTATCTTCTCACGCTTCTGTTGGGTGACCTCCTTGTTGGCCGCGTCGAGAGCAGCTTTCAGAGTGGCATTCTCCTCTTCAAGTTTGCTGACCGAAGCCAACTTCTCTTCTGCAAGTTTCGTCTTATCCGAAGCCGCTTTCTACGCCTCGGCGAGGTCAAGGTCCTTCTTCTTCAGAGCATCCTTCAGTTTATCTACAAAATGACAGTGAGATCAGATTCAAGAATGGACAAAAATAAGGACAGTCGTCAAGATTCTCACCAAACATACCTTTTGCCTCCTCCTTCGACTTCGTGAAGTTCTCCTGGACAAGCTTCAGATCAAGTTCAAGCTGGATATGCTTGTTCTCCAACTCAGTATAACGAGAAACAAGGTCGCAAGATTTCTGCGAAAGATCAGTCGACAGACATCAAAGATAGGTCACTTCCGAGTGACTAAGAGAAAAATCGTAGCATTTCTAAGACTACAGCCGAATCAAAATACTCAACTGTAGTCTCAGGGACTACACCCAGCGGGTGCACTCAGAGTGCCCCCACTGGTTCTACCGGCTCGGATCGATCAGTCGACCGAAAGCAGCTAACTATCAGCAGTTATACACACAAAAAATGAAGAATTCTTCAGACCATAGCTGACTACCAGCAGTCGACCACGGTCTCGGGGACTACACCCAGTGGGTGCACTCAGAGTGCCCCCACTGGTTCCATGATTCCACTCGACCAACTCGAGTGAAGCAAGTAAAAGAGAAAAAAGTTCAAGACATAAAGACTACAGTCAACTGCCAGCAGTCCACCGTAGTCTCGGGGACTACACCCACTGGGTGCACTCAGCGTGCCCCCACTAATCTAGACATTCCAATCGACACACCCAGTGGGTGCATGACAAACATTAAGATTTTCAGTCGGTGTTCAACTAACCTGGACATTGCTCTGAAGAGATGTACTCGCATCATAAGCTGCTTGGCTGGCAGCTCGAATCGCCTTCACCTGCTCCATCATGATCCCCGCTTGGCGTATGGCTTCCTTGGCAGCACCTGCTTGGTCCTCCGGGACGTGGTATGTGGAGAAGAGAGAAGGTGGATCAGCACTCGATGACGGAGGACGGGCACTCGTCAACGGCTCCGCAAAGGACACGGTAGCCCGAGCAACGTTGCTCCCCTCTGGAACCAATGGTTCAGGTGCTGACGCAACCTGAGCAGTATTGCCGGCAGACGCCTTCCTCTTCCTCCTTTGCCTTAGTGGCGCCTCATCGTCATCATCAGGGAGATCAATGATAATGCTAGGTGGAGCTACAGAGAAAGCTCAAAAATGAAGATCCGATCGACCGAAAGTGAAACTACGCAGATCATACCAGGATGGGAAGTGGCAGCATCCTCCATTTCTTGATCCTCATGCCTGGCTGAAGTCTCAGAAGTAGCAGCACTCCGATTTCAGAAATCAGTCGGTCAGCGACAAGTCGACCGAAAATATATCCATGTTGAAAGGGAAAACATGAGTTATGCCAATTACCCAGAAACAATCAGAATCTCCATCCTCATCTTTGGTAGAGCCTTTGCCGGTTTTGACGGTGCTGCTCGGGGTTGCTTCGACGCTTTCTCAGTCGGCGCCGGAGAAGTCGTCCGAGGGCGCTTGGTCGATTGCCCAGCAGGCACGACTCCCTTGCCACGCTCGACCGCAGGATCGTGGGCGAGCTTGGACCGTCTTTCAGTGCAAGGAGGCTCGAATACCTCCTCCTCTTACTCCTCCTCTTCCTCCTTGGAGCCAGCATCTTCATCACCCTCGTCGCCGTCCGACTCCCACTCCTCCTGGCTTTCGCCTCCGCTTCCTTCTTCTTCTTCAGTCTGTTCTTGCGCCCCGTTGGGCATCGAATACATCTCGGTAGTGATCTGGAAGAAAATAAACAAAATTCAGTCGACCGGATTGCAACAAAGTAGAATGAAGAAAACAAGAGGCACAGTCAGAAGAATGTGGCCAAACCTTTTCTGGCTCGTAGGACTGGTCGAGTGGCGGGATCCTCCTGGCTCCACGAGGATTGTCCCTGTTCCCTGTGATGGCGGTCATCCACCTCTCCAAAGTGGCGTCATCAACCTCCTCCGGGTGGACCCGAGAGGTGTCTTCGGGACCAGAGTACAGCCACATCGGGTGCCCCCGATACTGAAGTGGCTGGATGCATCGTCGAAGGAAAACCTCTAGGAGATCCATGCCCGTCACTCCGTCGCGAATGAGCTGAACCACGCGCTCCATCAACATCCTAACCTGATCCTTCTCCTCCGGGAGCACCTTCAAAGAAGATGGCTTGTTCACTCGGTCCATGGAGAACGGGGGAAGGCCAGTCGACTGCCCCGGCGTCGACTGGTCTTGGCAGTAGAACCAGGTCGACTGCCACCCTCGAACTGACTCGGGAAGGGTCATTGCTAGAAAGGCACTCTTACTCCTCATCTGAACCCTGAGACCCCCGCACATCTGGATAACTTGGGTTCTCTCGTAATTCGGGCTAGCCTTTTTCACCATCTGGGAGCGACAGGTGAAAATGTGTTTGAAAAGGCCCCAGTGCGGCCGGCAACCCAAGAAGTTTTCGCACTAAGACACGAAAGCGGCGAGGTAGGCGGTGGAGTTGGGCGTGAAGTGATGGAGTTGTGCACCAAAAATCTTCAGAAACCCCCGGAAGAAAAGATTTGGTGGCAGAGAAAAACCGCGATCTACATGGGTGGCTAACAGGACGCACTCACCCTCCTGAGGCTGCGGCTGCCACTCCTTCCCCGGAAGCCTCACTGACCCATGGGGGATCAGTCCCTTGTTGGCCAGGTCGTCGAGATCTTTCTGCGTGATGGTCGAGCGGATCCAATCTCCCTGGATCCAGCCTTGCGGCAGGCCAGACCGCGACGAGGATCCGCCCCGACTAGCGCTCTTCTTTTCGCCTTCACCGTCACCTTCTTCGCCCGCTCCAAAGTCGTTGTCTTTTCCTTCACCATCGTCGCCGGCGAGGCGCGCGAGGAGCAGCGAGGCGGAGGTGGAGGCGAGCGCAGCGAGCGAGCTCGAGGAGGAGGGAGAGGGGATTGAGGGTGCACTGTTTGAAAAACCCCCGTCCGGTGCCTTATATGAAGTCTCATCCGAGTGGCTGACTGGTAGGCCCGGGCGATCCTGTCAAATCCCGCAACAGTCACGCGCGCGATACGTGGCGAAAAAGGTGGTGCAGAAATCGAGGTGTTCCTGCCTTATCCCATCCGAGTACTGCGGCTTCCTCTGCCCCGCGCGCTTCCTGAAATTCAGATCCCGCTAAATCCGCGAACAGCAGGGCAACTTGTCAGTCTGAAGATTTCCTCTGATCAGTCGCTCAGAGATCTCCAAGTATAGAAAAGTCACTCGACCAATATCAAGAATGGATCAAGGCGACTGAAAAAGAAGTTCGTGCCGCTACCTACGGTCATTTGATCCAGAACAAGACATACTCATAGCATAAAAAGAGGGGTCGGAAGAATTCTCAACTCCTTCCTCACTCAAACCTCGATCCAGTCGGGGGCTAATGATGAAGCCATGTACCTAGGATAGGGTCATGGACCTGTCCAAAATACCCTCCCCAAGGACATCTCTAGAAGAAACTACCTTTCAGTCGACCTGGAAGGATTCCACTCGACGGACTCGAAGACAGTCGACCATGAAGACTCACTCGACCACCAGAAAGACCTAAGGTCACTTTACATCCAAATGGTCCGTTATTAAGTAGTCTTTATGGCCATGATATCACTTTATGTAAGGCCTTACCAGTAACATCTGGCCTTTATGTACATTGAACTCTCTGCTATGTGGGCTGGCTGGGGTCCTGGCGCACTCTATATAAGCCACCCCCCTCCACAGGCAGAAGGGTTCGCACCCCTATAACTCTCACACATATAATCCAGTCGACCGCCTCCGGGCACCGAGACGTAGGGTTGTTACTTCCTCTGAGAAGGGCCTGAACTCGTAAAACTCTTGTGTGCACAACTACTCCATAGCTAGGATCTCGCCTCTCCTTAGTACCCCCCCTACATTACTGTCAGACTTAGAACCACGACAATTTCCATAAACGTGCCTCCCGCGGCCGAATCTAAAAGGTTTCTAGAAGCAAAATTCAATCCGGCATAAATTTTTTGTATGATCATCCATAAATTCAAACCATGAGTAGGGCAATTGCGAATCATCAATTTCATTCTTTCCCAAGATTGGGAAACATGCTCATGATCAAGTTGTTTAAAATTCATAATATCGTTCCTAAGTGAGATGATCTTAGCGGGAGGAAAATACTTAGAGATAAAAGCATATTTGCACTTGTTCCAAGAATCAATACTATTTTTAGCCAAAGACGAAAACCAAACTTTAGCACGTTCTCTAAGTGAAAACGAAAATAACTTCAATTTAACAATATCATTATCCGTATCTTTTTTCTTTTGCATCTCACATAAATCAACAAAGTTGTTTAGATGGGTAGCGGCATCTTCACTAGGAAGGCCGGAGAATTGATCTTTCATAACTAGATTTAGCAAAGCAGCATTGATTTCACAAGACTCAACATCATTAAGAGGAGCAATCGGAGTACTAAGGAAATCATTATTATTTGTATTGGAGAAATCACACAATTTGGTATTATCTTGCGCCATGGCGACAAGTAATCCAACACACAAGCAAACAGAAAAAGGGCAAGCGAAAGAGAGGGAGAAAAAGGCAAGCGAAAAAGAGAGGAGATTGGGAAAGAGAGGGCGAATAAAACGGCAAGGGTGAAGTGGGGGAGAGGAAAATGAGAGGCAAATGGCAAATAATGTAAATGCGAGGGAGATGAGTTTGTGATGGGTACTTGGTATGTCTTGACTTGAGCGAAGACCTCCTCGGCAACGGCGCCAGAAATCCTTCTTGCTACGTCTTGAGCTTGCGTTGGTTTTCCTTGAAGAGGAAAGGGTGGTGCAGCACGGTAGCGTAAGTATTTCCCTCAGTTTTTGAGAACCAAGGTATCAATCCAGTAGGAGGCTCCTCACAAGTCCCATGAAACTACACAAACAAACAAAGAACTCGCAACCAACGCGATAAAGGGGTTGTCAATCCCTTAACGACCACTTGCGAAAGTGAGATATGATAGAGATAATATGATAAGATAAATATATTTTTGGTATTTTGTGATATAGATTGGAAAAGTAAAGATGCAAATAAAAGTAGATTGAAAGCGTATATGATAAAAGATAGACTTGGGGGCCATAGGTTTCACTAGAGGCTTCTCTCAAGATAGCATAAGTATTACGGTGGGTGAACAAATTACTGTCGAGCAATTGATAGAAAAGCGAATAATTATGAGATTATCTAGGCATGATCATGTATATAGGCATCACGTCCGTGACAAGTAGACCGACTCCTGCCTGCATCTACTACTATTACTCCACACATCAATCGCTATCCAGCATGCATCTAGAGTATTAAGTTCATAAGAACAGAGTAACACATTAAGAAAGATGACATGATGTAGAGGGATAAACTCGTGCAATATGATATAACCCCCATCTTTTTATCCTCGATGGCCACAATACAATACGTGCCTTGCTGCCCCTACTGTCACTGGGAAAGGACACCGCATGAACCCAAAGCTAAGCACTTCTCCCATGGCAAGAAAGATCAATCTAGTAGTCCAAACCAAACCGATAATTCGAAGAGACTTGCAAAGATAACTCAATCACACATAAAAGAATTCAGAGGAGATTCAAATATTTCTCATAGATAAAATTGATCATAAACCCACAATTCATCGGATCTCGACAAACACACCGCAAAAAGAGTTACATCGAATAGATCTCCACAAGAGAGGGGGAGAACATGGTATTGAGATCCAAAAAGAGAAAAGAAGCCATCTAGCTAATAACTATGGACCCGAAGGTCTGTGGTTAACTACTCACAACTCATCGGAAGGGCTATGGTGTTGATGTAGAAGCCCTCCGTGGTGGATTCCCCCTCCGGCAGAATGCCGGCGACGGCTCCAAGATGGGATCTCGTGGATACAGAAGGTTACGGTGGCGGAAATATTTCTTCGGTGGCTCCTTTGATGGTTTCGGGGTATATGGGTATATATAGGAGGAAGAAGTACATCGGTGGACGCCCGAGGGGCCCACGAGACAGGGGGCGCGCCCTATAGGGGGGGCGCCCTCCACCCTCGTGGCTTCCTCGATTGCTTCTTGACTTGCACTCCAAGTCCTCTGGATCACGTTCGTTCCAAAAATCACGCTCGCGAAGGTTTCATTCCATTTGGACTCCGTTTGACATTCCTTTTCTTCGATATACTGAAATAGGCAAAAAACAGCGATATGGGCTGGGCCTCCGGTTAGTAGGTTAGTCCCAAAAATGATATAAAAGTGTAAAGTAAAGCCCATAAACATCCAAAACAGGTAATATAATAGCATGGAACAATCAAAAATTATAGATACGTTGGAGACGTATCAAACTCCTTCCTACTTGACTTGCATACGGATACGAATGGAACATGGTTACTACCTCACCAAAATATGCTATGTCTCCTTAGGTATGAAGAGGAACATCACCAAGAAGCTCAGGAGCATCACCAAGGAGAAGGAGGACCACCTCAAGGCCACGTCAACCAAGACGGAGTGCAACAGCAGCAACACGGGAAGGCCCAGGTGACCCCGTGCGCACAGACACCTGAAACCCCGTGCCCATGGACTACCGAGAGAGTTGGCACTAGAGCACCCCATGCGCACGGGCGTGTACAGTGCCCATGGGACCCCCGTGCGCACGGGCCCAACTTACTCCGTGCGCACGGGCCTCCCAGGATGGCCGACTAAGGTCGCCTCTTCGGCCCCCTCTTCCTCCCCTTCGACCCCAAGACTATATAAGTCGTACCTAGGACCATGTTTAGGGTTAGCAAAGTATTAGATGAGATATTTGTGAGCTTTGCTCCTTCTACCTTCCCTCTTGTGGGTAAAGACCCCTAAGGGAAGAATCCTTGTGGATTTCAAGACCTCCATAAGGAGAAGACTATCTTCAAGACCTCATCTCCTAGGAGTGAGAAGAACTTTGCCATTGTATCTTTCCTTTGATTGTGTTTGTGACTTGTGGATCTTGTGGTGTTATTCTAGTGGACGTGTAATTGGGTATTGTTGGAGTGATTTCCCCTTTGGTGTTCTTGGTGTTCATCTCCTTTTCCCCCTCCAAGTGTGAAAAGATCCCTCCTAGGGTTTCCACCCTACATCATCTTGGTATCAAGAGCAAGGTTGATTCACATCTTGGAGTCCTTACCTTCCACTTTCTAGCTTGATTTTCTTGTTTTTCGTCCTAATCCAAAAATCCCCACCAAAAATAGCCCCAAAATTTTTTCTTGCAATTTGTTTGATCTTGTGATATTTGGTTGTTTTGATCCACAAATTTGGTGTTTGTCAAGTGGATCTACCCCCTACCGTCATCCCCACTCTTCCATCCTTCGAATTTGGCCAAAACTTGGAAATTACCACGGTTTCGGAGCAGTTCGTCCGCTCACAGAGGACCCCATGCACACGGGCCTCACTTACCCCGTGCGCACGGACTATCCAGGGACTTTCGGCCATTTTCTGCTTTGCTACTTTTTGTTTACCCACCACCTCTTGTGTTCTTTCGCACTGTTCCACGTGATTGTCTGAGTTTGGGTCGCGGTTTCTCTCGTGTCCTATGGTGTTTCGGCTACTTAGGCGCGATTCGACGTCATCATCATCGCCACCAATCATCGACTCGGACAACACATCGGCTTTGACAACATCATCTCATTCCAACCGTAAGCAAGGACTGTAACCTCGACGACGCCTTTGTGCTCCCTTGCCATTAACTTGATAGCTTAGAGCCCTTTTGCATAACTTACCCATCGAGACTAGCTTGTTGAGTATTGCCAGGCCATGTCTTAGTGCACCATTAGTGTTACGTCTCTCCCGTGCATATACTACTTGGTACCTCACTTTGCGGCTCATATATCAAGCATCGTGGCATAGTAAAAAATATAGAGGAAAAGCTTTTAAGCAAAAGAGAAGAGAAGCAAAGAGCTTATAAGCAATAGCATCAAGCCTCATAGCATACATCATCTTGGTCATTACATACATAAGTATACTTGGGATAGTGATATGAGCGGTTTCTCTATTAGGTTGGTGCACTAGCGTATCTAGCCCATTAGTGCAATCGAGCTAGCGTCTATCTAGTATCCGTACAACAAGAGCTTTTCCCGTGGTTCCACATCTTCGAGCTCACCCCTTGGTTGTGCGGATCCCATTTATCTTCCGTGTGTTTGTCCCTCATGTTATCTTTGGAGGTTGATCTATTTGTCTTAGTTGCCATCTGTGAACTCTTCTCAACTTTATCAACGTCTTGACTAACATTTGCTTGAATTATTTGTGCCATTTCCTAACCGAGCTCCTCCATAAGCCATTTACTTGTAGGTGTGAGAAACAATACCCGGTACCAATTCCCCTATTATAGTATCACGTGGTATCGTACTTGTTACATCCACAATCTTCGGAAAAGGTAACTTTGGTTTTGTTCTCTCATTTACGTACTCACCTACACTTTTACATGATGGATAGGCCAAGTACTTCTACAAACCCTCTCTTCATCGAGCAAGACGATGACATGACCTCCTACGTCACCAAGCAACACCTCTTTGGTGCACAATGAGCTTTACATCAAGAGCATCAAGCAATGAGCGACCGCATCGACCATCTCGCCACCGACTCGCGACTCTCCGAGCAACGTACAAGAGACTACTTCGACAATAAGCTCGACGCTCACAAATAAGAGAACGACGCGAGAATGGACGAGATCCGTGCCTTGTTGGTGAACCGCCATTCTTCCATGTCTTCCTACTCAAGACAGAGCCGCTTGAGTCGACACACCGATGACACGTTCTCCGGCTCAAGTACACCGACATCAAACACTCTTCGACGAGCCGCGCGTCAAGACCGTCATGCATCTCGTAATCCTCTACACGTCGATCATTCACAAGAGCAAGTCGACGAGCAAGTACATCGTCCTCAACCAAACCAAGACCCTTTTGCACAAGCTCAAGAACGACAACGTCAACGTCGCCAAGAGGAAGAACGAGCACGTCAACATCAAGTTGAACAAGACGTCGAGGCTCAACGTCTTCAACAACAACAACGTGAAGCACAAGCTCTTGAGGCGCAACGTGCCCTTCAAGAATCAAGTCGAGCCATTGCCAACCGCGACCGCGATAGGCGCAATCAAGAGGAAGTCCTTCATGAAGAAATTCAAGAGCGAAACTACCAACCAAGAGTGCATCGTCAAGTCCCTCCAACTCCTCCACAAGCTCGACAAGCTCCTCCACAACCTCAAGTTCCACAAGAGCAAGATGACTATGGAAATCTCCCACGCCAAGAGCAACATGAGGTTGATTATCCTCCATGTCAAGGGCGTCATCATCATCCTCGACCACAACACAACGAAGAGCAACGCTACGGCAAGCTAAAGTTCACCATGCCCAAGTTCAATGGAAGCAATGATCCCGAAGAGTACCTATCATGGGCATTGAAGGTCGACAAAATCTTTCGTTTGCACAACTATGAGGAAGAGAATAAGATCGCTATGGCATCACTTGAGTTCCAAGACTATGTGCTCATATGGTGGGAACAAGTCCTTGAGCGCCGAGAAGCAAGAGGTGAACCACCAATCACCACTTGGGCTCAAATGAAAGATGTCATGCGAGCACGTTTTGTGCCCACCTACTACAACCACAATCTCTTCAAGAAGCTCCAACTACTCAAGCAAGGAACAAAGAGTGTTGAGGAATACTACAAGGAAATGGAGATAGCTATGATACGATCCAATGTCATAGAAGATGATGAACAAACAATGGCACGTTTCTTGCATGGCCTCAATCATCCCATCAAGAAGATTGCCGACTTCCAACTCTACTCCAACCTCATTGAGCTCGTGCATCAAGCTACCAAAGCGGAACGTCAAGTGCAAGATGACTTCAAGTAATCCAAGTACTTGTCCAAGGGCTACGGCTTCTCCAACAACCAAGCTTCAACGACTCCTCCAACTTCTACCTCAACCAAGCTATCTACAAGCAGTGACAACAACTCAAGTTACAAGAAAACTTTGACAACCTCAACTCATCCTCCTCCTACTACAAGCAAGTTCAAGACGCGCGCTTCATCATCTACTCCAATCGATGAGACCGCCAAGACAAGCTCCTTCAAGTGTTTCACTTGCGGCGGCCGAGGCCACAAGTCCTTCCAATGCACAAACAAGCACACCATGATCCTCAACAACGATGGAACCTATGACTCCATGAGTGAAGAGGAAATGGAAGCCCTTGAGCAAGTGGCCATGCACCGGCGAGTGAACGAAGATGAGGACGATCAAGTCTTTTGTGATGAGGATTTGAGCCCTGCTCTCGTTGTCTCCAAAGTCTTGACTCTTCAACATCAACAAGACAAAGACCAAAGATGCCACATATTCCACACAAAGGCCAGCATCAATGGACGGTCCATCAAGGTCATCATCGATGGAGGTAGTTGTCACAACTTGGCAAGCGAAGAACTATGCTCCAAGCTCCAATTGGTCAAGATGAAGCACCCGCACCCATACAAGGTCCAATGGCTAAGCGATTCCGGCACTATAAAAGTTGAGCATACAGTCAAGGTTTCCTTCAAAATTGGAGCATATGAGGACACTTTGGAGTGTGATGTCGTCCCGATGTCCGTTTGCCACCTCCTTCTTGGTCGACCATGGCAATTTGACCGCGACGTCATCCACAACGGGCGTACCAATCACTATAGCTTCAAGATGAAAGGGAAGGAATATGTGCTACGACCTATGCCTCCTAGTCAAGTGCTCGCCGACAAGCAAGCCACCCATCATGGAGAAAAGAGTGAGAAAGTGATCCACCCAAAAGAGAGTGAGAGCCACAAGCCAAAACCGAGTACCTCCACGATGAGCGACAAGACAAACTTCGTCCTATTTGGCACCAAAAGTGAGATGAGAGAAGTGTGTGAGAACCCATCGAGTGTTATGCACTTTGTCCTTGTGTGCAAGGATGGGACACCAAAAACTAACACCTCTCACGATCTACCTTTAGTGTTGTCATCTCTTTTGCAGGAATTCCAAGATGTTTTCCCCGATGAGCTACATCCGGGACTACCTCCACTACGAGGCATTGAGCACCGCATCAACCTCATCCCCGGAGCACCTCTACCAAACAAAGCTCCATACCGCGTCAACCCCGAAGAAACTAAGGGGTCCAACGGCAAGTACAACAACTAATCGACAACGGACATGTACGTGAAAGCTTAAGCCCTTGTGCCATTTCAGTTATACTTGTGACCAAGCAAGATGGTAGTTTTCGCATGTGCTCGGATTGTAGACCCATCAATGTTATTACCGTTCGTTATAGGCATCCCATTCCTCGCCTAGATGATATGCTTGATGAACTTAGCGGTGCCACCATTTTATCAAAAATTGATTTTAAAAGTGGCTATTATCAAATCCGCATACAAGAAGGTGATGAATGGAAAACTGCTTTCAAAACCAAATTTGGCTTGTACGAGTGGTTGGTTATGCCTATGGGTTTATCGGAAGCTCCCGGTACTTTCATGCGTCTTATGCATTTTGTGCTTCGTCCTTACATTGGAGTGTTTGTTGTGGTTTTCTTCGATGGCATTCTTGTTTTTAGCAAACCCATGAAATAGCATCTAAATCATGTTAGGGCTGTTTTGCAAACTCTTCGCAAGGAACGTCTTTATGCCAACATGAAAAAGTGCACATTTGGTGTTGACAAGCTTGTTTTCTTGGGTTTCGTTGTTTCTTCCAAGGGTGTCCATGTTGATGAATCTAAAATTTAAGCAATTAAAACTTGGCCCCAACCCACCAATTTGCAACAAGTGCGTAGCTTTATTGGCCTTGCGGGTTTCTATCGTCGCTTTGTGAAAGACTTTAGCAACATCGCCGCACCTTTGCATGCCTTGAGTAAGAAAAATGCTCCTTTTGTTTGGGGACCTTTGCAATCTACCGCTTTTGATGAGCTCAAATCTTTGCTTACTAATGCTCCAATTCTTGCTTTACCCAACTTTGATAAAACTTTTGAGGTTCATTGCGATGCAAGTGGTACCGGAATTGGCGGAGTTTTGATGCAAGAAAAATGAGCTATTGCATATTTTACTGAAAAACTCTCTGGTGATCAACTTAACTACCCCATATATGATAAAGAATTGTATGGTTTAATACGTGTGTTACATGTTTGGGAACATTATGTTAGACCACATGAGTTTGTCATACATACTGATCATGAAACACTTAAGTACTTAAAAGGCCAAACCAAGTTGAACAAGTGTCATGCCAAATGGAGTGAATTTATAGAATCTTTCCCCTATGTGATCAAGTACATCAAGGGTAAGGAAAACGTAGTGGTGGATGCCCTTTCCCGCTATGCACGCTTGTCACTAAACTTGAGTTGAATGTTATTGGCTTTGAACACATAAAAGACTTGTATGCGAATGATCCTACCTTTGCTACTCCTTATGCCAAGTGTTTGACGCATACACTTGGGAATGATATTACATCAAGGATGATTATCTTATGAGAGATAACAAACTTTGCATTCCCGAGTATTCTCTTCGTTTGCTCCTTTTGCAAGAGGCTCATGGAGGCAGACTCATGGGACACTTTGGACGCGACAAGACATTTGCCACGCTCTCCAAGAACTACTTTTGGCCCAAGATGTTCCACGACGTCTCACACTTCACCAACAGTTGCCCTACATGTCGCAAAGCTAAGTCTAAAGCTCAATACCATGGTCTTTACATGCCTCTTCCTATTCCTTATCAACCTTGGGAAGACATTAGCATGGATTTTGTACTTGGCTCTCCTAGAACTCAAAATGGAAAAGATTCCGTGTTTGTTGTTGTGGACCGATTTTCTAAGATGGCACATTTCATTCCATGCAACAAGATAGACGATGCTTCACATATTGCCAATCTATTATGTAGGGAAATCTTGCGACTCCATGGAGTACCAAAGACAATCGTCTCGGACCGCGACGTCAAGTTCTTGAGTTACTTTTGGAAGACGCTATGCACCAATCTCGGAATCAAGCTCTTGTTCTCTTTGGCATACCATCCTCAAACCGACGGCCAAACGGAGGTGACAAACCGTACACTCTCCACTCTACTTCGCGTGTTGATCAAGAGGAACATCAAGGAGTGGGAGGAGTGACTACCCATCACCGAGTACGCCTACAACCGCACAAGACATTCAACTACCGGCAAGTCCCCCTTCGAAGTCGTCTACGGCTTCAACCCGTTGTCCCCATTGGACATTCTTCCTCTTCCACTACAAGAGCGCACCAACATGGACGCGAGTGCATGCGCGAGCTACCTCAAGAAGATGCATGACGAGACAAGAACCACCATCGAGCGCCAAGTACAACGACTCGCGACCAAGCTCAACATCAACAAGCAACCCATGATATTCGACATTGGAGATCTCGTGTCGCTACACCTTCGCAAGGACCACTTCCCCAACGAACGCAAGTCCAAACTTCTACCTCGAGCCGATGGACCCTTCAAGGTGCTATCATGCTACAACAATAATGCTTACAATATTGAACTCCCAAGAGATAAGTACAATGTGAGCGACATCTTCAACGTCAACGACCTCTCTCCATACCATGGTGATGAAACTTTCGATCCAAGGTCGGATCTTTCCCAAAGGGGGGGGGAGATGATGCGGAGCATCCTTCCATCATCCCCATGGACTCTACACCAACACATCAAACCCCACGTGGACCTATGACAAGAGATAGAGCACGTGCTTTGGAAACCGAGGTGAACTCATTCCTACTTGACTTGCATAAGGATACGAATGGAGCATGGTTACTACCTCACCAAAATATGCTATGTCTCCTTAGGTATGAAGAGGAACATCACCAAGAAGCTCAGGAGCATCACCAAGGAGAAGGAGGACCACCCTAAGGCCATGTGAACCAAGACGGAGTGCAACAGCAGCAACATGGGAAGGCCCAGGTGACCCCGTGCGCATGGACACCCAAAACCCTGTGCCCACGAACTACCCAGAGAGTTGGTGCTGGAGCACACCGTGTGCACGGGCGTGTACCGTGCCCACGGGACCCCCGTGCGCACGGGCCCAACTTACTCCGTGCGCACGGGCCTCCCAGGATGGCCGGCTGAGATCGCCTCTTTGGCCCCCTCTTCCTCCCCTTCGACCCCAAGACTATATAAGTCGTACCTAGGACCATGTTTATGGTTAGCAAAGTATTAGATGAGATATTTGTGAGCTTTGCTCCTTCTACCTTCCCTCTTGTGGGTCAAGACCCCTTAGGGAAGAATCCTTGTGGATTTCAAGACCTCCATAAGGATAAGACTATCTTCAAGACCTCATCTCCTAGGAGTGAGAAGAACTTTGCCATTGTATCTTTCCTTTGATTGTGTTTGTGACTTGAGGATCTTGTGGTGTTATTCTAGTGGATGTGTAATTGGGTATTGTTGGAGTGATTTCCCCTTTGGTGTTCTTGGTGTTCATCTCCTTTTCCCCCTCCAAGTGTGAAAAGATCCCCCCTAGGGTTTCCACCCTACATCACTCTCCCTCGTCCTCAACTGGATCAAGAGCTCGAGGGACGTCATCGTGTTGAACGTGAGTTGAACACGGAGGTGTCGTACATTCAGTACTTGGATCGTTGGATCGTGAAGACGTTCGACTACATCAACCGTGTTACTAAACGCTCCGCTTTCGGTCTACAAGGGTACCTCGACACACTCTCCCGTCTCATTGTTATGCATCTCCTAGATAGATCTTGCATGATCGTATGAATTTTTTTGAATTACTACGTTCCCCAACAACGTTCCCCAACAGTAAACAGACATAGCACCATGATATGTCTGAAAAGCCTCCTCATAAGTCAAAAACTGCTCATCATAAGCATGAACAACGACCTCGTCAACAAGCTTAGCTGCATCCTTCGCAGCCTGATTAGCATCCGCAGGAAGAACCGGTGGCGTCAGCAGAGTGGGGGCACAGGAGGAATCGGACGTGGCGGACATCAGACCTTGCCAGAAAGAATGCCCCATAGACGGATGCCACACATATGAATGCGCATGAAGTCAACGAACTCGATGTAGTTAGTGCCATAAAAAATCACCAAACAACGAGGAACAACAACATAACCCGATGCAGCAGACATTTTTTTTCAGTCACCAACAACAGCAGTACAGAGAACGACGACAAACACAGTCAGAGCTTCTAGGCAGCAGGAGTGACGAGAACCAGCAGCAGGGGGGAAGCAGCGGACCCGCAAGAGCCAGCCGGACAAGAGAGGAGCAGCGTCAGACGAGGTAGTAGAGGGCTTCGAGGAGCAGTGGCGGACTCGTCAGAGGGCTTTGAGGAGCAGGGGTGGACGAGGTACCAGAAAGCTTCGAGGAGCAGCGGCGGACTCCTGGACGAGACATCAGCTTCGATCGAGGGCGGGGCCGACGGCGTCGATCGAGAGCGGGACCGGTAGCTTCGAGGATGCGATCCAGAGGGCGGGGGCGGCTCGATCCACACGACCGGGAAGGAGATGAGCGGTGGGTTGACCGGCTGCTAGGATGGGGGAGAAAAAAGCAACGGCGATGCCACGACGAATCAATCGCACGAGTTGCGGCGTGCAAAAAATTGACCTAGCTCTAATACCATATTAGGAAATATACAACTTGTATTTTTAGGAGGCCATAGGCCAGTATATATACATATACATGTGTGTAATTAATATGCAGAAAACCCCTTATACAGTAGGGTAAATACTAAAGGCTACATGGCTACATATATAGTACTCTAACAAGTCTGTTATGTGATGCTTTATTGCTCAGAAAATGCTATGGATCTGAAAGAATTCAGTTACTCTGTTATTGATCTGGTTTAACTCTAATGTTGATGCACTATTGTTCACATTCAGGCTATTTGTGCATTTATTTATCTGTGAAAATGGTTATGAGTTCTCCGTGAAAATGCTTATTATTTCTCTACAAAGATGCGTCTTACTTTGCTGTGTAAATCTTGATCAAAAATCTATTTGAATTAGTCTGTTATGGTTCAGTTAAGGAACGATGTTTGCAGTAGGATAGTGTAAATTGTGACCTGTTTTTATTTTTGGACTCTAGAGCTGCTTGTTACTGGCCAACAACCTATTAGCAGGTAATGCTATTTGAATTGGAAACAGAGAAACAAAACCATTTGTTCAGTAGTGATAAGGTTCATTCCTTTCTCATGTAGCATCTGCTTGTTATTTGTGCAGCGCTGATATACATATGGTGGTCTGTGGACGATTTGTGAACGACAACGCGGATCAGCTCGTCCATGCACAACACTAAAGTGAAGTAGACGGCTGGATTTGGCTGTCATTCCCTTGTCGTGCAGGGAGTTTTGTCTACATAGTAGTTTTGTTATTTGCGCCCGTACATGACCAGTGTCCACACCAACAGTTAATGTATTTTTTGGTGGAGTATGATATCTATATTAATTATGCTACATGTGGGGTTTCAGATTACCATTTCTTGCATAACAATGATGTCATTTGACAGCCCGGCAATGGGCACCAAAAGCAAAAAAAATAACCCAGCCAGCCTGCAATGAGAAGAACCAAAAGAAGGCTCAACTTGTGAACTCTATATAATTTCTTTCAGTTAAAGTCACTTTTGTGCTGCTTTTTTTTAATAAAAAGGTAGAGCACTTTCTACCTTATGCATTCAAAACGGTAAAGGTACCCGGATGACCGTTTCATTTATGATGATAGTCTCATTTCATGTATTTGTGGACTTAGACTCATGTATGATGATAGTCACTTTTGTGTTGCTCATATGGTGCATATGTGGACTTGGATTCATATACGTGAACCTGCATATGATGTATGTCAGCCTCGGAGCTTCAGGCGAAGCTCGATGCGGAAATGAGGCTGAAAGAGCTACTTCGTGAGGAAGAATTAAAGTGGGCGCTTGGGGCCAAGGTCCGACGGGTCGTCCAGGGGGATGCGAACACACAATTTTTTCACATGATTGCTAATGGCAAGCATAGAAAGAAGAGAATCTTTCAGCTTGAACAAGACGAGGGAACGATTCTGGGTCAGGAAAACTTAAAGTTGTATATCACTGAGTACTACAAGCAGTTGTTTGGACCTCCAAAGGAGAACTGTGTGTCGCTGGATGAGTCTAGGATTGAGGATGTGCCTCAACTGACAGCTGTTGAGAATGATATTTTAATTGCTCCTTTTGAGAAAGAGGTATTTGAGGCCATTTCTTAGATGAAGAATAATAAGGCTCCTGGCCCGGATGGTTCTCCGGCCGAGTTTTACAAGAAATGTTGGCACATTATTAAAGGAGATCTATTGCCTTTGTTCAATGATCTTTTCGCTGGCCAGCTTCACCTTTTTAAGCTGAACTTTGGAATGATAACACTTCTTCCCAAGAAGACAGAGGCAGTGCGGCTTGAGCAATTTCGGCCAATATGTCTTCTTAATGTGAGTTTCAAAATTTTTATCAAGGTCGGGACGAATAGGCTCACACAGATTGCACATACTGTGGTGCAGCCTACTCAATCTGCTTTCATGCCGGATAGGAACATTCTTGAAGGGGTGGTGGTCCTGCATGAAACGCTCCATGAAATTCACACGAAAAAACTGGATGGAGTGGTTTTTAAGGTGGATTTCGAGAAGGCGTACGATAAAGTCAAATGGCCCTTTCTACAACAAGCCTTACGTATGAAGGGTTTTGACGAAGCTTGGAGGCGCCAAGTTGAATCTTTCACACAAAAAGGGAGTGTTGGAATTAAAGTGAATGATGATATAGGTCATTATTTCCAGACACACAAGGGCCTGAGGCAAGGTGATCCAATGTCTCCTATCTTCTTCAACATTGTTGTTGATATGTTGGCAATCTTGATAGGAAGGGCAAAGGAGGCAGCGCAAGTAGGTGGCTTGGTGCCTCACCTTGTCGATGGTGGTGTGTCCATTCTGCAGTACGCCGATGATACAATCATCTTTATGGAGCACGACTTGGTTAAGGCGAGAAATATGAAGCTGGTATTGTGCCTTTTTGAGCAATTGTCCGGTCTGAAGATCAACTTCAATAAAAGCGAGTTGTTCTGTTTTGGTAGAGCCAAAGAGGAACAAGATGCTTACAAGCAACTGTTTGGTTGCGATTTGGGGACTCTTCCGTTCACTTACCTTGGTATCCCCATTCACCATCGTAAGTTAATAACAGCGAATGGAAGTGTATCGAGGATCGGTTTGAGAAGAAACTGAGCTGCTGGAAGGGAAAACTTATGTCGTATGGAGGCCGATTGATTCTTATTAATTCGGTGCTCACGAGTTTGCCTATGTTTTTCTTATCCTTTTTTGAAGTTCCAGTTGGAGTTAGGAAAAGGCTGGACTTCTATCGGTCTCGTTTCTTCTGGCAGAGCGATGAAACTAAGAGAAAGTACTGTCTAGCCAAATGGGATGTCATCTGCCGACCAAAAGACCAAGGGGGTCTTGGGGTTGAGAACCCTGAAGTTAAGAACATATGCCTTCTCAGTAAGTGGCTTTATAAGTTATCTGCCGAGACTGAGGCAACTTGGGCGCAGATTCTTCGTAACAAGTATCTGTACTCTAAGACCTTGTCGCAGGTGACGGCTCGACCCACTGATTCGCCCTTCTGGAAGGGGTTAATGAGGGTCAAAGCTACTTTCTTTAACAGAACAAAGTTTGTTGTCGATGATGGCAATAACACTCGATTCTGGGAAGATACCTGGCTAGGTGATGCACCACTGGCACTCCAGTATCCGGCGCTTTATTGCATTGTGCAGCGACGGGATGCACTGGTTGCAACGAGTTTGCAATCTGTTCCTCTTAACATCCGATTTAGGAGGGTGCTTGTGGGTGACCGGTGGGAGGCTTGGATTCATCTGGTGAGTAGACTCATGGAGTTTCAGCTTACTCATCAGCCCGATCAGTTGTGTTGAAAGCTTACTAAATCTGGTGAATTCACAGTCAAGTCGATGTACATTGATGTCATCAATTCTAGTGTAATTCCTAGTTCCAAACACGTTTGGAAAGTTAAGGTTCCTCTGAAAATCAAAGTGTTTATGTGGTTTGTGCATAAACAAGTCGTTCTAACGAAAGATAATTTGATTAAGCGCAACTGGACAGGATCTACTAGGTG
Organism: Triticum aestivum; assembly: GCF_018294505.1. NCBI lineage: Eukaryota > Viridiplantae > Streptophyta > Magnoliopsida > Poales > Poaceae > Triticum > Triticum aestivum. The sequence continues at coordinate 376,117,442 of NC_057795.1, read as the reverse complement.
TAGTTTCTGTGATCGGGATGAAACTATCGAGCATCTTTTCTTTGATTGCCCGATGGCGAGGGTGTTGTGGCGCTCGGTGCAAATTGCCTTTAACATTACTCCTCCGATTCGGTCAGGTCGTTGTTTAGAACGTGGCTGGTTGGTATAGTGGCCGAAACAGCTAGACAAATTCGAGTGGGAGCATGTGCATTGTTATGGGCAATTTGGAACTGCAGAAATGACTTGGCTTTTAACAGAACAACAACTATTCATTTTTTGCAGGTTCTATTCCGGGCTACTGCGCTAATCCGCGCGTGGTCATTACTCACTCCGACGGAGGCCATGGCGCGTTTGGTTACTGGATCTGTCCGGTGGGAGATGGTAGCGCGGGATATCTTCAACCGGTTTGGATGGCGGTCATGTAATAGGATAGGCGCTTAGTTTACCTATCTCTCTTTACTATACCAGCCGGTTGTGGCTTTTGGGCCTTGTTTTATTTTGCTTGCTCTTTATGAGCCAGTATCCTTTGTTGCAGCACTTTGTAAGACATTGTTGAACTACTTTATTTTTTATAAATATGGTCGTATGCATCTTTCTGATGCAGAAGCCGGGGAACCCCCCCCCCCCCCCCTTTCGAGAAAAAAGCATATGATGTATGTCATATATGTGTATCTGGATGTGAACCTGGATGTTTATGTCTCATGCTTATGGCAAATTTAAGTATTGTGTGCTGAATTAATTGTGTAGTGGATATGGCATCAAATTAGAGGGGATGTTCCACCCAATTTTTGAACTAAAATTTAAATTTAAATTTAAATTTGAGATATGGATTTTTTTTGCAATTTTAATTACAATTGGCTCATTCGTGTTGACGATGATTGTACATGTATCAACAGGATAAAAGTTATTGCTTCTGTGGTAATGTGAATAATTTTGTCACAAGTTGCATGTAAAATCGTCTTTTCAGGTTCCCTTTAACAGCGTTAGTAGTCAAAATGGACGGAAGTGTTACAAAGGGAACAAATTTTAGAATTGGTGTTAGATAAGGAAGAAAAAGATTTCGAGTGTCAAATAGGGCAAAAAGTTTTAAGCCAGTGTTAAATAAGAAATTCTCTCAATCAATAAAGTTTGGCATGCCCCTAAAAATATCAAAAAAGGAAATTTTATTCTAAAAAATCAAAAAATAAGGGGAAATGCGTATGCACACCGTACGAGTTTTTTTTTGTTCTTTATTATACAGCAACGAAGTGGAGCTTAGATTGCTCGGGCTCTCACGAACTCTTTCGCTTAACTCAAAAGGCCACCAAAAATATCCTCAAAACAAAAGGTTTTGCAAATTTCATATAGAGCAAAAGAGGTGTGCTGTTTGTGGCTCATGTACAAAGGAATGAATGAGTGCCCCTCGCAAAAAAAAAGAATGAACGAATGCATGAGCCACCCATGAATTGGTTCATTTTGCTACGAGGAACACTCGGTGTATCGATCGGTGATCACTTTCTTCCTCTTGCCCTAGGGAACTCCTTATTATCGATTGTAATGACATTGTAGAAAATTACTATGCTTGTTCCATATTACTTGTCGTTGATTTAGGACATCTGAGAGTATAAAAGTTGCCAGTTACCCATAGAAAGAAGAAATCTACAAGATAGATTGCCAAAATTTCAACTCCCTGGGTTTATATTTTATTTTATTTTGAAAATTAGGGTATACCCCAACCTCATCGAGATCAACACATCTACCGAAGTTTGAAGTAGAAATCTCATCGCTCGTTTCCTTCCCTTCCCCTGGTAAGCTGTGGCTATTGCGACTTATCCCTACCAGGCTCCGTTGGCAAGCCCATAGTTTCGTCTCCCCTCTGCTTGCCAATCCAGCAACCGGTGGCGGGGAGGACAATCCCGAAGCTTGGACTACGATTAGTTGTTTAGGTTAGTTTTTTAGTCCTCGTAAAGGGTGATGCTCAAATGGATGACGATGCTTCTTACTTGAGCTCAATTTCTAGGCTTCGATCCTCTTCGGGTTCGTCTGTCTGGTCGGAGTAGACGGAGCTTCAACATAGATTTATGTCGTCTTTTTAGGGTGAAGAGGTTAGATTTTCTCGCCGTGCTTCGGGGCGATTCAAAGGTTCAACTTTGGCTCTAGGACGCTGATTCTAGGGGGCACATACAAAAGACTTTTTGGCTGTCATCTACAAGACACGGCTAGCTCCGACAAGGGAGATGCGACAACGGCGTGTCGACAACTCATTTTGACGGCGGTAATGGTGGTTCGATGGTTCAGGACCCTGGAGTAACTTTTGAAGTGCCGGAATTGTTCATTAGCACAGTGCTATAGCCTCCGCATGCCTCGACCAGTTCCGACGCGAGGTGTTGTTGATGTGGATCAGCCGATCGAGTGTACGTTTCATCTCCAAACTGCAGCCATAACGAACGCAAGACGTACTACAACAATAACCGGCACGCAATGGGTCGGGCTAGCAGCGAGCCAGGTACGTACGTCGTCACGACTCCCGACCAACATCCGGAGAACAGCATCATGATGCCAGCAGCACCAGCAAACCGCGGGGGTACGTACGTCGACCCGCCCGGCCGGACGTGTGTGACTGTGAGGGTGCTCTCGAGCTACCACCGGGTTTGTGGGTTGTGGCCAACGGGACGGATGGTGTTGTCCTGTCGCCGAGCTCCCGGGCGCGCGGGGGCGTTCGTGTTCGACCGCTCGCTCCCCCGTCGTCGCCCATGTGGGCGCGCGGCCGCTGGTCCCGGCCGAACCGACGCATCCCCAACACCCATACACGCAGGCCCCGCGCCGCGCCGTCACTCTCGCTTGGCCTCTTGCGACGACACGATCCAGCCCGATCTCCTTGGCACTAGATAGGTACTACCTAGCAAGCAAGGGGAACTGCCTGTCTGCCCCCGGGAGAAAATCTTTCCTACTAGCACACATACAGGTCGACACACTTCAAAGCGATCGATCGATCGACACCGGCCGGCGTAACCAAATATGATTACGGCCACTGATCACAGGTGTAGATGTCTTCATAAGTACAAGAGGACGTGCACTTCACTCAAGCCGTCACTCCGATTATGTATGTATGTACAGCTGGAGGCCGAACTCGATCGACCGGATGATAACGAAATCTTCTCGCGCGCTGCCGTGGCTTGGATGGGACCATCCCGCGAGTCCATTCTATTTTTGCACCGTGAGAGGCGACGTTGCTGCTAGAATGTTCACGTTTACATGCACATTGTCTCTCTCGGTCTCTGATGGGTAGCGCTCGGGCGGACTGTTTTACGTGCCCTTGGAGAGCTGTCGCCGACTCGCCGGTCGGGAGCCGGGGAGATACGACAACCCGGTTTCCATCTGATTCTGATCACATTATTGGCTCCGGTCTCTGGTCCCGGCCGCGGCCGGTGCATGTCGGGAGGGGTAGCCCATGTATGGGCGGTGAACGGTCCATGTCGGATATCCTCTCTCTCTCCCTCTCCCGCCTAATTGCATGCCAAGATGTTTCTCAAAAAGAAAAAAGAAAATTGCATGCCAGGATGATTCCAATCCTGCGTATAGTAGAGCACTACAAATGATCTTAATCTGAGTTCCATGCCCTGTGCGTATCTACTGTCATGCATTTGGAAGATTGCATCGTATTGTCCGTATGGAACGGTCTACATGTCTCTTACGTCTTACCCTGGCTGACTGGACGACCTAGAAGATAATGAATCAACTGTGCAGCTATATACTCCCTCCGCCGGAAATACTTGTCATCAAAATGGATAAAAGGGAATGTATCTATACTTATTTTAGTTCTAGATACATCTCTTTTTATCCATTTTGATGACAAGTATTTTCGGACGGAGAGAGTATATGTTTGACTCGGCGACTTGGACATGGTCGTTCGGCTTGACCTCATCGATCTCAGCTGCCTATAGGTTTGAATGAGTTTTAGTAATGTGCCTTGCCGGGGAAAACACATGAGTTTGCTCAAACGAATCACAATAATCAATAAGTCGATGTTTGTTGACCTAACGTATGGGGTCTATCTGGCCTGACGCATGCATACATATATAGTACGCACATAATCATGGCAATTAGAAGGAGAGGACAGAAGTGCGTATCTTCGTTAACAATTTCCTTTGGACCGAATCTCGTCCTTAGCAACGAGCACAGTAACAGTGACAGGTAGCTTCATCACAAGGTTAACGTGCTTGTTCAAAATGCTTCACAAGGTTAAACCACCTTGGAGCACAGCTCATACTTCAGTTCATAACGTATACGCTATACACTCAAGTGTCGTATGCAAATCGGATGTACACCGGAAATCAAAATCCCAAAAGAGCAGCAACCGATCTATGCCAGAGCGGAGCGCTCGTCCTGCCTACACGTCCTGTCGTCCCTGGATGGATTTCTTGCAGTAGAGGATGGCGTCGCTGACGGCGGTGTCGGCGTGGCCGTGGCACCAGTACTCCGTGGCGCTCGCGTAGCTGGACGTGGACTGCCGCGCCGGGGACGACGTCGCCGCGGCGAAGGCAGCAGCCCTGGACGACGACCGCGGCGCGAGCGCCCGCACCGGCAGCGCCCTCACCTTCCGGCACAGCGGCGCCAGGAGGCGCAGGTACCTCAGCAGTATCCTCCGCGTCGCCACCAGCGGCGCGTGCCGGCCACGACGGCGCGAGCTGACCGCGGAGGCCGGCGTGCTCTGCGCGGAGTAGAAAGCGGGGGACGACACGTAGGACACGACGCCAGGCTCGCACGGGAGGAGGGGCTGTCCGGCGCCGACGAGCAGCGGGGAGAAGCACTGCGCGCCGGCGCACGTCAGCTGGCCAAAGTCGAACTCGGCAGCCTCCTCGTCATCATCCGCCGGCACTGCGGCGGAGGACGTCCACCGCATGGAGAAGAGCTCCGCGGGGTCCATATCGATGAAGGACGTGGAGCTGTTGAACGAGCACCCGAGGCCAGCGTCGGCGTCGAGCCGCTCAATGGACGCCCTGCAGCCGAGCCACGCGCGGGAGAAGCTGTCGCTGCGAGACGGCGAGGCCTCCATAGACGCGGTTGGTTGACGGTGCGCGAGGTATAGCGAGAGAGAGGCTTGGATCAGTGTGCGCGTGAGTGAGGACTCAGAGGTACGTAGCTGCGTGTGAACCGAGGCGAGCGCGGAAGTGAGTGGCGCCACGAGGAAGATAATATAGAGGCGGGCGAGGAGGTGGCTGTGGGAAAAGAGAAGAAACAAACAGACCAGTTGACGTCTCTGAAGCGAGGCGTTTGGTGCCGTGTCCCCTTCTTTTTCTGTTCCAATGCAGAGGCTAAAAAAGGCTTGCAATTCCACACCATGTAGGAGTACTTTTCACTGTTCCAGGGCACAGAGCAGACTGTTGCCATTGCAAAATTCCATCCAAATATGCTCGAGAATTATACTGTACATTTTGTGTCGTACAGTGGATATAGGTCAAAATGATGATCATTCGCATTTGCATCATCTGAAACTACACGCCGACCGAACTGTGAGGACGTGTCACACGTAGGTTGCTCTAAATTTCGTCAAACGGAATCATATTCGCAAATCGTGTTACCCTACATCCGTTCACAAATATAAGATGTTTCTGATAGTACCTCAATATAAACTACTCCCTCTGTCCCATAATATAAGACGTTTTTTGACACTAGTGTAGTGTCAAAAATCATCTTACAGGGAGTACATACAAACTGAAATACACTAAAACGTGACAATATACATCTGATTTAGAAAAAAGTTAGAACATCTTATATTTGCGTGTCATGTACTACTCTCTACTGACACTTGTCGTGCTGTAGACCTTGCAGTGGGAAAGACAAATAACAAAATGTTATCTCCAATATTCAGTCCCAAAAGACCTGTCAAAGACAAGCTCATGGATGCAGCCAGCAATGATAGGGGATTAGTCGGGTGGGTGAGGTAATCGGGACAAAAGAGTGTTCCCGCAGAGAGCATCTCCCTATCATGTTGCCATATGCGCTCGAGCTAGTTCCAGAATCTACATGGAACAATGCTCAATGTTTTCAGACCATAATCTAGCATGTTATAGCGCTACCAAGTGCGAGCAATGAACACTATCTACTAAATAGTTCATGGTTTTTCGAGTAAACATGACAGGAACCCACCAACCAACCAAGAGGCAAGAGCCAATGGTCTTCACATGCGAGTTCGCCCTATTGATCCTCCTCCTGTCGCCCCAGTTGAGTACGCCCTGCAATATTGAAATTGTGGAGCATGGGATGTGTAAGCTGACGGGGGAAACAAGCACAGATTCTGAAGGGAGCCTTCGATGGCATTCCATGAACCTGGTCTTGAGGCAGAAGAACAAAGTTGAACGCCCTCAAAAGAGGCGGGGGACAACGGTCTGCAATTTGTTATTCAGTGGCGAGCTCAGTCGGTGAAACAAAAACCACATGGCGAATCCAGCGTGATGATTAAGCGTATTTGTGATGTGATGGACTAAAGGTGTGCAAGTCTAGGCTGCCCCAGAGCCAGAAGGAACCAAACCGGCCTGAATGCAGTTTGGTGCATGTCTGCATGATGTGTGCGCCGTTGCGCCACAAAGCAACCTTGTTGGAAACTGAGCTGTTAAAGAAAGGCGTGGAGAAGAAGCCTGAAAAGCATTCATGTCCATGATTAAAGGAGATAGTAGTTAGTTCAGGAAATGTACTACTGTACATATTGTCTTTGACGATTTGTTTGTGCTTCAGGCCGGAACATGTGTGCGCTTTGTGCCTGCTCAGAAATCATTGCACGTTCTGTGGAAATTTTATGGATGGATAACATGATTTGAATAGCTCCTTACTTTCTTGAAATACCAGATTGTACTACTCTTTTAGGTAATGCCTGGAACTCTTACTGTTTCCTAAGCACCCCAGCTGTGAACTGTGTTGGTTTAAGTGTAGAGTAGAGACCAATGTTGTTTACTTACTACAAGCATCCCAGTTGCCAAAGACGATCCTAATCAGATTAGTGGGGACCCGTAGGAACTGCCATGAAACCTGAGCAGAATAGAAGTAGTCTCTATCCTAGATGAAGAAGAAAAGGTGTCGACCACAATTTCTAGCATATGTAATACTCCCCCCCGTCCCATAATATAATATAAAGCATCCCCATTGTAATGATTAAATAGGTGTAATGATGATCAAGTAGGAAAACAGGGTGATACCGTGATATTCTCAGTCTTTGATTCTATACCAGGCAATGGCATCTTTGCAAACTTTCAAAAGAGCTTCTGTAAGAACAAAGGAAGAAACAGACACAGCGAATAATTCAACTTCAACGATGATGCCATTATGTGCTGTAGCATAACAAATATGCCACGAGATGTGAGACTTACAGCATCCGGCAGCTATCTACATGACTTTATGGTAGGCAATGCAAAAATGACAGCTAAGGTTTGGAGACATGAATGACTACTGATGCTGGTTCGCCACTGATCCGTGTTCCAAAACTTGACAACACATTGGACAGAACAATTCATATGAATTATCCCGACCAGGCAGCCATGTACATTCGTAATATATGACAGATTCTGAGCTTGTTGTCATACTTTGTCGAGCAATCGAGCACATTTTGTCCCTACAAATCCTAGCTTTCCAGGAGCACAGATTTGCAGAACATTTACTCAAAGTACCTTGTCTTATTATTCAGAATATGACCCTTGAGAAATCATATAATGATGTCCAGGCAGCAAAGTAACATAAGTAAAGGAAAGTAAATGTTTCCTGTATGTTTCCAACTAAGTGCACTTCCGAGATTCTAGGACAGATAAATATTCATTGAAATCGATACCACTACAGATGAGATATCATCAGATGCTACACCCCAAATACCGGAATAACCATGTAGATATTCTAGTTGAAACAACAGATGAGGTAGAAGCATGATATTGCAATGCTGACAGAAATCACATGTAACAGATCGCTGAGCAACTACAAAACTTTTTAGAGTTTTAAAAGTCCCAAGTAAATTCTTGTCGCATATCCCAGCAACAGGGGGCTTATTGAAACAAAATGGTTATTCAATCCTTGTTGTATATGTTGTTCTACTTCCAGGTAGTATAGTGTATAAAAGTAAGCATTGCACTGGTACTGATACATGCCAATTTGGCTAAAAGTAAATCTCCATGACTAAGAGGGTTCCAATCTTACAAAGCAGTGACAGCACCACATTTCTTACCACCAGTATCGGTTTGCACAAAGCAACAACAAAAAAATTGCCATGTATGGTTGGTGACAACATAAAAAACATCCAAAATGGTTGTATCCTATTCAACTCCAGAACGTAACAACATAAAATGATCTTTTACGTCGCATGATTTCAGAGGTAAGTGAGCTTCCAATTTCAAAAGAGCTGAATAAACCAACTGTGACGCAATTCAGTTGGGCAAATATATGGGTTGGGCAGAAGATCAGCTCATAGACCAGCATGAGAACTGGATTGGAAAATGGTTTCTCCATGAAGACTTAATTGTTACTTGGACAATGGTCATTGGTGCAAACTGTTGTACAAATCCGGTGAACTGTGTCATGTTACACCTTTAGTTTGTCTAACTTGATAAAGCTAGAGTATTACAACTGCAGAAACATCAGCTATGCAACCAGCATGATAGGGCATTGTTCACAATGAGCTGACTAAGTTCACTTCAAAGCTTCCTATCAGATTGTTCTCCGGTGCTTTTCAAGTCATCAGGGTTAAGTCTTGGTCTTTTTGTGCTACAGCCATCATTCTCCAGAGACTTCAACTTGTTTTTTATCGCAGATATCTTTGCAGCACGATCAGTTTGTGCTGATTTGCTTCCCGAACCACCTGCCAGTTTCTTGTCTTTCAGCGCTCTTTGTGAATTACCAGAATCTAGGAAACACTTCTCACTCGCTAGGTGAACCACCACAGGACGTCCACAGACCAACTTGCCATTCATCTTTTCCTTTGCCAACTGAGCTTCCTGCATGCTCACTTCAGGTGGCAAAGGTGAGAATTACCAGGACCCATCAATGTTTGCAACAAGTAATGAATATTACTCGTACCTCTTTGGTAGTGTACTGAACAAAGGCATAACCACGAGGCTCGCCTCGCTTCGGGCCACGTGTATGCAACAGGAAATCCTCGGCTATGATCTTTCCATAGGGGGAGAACATCTTGATAACGTCAGACCTGGAGAATCACACTATAATGTTGGATTACACATAACATCAGGCCAACCTTGGAAGGAAGATGCACTAGAGAAAAACTCACTCTGATATCCTAAAATCCAGATTGCCCACATAGAGCCTACTCGCAGACTTATCGCTGTCAAGACCCTTGGGATCCTGCAAAATAAGTTGGTTAAACACAACATCTAGCCATGCTGCACAATCACCTGTAGCCCTTTCTAATCAAGACTCACTTACCATTGCCACTTGAAGAAGAAATCGTTGTGTACACGATTCAGCGCCAATTTCAGAAAACGGATCTTCTGCTGCAGAGAGCAGAGAGGACATTCAATCAGATGCGGCGCGAATTCGGTCAATTTACCAGAGCAATATATGTGCTCTTAAAAGTTAAAACAGATTCTCTACAAAAGAATACCACAACCATCATACATGCGCCCAGATATCGGTACCACCTAAAGGATTCGCAGGCCGCAGTAGCTAACATCGAACTAGTAACATCAGAGCGTACGCGAAGCGTGTCCGCGTGAGGTCTAGATCTATCTGCACAGAGAGCGCGACTGCGCGAGAACTGGGGACAGAGAAATAGGCGGGAGGCAGGACAAGCCGGAAGAGCTTACCGGAAGAGCGGGAGCAATAAGGGCGTGCAGGAATCGCGTTGCTCCGGCGAATAATTCGGGCAGCGATGAAGCACGGGGGCGGGAGGGCGGCGGCGGACCGGAGCAGTTTTTTTTCTTTTCAGAACGGAGCAGAACAACTGTACAGCCACGGGGAATGATCGGATTTGGGTCATCTGTAGCTGGGCCAAGCCGCAAATGCCGCTGCTCGCCCGCGACGTGGGCCGGCCCAGCAGCGGCAGGGCTCAGCCGGTTTTCCGTCATTTTTTTTCCTTCTGGTCTGTGTTTTACTCAGGTTTTCTGTTCGGTTTCCCCAGAAACTCCAGTTCTCAGTGTTCTTACTTCGACTTTTTTTTCATGTTTCTTTTTTCTCGTTTGTTTCATTTTCAAAATAATTACATAACTACATATATCTAAGAGAGTGATCCCCACCTGTCAACATGTGCTCGTTGAGATCAGGGATCAGTGGAGACCCCCTTTAGCTGTTCGGTCAGGGGCTAAAACACTCATAGATTCTCAATGCTTCCTAACAACTATCAGTTACCCAGGTTCAGGACATTCATAGATGTAATATGCTAGTCCTGCTTTATGTGTGTTTGATGGATGATGAACTAATGAACTCAAGTTTAAGCTGAGTGCTCACAACCAGCTTTGGTCGTGCTCAAGTGGGCCTATAGTTGCCCTAAGAACCCTTCTCTTCTTTCTCTTTTCCTAACTTTTCTTCAAAAGTAAGAGAAGTGCTTGGGAGCGGTCTCCTTCTAATACCCATGGTACTGCCCTTCTATAGAGTTAGGAGGGAGGGGACCTACGATGGCCATTTGAGTAAAAAAGGTAAAATGCTTCAATAGACTTTGTTGCTTCGGTATTCACCATGGAGCTTGCTGAGAGTGGCAAGTAATCGTTGCCTAAATCCTAGGTATCTCTGGTCAATAGATACACTTGGTCACGGACATCGTTCTGAGCTCAACACGTCAGTGTCTGTAGCTAGTGGAGGCCGCAACTTTTGTCATGGTGCCAGAAGTCAAAAAGGTGGTTCTATGTAGTTGTGCCAGTCTAATGAGTTGCACTAGCGATTTCAACTTCATGTTCCCGAGTTGCAGAGAAATAAAGTAGAGGGCCCGCCCGTGTCACCACCAGTCCACCCCTTATCACGTGGGGAAATGCGATGTCGTCATGCAAAGCTCCATCATTCCCCTAAAATACGTAGCTTCACGGGCTACGGTTTCTCCTGCTTGACATTAAATATGTTGTAGGCAAATTTACTTTGCCTAATCCAAAGCTTAAGCCTGGGGTAGCCACGCTCGGTGGCTTTGGCCGTGCTCGAGAGCTTGGTCGTACTCGGGAGCTTGGTCGTGCTTAGGAATTCATCAAGATGTCAGGTGTCGTGCTTGGAGCATTTCTTTAGTTCTTGTGAGTGATTCATAATTGACTCGTAGTCGTAGTATAACTGGACGAGGCCAAGCTTCTTCAACATCGGCAACAACTTAACCATGGATATTTTTTTTTGTGAGGCCCATTTTGGTGTGCTCGGAGGGAACCAATTTTTTGAGTATACCGACACCACTAACATGCAGCCTATACGTGTCAACACACATGCCCCACACGTTTCACCCCAGAAAACAAATCATGCAATTATTTGATTAGACCTTTGTGGGTTTGGATTAGTTTGCTCCGCCAAAATGCCATAAAGTGTGAACCAACATCCATGATAAGAAAACCAAAATAAGAACCGGGAAGAAAAATATATCATGATGTAAGTCGATGATCCTTGTATCATAGGTGTTGCCGCTTCTTGAGATTCTAATTGCCATGGTTCCACAACATCAGAAAGTGCGATTGTGAGGAATCAACATTCTAATGAACGAAATATCATTGGTGTTTCTTGTCTTTTTCAGCTCTGCTCCCAAAAAAAGAAAGGAGATTGATCTTGATATTGGCATTGGTTTTTCCAATGAAAAACAAGGACGTTATTTCATGAACTTCCATGACAATAAAGAAAAGGAAATGTAAAAACGCTGATGTCAGATTTTTAAGATTTTCCGTTATTGTCATGCGAAAACAGATAAAATTGACATGTTGTTGTAACGGATTTGCCATGCTCTAATTTTGTTTTGCCACATAGTAAAAGAAATGGCAGAAAAGATTACCATGCTGCACAGAGTAATTGCCATGCGTTGATCGGGATCTGACTGTAACTGTCCTAAGGGTATTCACTGCGATTGCTTAAAAAACCGATGTTCGCTGGTTAGCACGCCGGAAAACCCTATTAAATTAGACCTAGGATCCAAATATAATCAAATTCGTCATTAAAACACACACCCCGGCCAAACTTGGATTTCTAGTGGTGCCATGCGACCCAGATCCCTTCTTATGCGAATCTGTAAGATATGGCAAGGTACCACACAACATTATCAACAAGACAAGTTTTTTTAAAAGGACAAAACAATAGAGATGAGATTTTTCACATTCTTATATACCTAAGAGCATCTCCAACAGCCGCGCTAAACAAGCGCCGCGCCGCAAATTAGTCGGTTTTAGCGCGCGCGCAACGCGGCGGGTCGCTCCAGCGCGCGCGCTATAACGAATTGGGCGCGCTGTCGGAAACACTGCCCCGCGCGGTGTATTTCGGGCGCCCGCTGTAGCGTGCGGCACACTCGAGCGCTCGTTCTCGCACTTCCTCTCCCACTTCCACCCCCATCCGGCCGCGCCGCCGCCGCCGCCCGCGCCCCCCGGCGACCGTTCAGGCGCTTCCCCGGCCTATCCCCGCGCCGCCGCGCTTCCGCCCATCCCCTCCTAGTCCCGCCGGTGCTCACGCGCCTCCGTCGTCCGAGGAACAACGTCCGAGCGCTCGCTGCCGCGCCGCGCCCACAAGGTGTTCGACAAAACGCCTACAAGGTATGTATTGCTCAAACTTCATGAATTTGGTGCATGTTTTGAATTGTAGTTTTTATAGTATAGTATTAAACATTGTAGATGAGTTCGTCGTATGATTCTTCCGAAGAAGAATTTGATATGGAAGAGGAGGAGGATCTTGCAATGATCCTAGCTATGCATATCAATAAAAAACCGAAGCACGGTGGTTCGGTTATGGAACGGGAGAAAATTTGGAGAGATAGGATTGATGCCCATAACAGATTGATGAAGAACTATTTCGTGGAGAATCCCACATACCCGGAGTCGTATTTTCGTCGCCGGTTTAGGATGAGCACCGACTTGTTCAGGCGCATTGCAGAGAAACTAGCGAGCCATGACCGGTTTTTCCAGCAAAGAAGGAATGCCGCCGGAGAGCTCGGGCATAGCACCTTTCTGAAGGTGACAGCCGCTTTGCGTATGTTGGCATACGGTATCCCGGCTGATCTAGTTGATGATCACTTGGCTATGGGTGAGAGCCAAGCCATCATGTGTGTCAAGCGCTTTGCAGTGGGAATTGTGCAAGTGTTTGGCGAGGAGTATTTGAGATCTCCCACTGCTGAAGACGCCGCAAGGCTATTGGCGATGAACAAAGCGCGCGGCTTTCCTGGCATGCTTGGCTCAATAGGTTGCATGCATTGGAGTTGGAAGAATTGTCCAAAGACATGGCATGGGCAATTCCATGGCCAAAAAAAGGGTTCCACTATAATCCTTGAAGCGGCGGTCGATCAGGAGACTTGGATTTGGCATGCATTTTTTGGAATGCCTGGATCTTTGAATGACATCAAAGTTGTCAACCGGTCACCACTAATGAATAAGATTGCAAACGGTGAGTTGACACCTGTGCAGTTTGTAGCAAATGGTCGTACGTACAATTATGGCTATTATCTAGCGGATGACATTTATCCAAAGTGGCAAATCTTCGTGAAGCCGTTGAAAAAGCCGGAAGGTAAGAAATATCTTGATTTCCACAATGCTTAGGCGGCGGCTAGAAAAGATGTGGAGAGAGCATTTGAGATTTTGCAAGCCCAATTTGCTATTGTGAGAGGACCGGCTAGATTTTGGGATCAAAAAATGCTTTGATACATCATGCACGCTTGTGTGATCATGCACAACATGATCATCGAGAATGAGTGTGGCCAAGATTTAGACTACTCACAGTATGAACTCTTGGGACATCCCGTGCGAGTGCGACGGAGGGCTGAAAGGGTAGCCCGTTTTATTGCCTCCTATCATGCCATTCGGCATCCCACAACGCATAATAAACTTCAGAATGATCTGATTGAAGAGTGGTGGGCATGGTATGGACGACAAAGAGCATGATGATTTCTGCATTTGACATTGTATTGTTCATGAACTATTTGTTGTGTTTATTGCATTATTTGTTGTACTGAACGATAAACTATTTGTTTGAGTTGTAATGATAACGAAATTGAACTATTTATTGTTGATTTATTTTGTTTGTTTGATCATTTTTGCTCTTCTTCTTTGAAATGTATATGTGATTTGTGCGGCGCGCGCGCTGTATTTTTGCGCTCTGCTGGAGCGGCGCACACGCGCTGCATTATAGCGCGGCTGCTGGAGCCAGCGCTGGCGGCCGCGCTAAACCAGCCGAAGCACGCGCGGCAAACAGGTTTTTTGCGCGCGGCGCTTAGCGCGGCTGTTGGAGATGCTCTAAGGGAGTTATCTCCATTAACTTATTTATCTCAACATGCAAGCATGCCACATCACCATATAATCACGAATAGGAAAGGCCAACCTTAACATGCAATCATGCATGACAAAAAACCCACCACAACATTCAACCATGCATGGGAAAATGTTCTCCATTCAATTATTCTACTTGTATTCAATACATATTTTATACTTATACATAATCCGATATAGTTATACATAATCAGATATAGTAAGTCATATGCATTTTTAGTTTTGGTTGTCATGTTATCAACCCAAATTTTCATCAACCAATTCACGCAACATCGCATGGGGTCTATACATATAATGTACAGTACTGTACAGAGTTGGGTTCACTGACAATGATCACAATATACAAGATTGGTTGCACATGAAGTTCCCTCCGCAGAAAGGAAATTGCAACTCTGCATTTCTTTACAGATGCATGTACAGGAATAATTGAGCTAAATCTCTAATCACACCAGCAACCACAGACCACATACACATTGGCTCAAAAACAGCCACTCTTGGGAGTGATCTTCCTGACGCTATCCTGGAGAAACTGGAGCGCACCAGGAGAAACGTAGGCCCTCTCCATTGTATTTACCTTTGGGGCCTCGAGGATCGCCCTTGGAGGAGACAGCGCATGCTGCATTGCCCATATCGCAAGCGGGCGCATATATATCAGAGATCTATAGTGGCCATCAATAGTCCATGCTTCTGGAGTTTGAAACCAATACCTGATTGAAGTGATATGTTAACTATTTATAGCTTATATCCAACAACCAGTTATCTCAAATAAATTGAGTCCCTATATGATTATATCCAACAACCAATGAACAAGTGGTATTTAATGAAATCATAGGCATTATTAGATGAATTAAGAATTTAAGATAGGGCAACCATCAACACTAAAAAGCATGATCCTGATCAAAAGCAAATATATGTGAAACACTAAAACTTTAAAAGATAGTGATGAAACAAGAGGTATACCCATAGCCCTCTTTAGACCATCCTGCAAGAAAAATGCCTTGCGCTGTAGTGAAAGCCTGATCCTCCATTCCGTGGAGCAGCATCGTTGCAGCTAAACTGTATGTTACTCCAGTCCAGATTTCTCTTGACTGCATACATGTCTCGTCTACCTTCCCATTTGGGTGATACCATTGACTGCTCCAATGCGTCCTCCTTTCACCCTCATCACATTATAGTCAAATATTTTCTGAAGCGTGCATTTTATTCTGTCCTCATCAAACAGAGGTGGCAAGCCAGATGATGCAGTGTACCATTGTCCGGCCAACTGATCTGCCTGGATGGAGCGGCTACTGTAACTTGTTCCACTGTCATAATTGAAATATGAACCATTCCACAACTTGGCTTCAAACACGTGTTTAGCCTTCGCAAATTTCACCATGCACCTGTCAGCATAGTCATCATGTCCAAGGCTGCGGGCCATTGCGGCTGCAGCTTGAAGGGCAGCAAGCCAAAGACAACCACAGTAGGCACTTACTCCAAGAACAGTCCAAGCATCATAAGTTTGATCAGGAAAACCATCATTCTCAATCATACAATCACCATCACGATCAAACTGTTCAATGTATTCCATAGCAGTACAAACTGCAGGCCAGACATCCTTGCCAAATGACATGTCGTCTGTTGCAGCAAAATCCCTGTAAACTTGGAGCACAAACCTGGGATTCAGATCTTTCCATCTACTTGTATCATGTATATTGTATGCATTCAATTCATGCCAAGGATCATGTGCTCCGAGATCATGGGGAACAGCACCAATTACTTTGCGTGTGCCCCATGTACCATCAGCAAGAAATCTGACTCTAGTTTTATCTTCACGCAAAACAGCTCTAGCAAAGTCCCGTTGAATACTCAGCTCAATCTTAGGAAAGAGATCCAACAGAGCAAACGAAGCATAGAAGTGTACATCGTAAGTGCACCACATGAAGTACTCCACTCCTTCAAGGTACAAAAACTTCCCAACATTTTCTTTGTCATCAAAATCAGGTGGGCTAGAACCAATAAGTGGAACTGTAGAGTTGCAAGTGCTGTTATGAAGTGGTAAATCACTGTCCTCAGGTAGACTTGAACTCAAATCACTGTCTGGGAGTACATACCACTAGATCAGTAATTACAAAACTACATTATAGAAGCATACACATAATTATATCTTTTGGCATTGTCACCATTCATGAGAGTAGATGCAATTAAAATGACAAGATTAATTTAGTACTGTGTTAATATACTCTGGAACCAATCACATCGAATAAGTTTTCTTTGTTCCAAAAGAACTTAGACTTGAAATAAATGTGCTATATAGATCAATAAGAACTTGTTCGTTCCAAATAAATAAATATTTCCTGAGGAATTTGTTTTCTCTTGTTCTAAACAGCTTAATATTGCAGTGAACTATTTCTACATAGAAATAACCTAGTGGTAGTTCATGTGGAATACTCCACATGAATATTCATGAATGGAGAAAATACAAATTTGTATTGTAATGTCTCCGTTCATGTAAAATAAATACTGTGCTACAAAGGGGTTGTTAACTTGGAAGGTGAGGTCTGGACAAGGACATTCCAAGATGAGACTATCAAGTCAAATCCTATCAACAGAGAGAAAAGGAAAATCAGGAATAAGGATCTGGAGAGATGATTACCAATCCAAACAGTTCCTCCAGCCACTAGGAAGTATAACTCATTGAAGAGAGTAATTTTGTACCTGCAAGAGTAAAGTAGAATGTAGCGCGTAAATATATATTTATCGTGCATGGCTAAAGCTAGACAAAAAAGTAGATTCTCTAAAAGACATATGAAGTGAAGGCTCAAATTCCATGTGATTAATAATTGGAAACTGTCCACCTCACTCCCCCAAAGGCAAGAGTATCGCACCTCAGGTTGACCATGAAACTAATTTTCTGAATAATTAACCACCCTGAACTTTGAACGACTATGAACGCAAAAAACGGAGGGACGATCAGGGGGAGGGGTGGAGGGACGATCCCATCGGTAAATGTTTTTACTGCACTCGCCGTTGCCTACTCCGTCTTATAGGCGGCTTCGTTGTTGACCCCATGATGCCCAGCACCGATCCGACCGTTGGGCTGTTGGCGTCTGACGGCGTGTTCGCAGGATCGCCGACTGCAGTGTGCGTGGTGAAGCAGCTACCGTCGCCGGAGCTGAGGCGTTGGAAGGGGCCTCTCCAGGTGGTACTACGGGAGCCTGTCGTCCTAGTCGACGTGATCTCCACGGCAGGATGGAGAGATGTTGCATCATCGGCAGGGTCTCACCTGTCCTTGTCAACGGTGCGGCGAGTGGTGGCTTCTTCATCTTTGTCATCGATGGGCTCTCAGTCAGTGGTAAAGGAAGCAGTTCGAATCTTAGGGCCGTGGAGGGCGGGCAGACGGCCTGGCCCTCTGCGGTTCTCATCCCAATCTCGGGGGCCATCAATGATGGGCATATGACCCGGTCCGACTCGGCTTTGCATGACAGCCCACGAGGCATGCATAGCTGACGTGACTATCACGAGTCTTAGGGTTACGGTGGAGCCTTCGGAATCAGATACCTCAAAGCATCCGAGTGGGATGAACGGCCACAATACTGCAACAACTAGCATGCATGATGAGGAAGATCCAGGAGAGAAGATGGCACCTTGGTTGCCAAGCAGGACAAGCAGGCGGAGAGGCTTATACATGGATAACTGATTGATTTACAGCCAAAGAGAAGAAATGAGAGAGTACAGAGTAGCCTATAATGCCCCAGTAGACAAGAACAGAGGACGGCTCCTAAAATCGCCCTCCTAGAGAAATGGTCCAGTATTAAAACTCCGAGATGTAACAATGCAAAATATAGCTTATTAGGGGGTTAAGAGGAACATTTGTGATACTTTGGGGCAGAAAGTAGGCTATTTCCTTAATAATCTTAGAAATAGTTATGAGTGTAAGTCATGCACAAGTATTATACTGTACCATTCTGGAAACCTCTCATCACGGAGAATTGGGGTCTGCCACTTATCGATTTCCTCTTCCCAATGCTTGTACTCTGTCAATCAGATGGGAATCAATAGACAGATTCAGAAGTAATAAATTAACCAGAAAAATATCTCAACAGAGAGAGCACCGCTAGAATAGAGTAATCAAACCATAATCTTCATGTATGAGGAGAAAATTAACTGCTATAGTCAACATATACCAAATGTATGCCACAATTTTTTAAAACAAAAACATACTCATCAAGGCATCTTGCGCTAGGTTTATAGCAGATCTTGGGGAAGTTCCGTAGAACTTCGTATATCTCCTGCCAAAAGAGCACGAAATCAAACCTTATTAAACAAATGGAACAGCTGGTCTTATTGATCTTAGTATATATTCAGATAAATAAACACGGAAAGTTTAAAAAAAGGTAGCAGAATTATAAATTCAGCCTACGGAATTCGATTTAAGTTTATAAAATCACAATCACTATGTTCTATGAAGTATAATGCTACAGTAAGGATGGAGGATAAACTAATGAGTGTGCAGAACATACATGTTTTGGAGTTCAGAATAGATGAATCAACATACTCATTTGGACTTAGCATTATTATCACCAAACATAAGAAGTTTGGAAAATAGAATTTACCTGTGGTACGTACTTCCCTTCTTAAATTTAACATCGGGAGAAGACCAAGCCAACGAAAATACGACCGTACATCTTCCATGTGGTTCAACCCAGGTTGAAGCAGAAACTGCTGCACAAACTGTATCACCCACTGAAGAAGGCATGCTGGGGCCAGCATTGAAATTATCTTGGTCAAAGCAACCACCCTTTCAAAAATTATATGGCAAGACATAGAGTACAGTCAATTTTTTTTGCCAGTTTTTGTTTATTTCAAACAGACAAATCGGTTCAATGTATGATTCACTTCTTTGCACGAATATCCAATACCAAGCCTACAAAAAAGAGGTGCATTCTGACTGTAGGACAAAAGGAAAAATCACCTGGACCATTGTGCCCCACATCTCCTTAGCAGTGACTGAACTTTCTCCAGAAAGCCCAAAAATTGGCAACACTGTTTTGCTTACTTTTTTGCTTACGAAGCCTTTTATCCCAAACAAGTTGGGGTAGGCTAGATATGAAACCCTTTCACGAGGACTTCCCAGGAGGTCACCCATCCTAGTACTACTCTCGCCCAAATGGGTTTCATACCCAAAAGACTGGCTAGTTTTTACGTTGGCAACATTTTGGTTTTCATGTGCAGCAACAGCAAATGTTACTGGAGGATTATTGTTGGCAGTCCTGCAACGTTTGTAATTGATAATTATTGCTAGATAAGCAAAACACTAGATTAGAAGAAACGTGCAGAGAATGTCATGTATCTGGCAAAAACTTATTGCTTCTTTAGACAGAGATTGTTGGTGCTTCTAATAGAAATATAGGGATGAGAATACGTTATGTGACTGAAAAAACTCCGTCCCCAAATCGATCAGAACAAGCCAGTGTGGAGATACTGTTGCAAACAATGATCAGCTAGAAGCTCTTAGTTTGCATTTGGCACTTCATAGAAATGCTTAAGGGAAATCTGCCAAATGACCATAGGAAAGACAATTATGGACAGTTGATGACATTACTTGTGATGTAGGAGAACACCAGAAATTCCATTTTCTCCACTGCATACGAAACAGATTACAAATCATTTCACTATATTTTTAGTTATAGCATAAACTGTACTAAGCAAAGCCCAACTGACATGAATGGTTCATTTACATGACCACCAGACTGATGTGAAAGTCCACCAATAGAATTCTGGATCGCATCAAGAACAGAACATGATTAAATCAAAGAAACAGAAGAAAAAATTACATAAGAACATTGGAGTAAAAGAGTAGCAAGTTACTACCGCCCAGGTCATTACTAGGCTGACTTTGTGCCCTTTCCTTTCCGGTATTCACTAGCTGCACAATTTTCATACCCATACAAACATAAGATTACAAATACTACATAAGGCAGCAGTTATTAATAAGAAAAAGCATGATGCTAAATCAAAAATCTCTAATAAAATTGGTGGTCGTGCCACAGTACTTAAATGTACAGTAATATTCTCAGTGTGTTAACAGCGTATACACTCTTCATAAACATACACAAGCTCTGCATACAAGCTTATACAATGAGGAGTTCAAATTTCAGACATGTGAAACATTAAGTCTATATCGCGCCATAATAACCATTGCTCCTACAAGTAATGAAGAACTTACAGTGTAGACAAAAACGGAGACTGGGAGACTACTCTCTTCATAGTTGTGGGGAATAAATGGAGATATTTGACGGCAAGATAATTTCAATTCAGGATCAGGTTCACCTTTTAAATCAAATGGATAAGAACTTGTGAGTCTCATTAGCATGTTTGCAGTACCTTTAATGATGTGCCTCATAATCTATATCTATACAACAACAACAACAACAACAACAACAACAACAACAAAGCCTATATTGCTCCAATGGCGAGTGTTTAACATGTTTAGCGTGCAATTAATAACATAACAAATATAGACTATCCACGTAATTAACATGTAATTGATATCCTACCTAATATTAACGTGTAATTAATTTTCTGCCTAATATAAACATGCAATTAATTTTCTATCTGATATCAACGTGCATTACGCATTTAGTTCATACTAAAAGCACTTAGCAGTTTATAATTCAGTGGCAAGTGTTCAGTATTTATTTTTTATTTTTATCTTATACAAACATTTTTTTTCTTGCATTTTACCCCCTTCATTGCATATAACACGTCGTTTTAGACATGGATGCAGTCCTAAGCTGTAACTTCGACCTTCATTTTGTATATGAATATATGATTATGTTGCTAAGAAATAGCAAAAGAATTGAAAATATTTAGAAAAATCTAATGATATTGATTTTTTTTTCTCAATAACCTGTTTATACCATAGGTGTGGATGACACCAACCAAACTAACCCGCAATATGCAGACCTGCAAGATCAATTATCATATGGTCGCTAGCGCAGGCCTGTATCCATGTCTAAAACGACGTGTTATTTGCCCTATGTCATTTTATCTGCTTCTGTTCATATCCTCCTCGAATTATGCTTGCACTGAGATTTTGCTTATACAATTGGATCCTTCTTTTATAACTAAAACAAAAAAATTAACAAATCAATGATTAGCACCCTCAGCCTTCAGTCCTTAGGTTCTAGTAATCAATAAGCGCTACTTTGTCGATGCTCATGCTGGAGCCTAATAACTTTCCAACCACTTTTTTAGTGTATCGTCCTAAAGAATTTGTATGTTGTCGGTAGTCTAATTATTTACAGAGCATAATATGGTAAAAGGAAATTATGTACTATATTTTTATAGGAGTCATGTATCCATTGCACATCATTAGTGTATGTAGTGGGGTCTAAGTTATTTAAATAACATTTAGCATACATGTAATATCGTTTATAGTTCAACTAATAATAATTAACATGTGCGCTTAAAAATATTTTTGCGTGTGAGATTTTTCTAAATGCAACTGTGATGATGTACAATTGGTGATTTATGTAGCTAGAGTTACAAAATATACCAGGTACGATCTGTGTAGGACTGTAGGTACAATGTAGCTATAGTTACGCAATCTACCAGTTATGATCTTGTGGAGGTACAATTATGAAGATCTAATAGGTGTGATATGTTTAGGCACAATTACAAAGAATCGATCTGTTTAGGTCCATTTACACAAATCTAACAGATGGGATCTGTTTAGGCATGCTTATATACTAGATCTAATGGGTACGATCATTTAGGTACATTTATGTTGATCTAACGGGTATGATCTGTTTAGGTACGATTATATAGATCGAAAGGTTGTGATCTACTATAAAGAGACGGTCCACCAGATCAACGATCGGATGTTTTTCTTTTTGTGGAAATTTCTAGCATATCTCTCTATTTTCAACCATATTGTGCTTTTAGTATATATATATAATATATAATAGACAGATGTGGAAAGCTCGAACATCATATACAGCTATTGTGCATGCCCAACTAAAAACTATGACCTATGAGCCATAAGATAAGGAAACTGGAGCGATCTTGTTATCATGATGTCCATCTTACTGCTTGGAGTGATTTCTTACTAAAATAAATGAGTAGCATTACCATCATAAACAGTCCATGCTCGAGGAAACAAAGCATGGTATGTTGAACGAGCACCCCTTAATTTCCAATCCCAGGATGATATGCCATCATCGCTAGATTTTCTGAATCAAGAAACATGAAATGATCAGTCAAGTATTTACGATACAACTGATATTAAAAGCTAGAAAGAACCCCCCACAAAAGGGGGATCATGCTTGTCTATATTGTCCATATAATTGAACAGAAATAGTCTAAAGACCGGCAATTAGGTACTGAAAGGGTGTATTACAAAAAGATCCATGGCCTTCATATGAGAAATGTGATTAGGACCGCAAATCAGTTAAATAATTATATAATTATTTTTTATAATAGATTGTGTCATGACTAACTCCGCCTATGTTGTCTCAACATAGCCGGTCCCAAGCCCGGGTAAAGGAGGAGGGTAGTGATAGGCTTGGCGAACAGATGTCAAACCTCAGCCACTCTTATGGAAATGAAACCCAAAAGGACTATGTTGGGGCATAACCCTCTTTGCGACATGCCATGAACCAGGGTGTGGTGTTAAATGGGTAAGGGCCGGGCCGTCACCCCCTTGGTGGCGCGCCGTATCTTGATCTGGATACGGTGGTAAGTGAGCAACGATCGGGTCGTCGCATCCTTAGTGG
The DNA here is from genome assembly GCF_018294505.1 of Triticum aestivum. Taxonomy (NCBI): domain Eukaryota; kingdom Viridiplantae; phylum Streptophyta; class Magnoliopsida; order Poales; family Poaceae; genus Triticum; species Triticum aestivum. Next base: position 376,094,314 of record NC_057795.1, on the reverse strand, counting down.
CTCACTACATCGACGCCCAGGTGTAGTGAAAAGTGAGCAAGGATCTTCGCATTTGACTTGACGCGTGCGAAGGGTAAGGAAGCTAGCCAAGCCACGTAGGATCTGCTTATAGTTGGAATGTAGGGTCCCTGACGGGTAAGTTACAGGAGTTAGTTGATACAGCGACGAGGAGACGTGTTGACATCTTATGCGTACAAGAAACTAAATGGAAGGGGCAAAAGGCAAAGGAGGTGGAGGACACTGGCTTCAAGCTATCGTACACGGGGACAACTACAAACAAAAATGGAGCAGGCGTCTTGATCAACAAGAGCCTCAAGTATGGAGTGGCGGACATCAAGAGGCAAGGGGGCCGGATTCTCCTGATAAAGCTGGTAGTTTGGGACTTAGTTCACAGTGTTATCAGCGCATATGCCCCGCAAGTAGGCCACAATGAGAGCACCAAGAGGGAGTTCTGGGTAGGCCTAGGACATGGTTAAGAGTGTGCCTATTGGCGAGAAGCTCTTCACAGGAGGGGGGGCCTCAATGGCCACGTGTGTACATCTAACACAGGTTTTGAAAGGGTGCATGGGGGCTTTGGTTATGGCGGCAGGAATGAAAGGAGAGGATGCCTTAAGCTTTGCTTTAGCCTATGACATCATCGTAGCTAACTCCCTCTTTAAAGAGAATCCTATCTAGTCAATTTTAGTAGGGGTCAACACTCTAGCCAGATTTATTTCTTCCTCGCGAGAAGAGAGGACATGTGTGCTTGCCTAGATTGTAAGGTAGTACTTGGAGAGAGTGTTGTCCCTCAACATAAGCTTGGTGTGGCTGACTTCAGCTTCCGGATATGTGTCTAGAGGGATAAGTGCGCCAAAGTCGCTACAACGAAGTGGTGGAAGCTCAAGGGGATGGGGGCAGCTCAGGCTTTCAAGGAAAGGGTTATTAAAGAAGGCTCTTGGAAGGAAGGAGGTGGTGCAAACAATATGTGGATGAAGATGGTGACTTGTGTTTGGGGTGACCAGGGGAAGTAGAAGCGAAGCTAAAGATAACTTGTGGTGGAACGATGATTTTCCAAAGGCTATTAAGGAGAAGAAAGATTGTTTCAGATGCCTACACCTGGATAGGAGTGCTGACAACATAAAGAAGTACAAGTGGCAAAGAAGACCACAAACCGAGCGGTGAGTGAAGCAAGGGGTCGGGCGTATGAGGACCTCTACTAGCGTTTAAACATGAAGTAAGGCGAAAGGAGCATCTATAAGATGGCCAAGATCCGAGAGAGGAAGACGAGGGATGTCAACCAAGTCAAATGCATCAAAGATGGAGCAAATCGACTTTTGGTGAAGGACGAGGAGGACGAGGAGATCAAAGAATAGATGGCAAGAGTACTTCGACAAACTGTTGAATGGAGAGAATGAGGGCCCTGCCATTGAGTTGGACGACTCCTTAATGATGCCAACGACGTTTTGTGTGACAAATCCAGGAGGCCAAGGAGGCTTCAAAAATGATGAAAGGAGGCAAGGGCATGGGCCCTAATTGTATTCCCACAGAGTTGTGGAGATGCCTTGGAGATAGCAATAGTATGCCTAACTAAGCTTTTCAACCTCATTTTTCGATCAAACAAGATGCCCGAAGAACGGAGGCGGAGTATATTAGTACCAGTCTTCAAGAATAAGAGGGGTGTTCCAAAATATATAAATTACCGTGGAATTAAGTTGATGAGCCATAGAATGAAGCTATAGGAGAGTCATTGGGCATCACTTCAGAAGAATAACAAGCGTGACAAAAAATCAGTTTGGTTTCATGCCTAGAAGGCCGACCATGGAAGTTATTTTCTCGTACGATAACTTATGGAGATACATGGAGCAAAAGAAGGACCTACATATTATGTTCGTTGACTTGAAAGGCCTACGATAAGATAATCGTAGAATGTCATGTGGTGGGTCTTGGAGAAACACAAAGTCCCAACAAAGTACATTACCCTCATCAAGGACATGTAAAACAATGTTGTGACAAGTGTTCGAACAAGTGATGGCGACACCGATGAGTTTCCAATTAAAATAGGACTGCACCAGCCACCAAGGGTCAGCTTTGAGCCCTTATCTTTTTGCTTTGGTGGATGAGGTCATAAGGGAGATTCAAAGAAATATCCCATGGTGTATGCTCTTTCCAGATGATGTGGTGCTAGTCGCCGTTAGCTGGACTGGGGTTACTAGAAAGTTAGAGTTGTGGAGACAAACTTTGGAATCGAAAGCTTTTAGGCTTAGTAGAACTAAAACTGATTACTAGGCACAAGGAGGAGGAGGTTAGCCTTCATGGGCAGGTGGTACCTCAGAAGGAAACCTTTCGATATTTGGGGTCAATACTGCAGAAGGATGGTGATATCGATGAAGATGTGGGCCATCAAATCAAAGTTGGATGGATGAAGTGGCGCTATCTATAGGACGGCGGTTCGACCTGCGGTGTTGTATGGCGCAGAAATGTTGGCCAACAAAAAGGCGACACGTCCAACAGTTAGGTGTAGTGGAGATATACATGCTGAGATGGATATGTGCCCACACAAGAAAGGATCATCTCTGAAATGATGATATACATGATAGAGTCGGGATAACACTAAGTGAAGAGAAGCTTGTCCAACATCGTCTGAGATGGTTTGGGCATATACAGCGCAGGCCTCCAAAAGCGCCGGTGCGTAGCGGAAGGATGAAGTGTGCTGATAATGTCAAGAGAGGTTGAGGTAGACCAAACTTGACATGGGAGGAGTCCGTAAGGAGAGACCTGAAGGAATGGAATATCACCAAAGAACTAGCCATGGACAGGGGCGCATGGAAGTTAGCTAGCCATGTGCCAGAACCATGACTACGAGATATTATGGGTTTCAACTCTAGCCTACCGCAACTTGTTTGGGACTGAAAGTCATTTTTGTTATTGTTGTACTGTGTCATGACTGATATATATTCTTACAGACAAAGACCGAAGAGAAGATTCCAGACTTGCATCCATTAACCATTAGGCAGAACATCCATGGATAAAATTTCAGGAAATTAAGAATGTGTTGTCTGACAGGGCAAAAAAAAAACATACTTTAAACCATCATGCTGACCAGGAGCTAAAACTGAGGAGTACTTTTTGCTTCCTCCTTCTCTAGTTATAAAGATCTGCAGTGAATTAAGAACAGAATGATTAAAAAAATGAGAGGTGTATTTTAGGTAAGAAATTATACTTTTAGCAAAATCATGCACTGCTTGCTGAACTTAAGAGTGTAGATAAAGATACATCACAAAGCTTACTTAACACGCATGGTCATGAAAAAAAAACTTACTTAACACATGAGGCAGAATAATCTTCAAGGGCATTTGTTTTTAGTATGGAACGAGTGAGTTTTCATCAAACCTCAACAATCCAAAAACATGATGCCATTTTCAATATGTAACAAAATATTAGGACATTAGTATATTTTTGCTTAATTAACTAGCAGTGCATCTATGATCTATCTACCTAGTGGCTAACACAACAAGAGGGTTCTCAATAATTATGTACTGTCTGTTGGCTGATAACACCATGAAGTATCGCATTCCAAACAACTATTCCAAAGGATAATGGGGGGGGGGGGGGGGGGGGTAATATAAAGTACTCCCTTTGTTCCAAATTATTAGAAGTTCTAGCTTTGTCCTAAGTCAATTTTTCTTTATGTTTGACCAATTAATAGAATACATATATCAACATGTACACCTCATTAGATTCATCATAAAATATTGTTCAAAATTGGGATCCATAACAATATGTATTAGAAGCAAGGAAAAATAATGAAACTGAGAAAAAAGTGAGGATATAGCATGTTTAGCAGGGTAAAAGGTCTCAGTCACCGAAAAATGGTTTTCCATCACTGGTGACATATCACATGAACCAGGGGTTATCTGCCAATGTTTGAACTCCCCTCTAAAACCTCTTGATATGCTACCAGTCCTGAAAAGGGGAATAAATCATAAATAGGGAGTGATTGTTGGCAACAGAAATAACTGAAGCATGTTTGTGAAATTTATCATCATGAGTTACACACACCCCATCCCACCAAGGGGTACTCCTTGTGAGGCTGATGGTTTGCTGCTCTCCCTCGTGAATGGATCAATTGGTGCTTTCTGGAAATTGATAAATATCCATGTTAAAAGGAGCCAATAAATAAAGGTACACTTGAATGTAACAAGGTTTTCCTTATGTAGAACATTTAGTAATATGAAATGCACAGCCAGCAGGCTCTTGATACATCAGCATCCCAGAGCAGGGACCTGTGTCAGCAGCTGCTGCTACAGTTTTGCCGTGATCAGAAATTTATGTTCTTTGTTTCAATGTTCTTCTTCTTTTTTATAATTTTATTTCATTTGTTTGGAATTGGTTTTTGGTATGGGTTTATATTCTGAGGCTTCTCGGTGTCTTTCTTCTAAATTCTAATACAAATTATGTGAATTTAGATGCATGCTTAAGAAGAAAAAAATAGCATGCCAATGCATTACCCTTCCCTGGGAAGCTTCTTCTCGAACATATGACCAAAGCCGGAGACCAAGCTTCATCTGATGGTCAAGGGAAAAACATAATTTGGACATCTTCCTCAAGATTTCAGAAGAATGACAACAGGGACAGTTAGTACCTCTGTTTGACAATTGCATTTTTCATACCATTTTAAATGCTTCTCTGAACGTAACATTGAACTCCTTCAGTCTATTAGCGTGACTACTTAATTTTCTTCTCCAAGCATGTTCTGGTGGTGTACCGTCATCGAAGTCCAGCTGCAGGTGTTGCCATAAAAATCAATAAGAAACATCAGAATAATGAGGCCAGTAACAACAACAGCCTGTTGCAACTATATGATCTTACAAATCCCTATCATATTCTGGGAATGATGCCACATGTTTTACCCTAAAACTAACAATAACTCCTTTCCAAATAAAAAGAAGTCTGACATGAGTCTGTGATGCCTTAGTCATGAAATTTGATCTCTTGACTGCATAAAGCCTGATAAACTGTTTTAGTACAGGTACAACTTCTGAATATTCACAGCGATACAGAAAACATGTCATCAAAATACACAAAAAAATAGAAGGACTCTGAATATTCAAAGCGGCCATAATAATTAGCAACATAGCAGACTAAAATATATCAACAAAATGCTGCTGACTTGGAGAATGTCAAACGTAATATTACAATTTTGCCACCTCCCCAATACGCACAAAGAAACAATGTGTGCAGACCGATTCTGACTGGCAAGTGGCAACTGATAGCAATTGATGGGATATGATGAAGAAGGCCCTCACCAGATGCAGGGTGCTCCTGCTCACTAACTCATCGCGGCGCCATGAGTGCTTCCTCCGGTAGAACAAGCTGCCGCCGGAGGAGGACTTGCCGCGGGGCATGGCGGAATCCCCGGTTTATTTCGAAAACAAACAAACTGGTGCTGGTAGTATTAGTTTGAGGGCGGCTTGGATAGGGTCAACCGAGATTGGTCTTCAAGAGGGAAAATTTTCGTTGGATTCGATTCTTGAAAACAAAGAAAAAGACGAGAGCAAAGACGAACAAACAATACAAGCAAACTATAGCGAACAACCCTTGCTTTCCAGCAGAGGGAACCACGTCCGCATGGGACGGCACCAGAAGATGGGAGAAGGAGGCTGACGAGGAAAAGAGGCGAAGGATTCCGGCGGAGGAGGGGAGAGGACTTTACTGGGGAAGACTGCCGCGTGCCGGGCTGCCGGCCCGCCCACATTCAATATACCTATTTTACTCCCTTTGTTCCATATTTTTTAAAGCACCTTTGTTCCATATATATTAATAACAAATGTAGTAGTATAAAGTTACTAAATCAACATTTTTAATTTAAAACGAAGGAAGTACCTTTTAAACAAATGGGCTAAATAACGGTGCGTCCCTACATGACGAAACAATATTAAAAACAGACGTCCATAACAGGTGCGGCGGTTGATAGTCAATCCTGAGTCTCTATGTGATAGGACTGTGAAGGCAAAGTATTACCCAAATCAAGATATCCTTGAAGCTGGCCCCAAGGGGGTTTGGTCTTTCCCATGGCGAAGTATAGTTGTGGGTATTCAAACTTTTAAAAGAGGTTATATCTTGCGTGTGGGAAATGGCGAGTCCATCAACATGTGGAGAGACAAATGGATTCCAACTAGCCCGAATAGGATGATTATCTCTGAGAGGGGGGTTGTCCTGATTGATAGGGTGTCAGACCTAATCGATCCAAGGACGGGTAAATGGGATGAGAACTTGATTCGGGACATTTTCTCTGTGGTAGATGCTGCACGAATTTTAAGGATACCACTCAGCCCGAACGGGTTCGAGGACTTCGTGGCGTGGCACTTTAATAAATCTGGAACTTTTTTTTGTCAAGTCGGCATATCACGTGGAGTGGAGACACCAATTTGGAAATATTTCGCAGCAGTTTGCATCTTCATCCGTAGGTTCAAATCCTATATGGAGTAAAATCTGGAAGCTTGTAGTCCCTGGTAAAATAAAAATATTTTGCTGGAGGGCTCTTTATGCGACACTCTAGGTGAAAGCTATATTTGTAAATCACCACATAGGGACAAATCCTTTATGCCCCATACGCCATAATTATCTCGATGATATTTCACATCTTCTCTTTGAGTGTTTGCCGGCTCAACACTTTGGAAAGAACTGAAGCGTGAAGAGCGGATTATGGCATCTTTTGTTGTAGACAGATCAGGTTCAGAAATGATGGAAGAATTACTTGAATCATCATCAAATCAGTACCGCGGTCTCCAAAATGTGGGAGTGGCTGAGGTGATAGCTATAGCATGTTGATACTGGTGGTGGATCCGTCGTCAAACAACACATTCAGAAAAGGTTCCACCTATTGCTAGTTGGATGATGTCTATCTTGGTGTTGTGCAATGCTTATGTGAAAGCTAATCAAAGGTGTGCAGCGAGAGAGGTTGAGAAGTGGAAGAAACCATGTATGGATCAGCTCAAACTGAACGTTGATGCTTCATACCATAATGACATAGGTATGGGTGCAACTGCGGTACTGATTAGGGTTTCTTGTGGTAAATTTGTGGCTGTGGCTTGCTCTTTTATCCCTTATGCGTCTGGAGCCTCTACATTGGAAGCATTGGCCATGAAGCATGGTTTGTCCTTCGTTTCTTCTCTGGGTATCAACCAAATCATTGCGGAATCTGATTCTTCTGAGGTTATTGATGCTTGCACAAACACTGCATGGTGGAATGAAAGTGCCCCAGTCTTTGTTGATTGCATGGACTTGATTGCTTCTATTGGGAACGTCCAATTTTGTCATTGCTTACGGGAGGCAAATTCTATCCCTCACGAGATTTCTAGGCATAGTTTTGAGAACAACTTTTCTTGTAATTGGGTCAATGAACCTCCAGACTTTATTCTCGAACTTCTCATGAACGATGTAAGACTTATTTGACTTTCAATAAAGTAAGCCATGATGGCGTTTCCCTAAAAAAGACGTCCATAACTAGTGAACGTTCCCCAGGGAGGGTGGCATTTGCGAACGTTCGCCTCGCAGTTTTAGTTGAGAGGGGGAGGGAAAAGGTGGACGTTTCTTAGGGTGACATGGCAGCTTCTTTGTGAGAAGGCTAAAGGAAATATGCCCTAGAGGAAAAAATAAAGTTGTTATTTGAAAGCACAAGTGCTCCCTAGGTGGTTTTGGTAATTAATGACAACATATCTCTTGTTGGACTAACACTTTTATCTAGTATGTTTCAGATAAGTTCAACAATGGAGTGGCATGGACTAAAGGATGTGGAAACTCCTTCAAGATGCTAAGGACAAATGATTGGCTCAAGCTTCAAGCTCAAGACTCTTCATTTTACATTTTAGTGGTCCAAGATCACATTGAGTCTATAGGAAAAGCCAATACTATCAAGGAAGGATGAGGTGTTGCTTAATGAGCCTCTTGCTTCAAGTGCTTAGTGATATGCTCCAAGTACCCTCAACTACTTTCCCACTTCCACGCATATGTCCTAAACCTAAAGTCAAACTCGGCCCCACTGATTCTTTCTATCCGGCGCCACCGAGTTTAGATGTCTTAGCCACTGCCACAAACCCTAAGCAAATCGATCTCACCGATAGGGATCTCGGTCTCACCGAGATGGGATTGTAATCTCTCTGTGTATGTCCATTATCAAAATCGGTCTCACCGAGTTTGAGCAATCGGTACTACCGAGATTACAATGCAAACTCTCTGGTTAACTTATTATCAAAATCGGTCCCACCGAGTTTGATAATCGGTTAAACCGAGTTTGCCTGACCAACTCTCTGGTTAGCTAATTACCAAAATCGGTCCTACCAAGTTTGTGTAATCGGTCTCACCGAGATTACGTTATGTTCTAACCCTAACCGAATCGGTCCTACTGAGTTGCATTCCAGTCCCACCGAAAACCCTAACGGTCACATTATTTGCTAAATCGGTCTGACCTAGTTTAACGATTCGGTCCCACCGAGTTTGGTAGATTGTGTGTAACGGTTAGATTTTGTGTGGAGGCTATATATACCCCTCCACCTCCTCTTCATTCGTGGAGAGAGCCATCAGACTGAACCTACACTTCCAGCATCCTATTTCTGAGAGAGAACTACCTACTCATGTGTTGAGGCCAAGATATTCCATTCCTACCATATGAATCTTGATCTCTAGCCTTCCCCAAGTTGCTTTCCACTCAAACCCTCTTTCCACTAGATCCAAATCCTATGAGAGAGAGTTGAGTGTTGGGGAGACTATCATTTGAAGCACAAGAGCAAGGAGTTCATTATCAACGCACCATTTGTTACTTCTTGGAGAGTGGTGTCTCCTAGATTGGCTAGGTGTCACTTGGGAGCCTTCGACAAGATTGTGGAGTTGAACCAAGGAGTTTGTAAGGGCAAGGAGATCGCCTACTTCGTGAAGATCTACCGCTAGTGAGGCAAGTCCTTCGTGGGCGATGGCCATGGTGGGATAGACAAGGTTGCTTCTTCGTGGACCCTTCGTGGGTGGAGCCCTCCATGGACTCGCGCAACCGTTACCCTTCGTGGGTTGAAGTCTCCATCAACGTGGATGTACGATAGCACCACCTATCGGAACCACGCCAAAAACATCCGTGTCTCCAATTGCGTTTGAATCCTCCAATCCCTTCCCTTTACATTCTTGCAAGTTGCATGCTTTACTTTCCGCTGCTCATATACTCTTTGCATGCTTGCTTGCTATATGTTGTGAATGTTAAATTTATGCCTAAACTCCACTCAAACTTTAAAGAAACCTAAAAACTGCAACTTTGACACCTCTTCTCAAGGTCCTACATTATTTTATATTTCCTTATTCATGATAAATGTTTATTATTCATGCTAGAATTGTATTAATCGGAAACGTGATACATGTGTGAATACATAGACAAACCACTGTGTCCCTAGTATGCCTCTACTAGACTAGCTCGTTGATCAAAGATGGTTAAGTTTCCTAGCCATGGACATGAGTTGTCATTTGATAAACGGGATCACATCATTAGTGGAATGATGTGATGGACAAGACCCATCCGTTAGCTTAGCATAATGATCTTTCAGTTTTATTGCTACTGCTTTCTTCATGTCAAATATATATTCCTCCGACTATGAGATTATGCAACTCCCAGACACCGAAGGAATGCCTTCTGTGCTATCAAACATTACAAAGTAACTGGGTGATTATAAATATGCTCTACAGGTATCTCCGAAGGTGTTTGTTGGGTTAGCATAGATCGAGATTAGGATTTGTTACTCCGACTATCGGAGAGGTATCTCTGGGCCCTCTCGGTAATGCACATCATATGAAGCCTTGCAAGCAATGTGACTAATGAGTTAGTTACGGGATGATGCACTACGGAACGAGTAAAGAGACTTGCCAGTAACGAGATTGAACTAGGTATGAGGATACTGACGATTGAATCTCGGGCAAGTAACATACCGATGACAAAGGGAATAACGTATGTTGACACTGCGGTTTGACCGATAAAGATCTTCGTAGAATATGTGGGAACCAATATGAGCATCCAGGTTTCATTATTGGTTATTGACCGGAGAGGTGTCTCGGTCATGTCTACATAGTTCATGAACCCGTAGGGTCCGCACGCTTAACGTTCGATGACGATAGGTATTATATGAGTTATGTGTTTTGGTGACCAAAGGTTGGTTGTTTGAAGTACCGGATGAGATCACGGACATGACGAGGAGTCTCGAAATGGTCAAGATGTAAAAATTGATATATTGGAAGGTTATATACAGACACCGGAATGGTTTCGGAAAGATTCGGGAAATTTTTGGAGTACCAGGAGGTTACCGAAACCCCCGGGGAAAGTTAATGGGCCTCATGGGCCATAGTGGAGAGGAGGAGGCAGGCCACAAGAGGTGGCCCCCCCATGGCAGTCCGAATTGGACAAGGGGTGGGGGGCCGACCCCCCTTTCCTTCTCCCTCTCCCCCTCTTTCCCACTACCCCTCTCTATTGGAAGGAAGGGGTAGCCGACTAGGACTAGGAGTCCTAGTGGGACTCCCCCCACTTGGTGCACCCCTAGGGGCCGGCGGCCTCCCCCTCCTCTTTATATACGGGGGCAGGGGGCACCCCAAGGCACAACAGTTGTTTCTTAGTCGTGTGCGGTGTCCCCCTCCACCGTTTACTCCTCTGGTCATATTGTCGTAGTGCTTAGGCGAAGCCCTGCACGGATCACATCACCAACACCGTCACCATGCCGTCGTGCTGACGGAACTCATCGACTCCTTTGTTCCTCTACTGGATCAAGAGTTCGAGGGACGTCATCGAGCTGAACGTGTGCAGAACTCGGAGGTGTCGTACATTCGGTACTTGATCGGTTGATTCGAAAAGATGTTCGACTACATCAACCGCGTTAAGTTAATGCTTCAGCTTTCGGTCTACGGGGGTACGTGGACACACTCTCCCCTTCTCGTTGCTATGCATCTCCTAGATAGATCTTGCATGAGCGTATGATTTTTTTTGAAATTGCATGCTACGTTTCCCAACAATGGCATCCGAGCGAGGTCTATGTGTAGATGATATGCACGAGTAGAACACAAAGAGTTGTGGGCGGTGATCATCATACTGCTTACCATCAATGTCTTATTTTGATTCGACGTTATTGTTCGATGAAGCGGCCCGGACCAACCTTACATGATGCGTTCATGAGACTGGTTCCACCGACAACATGCAACTAGTTTTGCATAAAGGTGGCTGGCGGGTGTCTGTTTCTCCAGCTTTAGTTGAATCAAATTTGACTGCGGCCAGTCCTTGTGAAGGTTAAAACAACAAACTTGATAAATCACCGTTGTGGTTTTTGTGCCGTAGGTATGTATTGTTCATGCTAGAAGCCCGTAGCAGCCACGTAAAACTTGCAACAAACAAAGTAGAGGACGTCTAACTTGTTTTTGCAGGGCATGTTGTGATGTGATATGGTCAAGACATGATGTGTGATGTCTACTACGCAATCTTCTTCTTGTAGACGTTGTTGGTCCTCCAAGTGCAGAGGTTTGTAGAACAGTAGCAAATTTCCCTCAAGTGGATGACCTAAGGTTTATCAATCCGTGGGAGGCGTAGGTTGAAGATGGTCTCTCTCAAGCAACTCTGCAACCAAATAACAAGGAGTCTCTTGTGTCCCTAACACACCCAATACAATTGTAAATTGTATAGGTGCACTAGTTCGCCGAAGAGATGGTGATACAAGTGCAATATGGATGATAGATATAGGTTTTTATAATCTGAAATTATAAAAGCAAGGTAGCAACAACGATAAAAGTGAGCGTAAACGGTATTGCAATGCTAGGAAACAAGGCCTAGGGTTCATACTTTCACTAGTGCAAGTTCTCTCAACAATAATAACATAACTTGATCATATAACTATCCCTCAACATGCAACAAAGAGTCACTCCAAAGTCACTAATAGCAGAGAACAAACGAAGAGATTATTGTAGGGTACGAAACCACCTCAAAGTTATCCTTTCTGATCAATCTATTCAAGAATCTGTAGTAAAATAACACGAAGCTATTCTTTCCGTTTGATCTATCATAGAGTTCGTACTAGAATAACACCTTAAGACACAAATCAACCAAAACCCTAATGTCACCTAGATACTCCAATGTCACCTGAAGTATCTGTGGGCATGATTATACGATATGCATCACACAATCTCAGATTCATCTATTCAACCAACACAAAGTACTTCAAAGAGTGCCCCAAAGTTTCTACTGGAGAGTCAAGACGAAAACGTGTGCCAACCCCTATGCATAAGTTTATTGAACCCGCAAGTTGATCACCAAAACATACATCAAGTAGATCACGTGAATATCCCATTGTCACCACAGATAAGCACATGCAAGACATACATCAAGTGTTCTCAAATCCTTAAAGACTCAATCCGATAAGATAACTTCAAAGGGAAAACTCAATCCATTACAAGAGAGTAGAGGGGGAGAAACATCATAAGATCCAACTATAATAGCAAAGCTCACGATACATCAAGATTGTACCACCTCAAGAACATGAGAGAGAGAGAGAGAGAGAGAGAGAGAGATCAAACACATAGCTACTGGTACATACCCTCAGCCCCGAGGGTGAACTACTCCCTCCTCGTCATGGAGAGCGCTGGGATGATGAAAATGGCGACCGGTGAGGGATCCCCCCTCCGGCAGGGTGCCGGAACAGGGTCTCGGTTGGTTTTTGGTGGCTACAGAGGCTTGCGGCGGCAGAACTCCCGATCTATTGTGCTCCCTGATGTTTTTAGGGTATATGGACATATATAGGCGATAGAAGTTGGTCAGGGGAGCCACGAGGGTGGGGGCGCGCCCAGGGGGTAGGGCGCGCCCCTGACCCTCGTGGCCACCTCGAAGCTTCCCTGACGTCTACTCCAAGTCTCCTGGATTGCTTCCGTTCCAAAAATAACTCTCCCAAAGGTTTCATTCCGTTTGGACTCCGTTTGATATTCCTTTTCTTCCAAACACTAAAATAGGCAAGAAAACAACAATTTTGGCTGGGCCTCCGGTTAATAGGTTAGTCCCAAAAATAATATAAAAGCGCTTAGTAAAGCCCATAAATATCCAAAACAGACAATATTATAGATACGTTGGAGACGTATCAGCATCCTCAAGCTTAATTCCTGCTCGTCCTAGAGTAGGTAAATGATAAAAGAAATAATTTATGAAGTGTGAATGCTAGTAGGTGCACAAGTTTGATCAATAATAATTTCAATCACCTTTTCTAGCATCATTATATGTCGTAACAGCAGCTCATCTCATAAAACTTCTCACAATCAAGTAACAAGCTATTCAAATGTTAAAGCATAGACCATAACTTTCTTGAAAACTAGCAAACTATGTTCTCAGTCATCAAACAATTGCAATTCATCTTATTTCCAGGAAGGGTCTATGTAAGAGCTTTGATTTAGCAAATCCCACATACTCAACTATCTATAGTCTTGCATGATTGCTACCACTCAAAGCATATTTTTAGAACAAATAGCATCCATCGAACACAGAGAAAGATAGGGCTTAATGTCTCACCTCCCAACTTATCATATAGATAATTGTCAACAATAATAATTCATGATCAAATATATTTGAATGTCCATATATGCTTAGATATTTCCCCATCACATGATGCTTGCCAAGTAAAGAGTAGGTTGGAATGAGAAGGAATACTATCGACTCTTGCATAAAAGTAAAAGATAGGCCCTTTGCAAAGGGAAGCAGGGATTTGCAGAGATGCCAGAGCTCGAAGCTTTTAAATAGAGATGAAAATAATTTTGAGAGGTATGCTTTCATTGTCAACATAACAACCAAGAGTTCCCAATATCTTCCATACTAGATACGTTCCCAAACAGAATGGTAAAGTTTTTACTCCCCCTCCACCAACAATCATCAATCCATGGCTTGCCCGAAACAACGGGTGCCTCCAACTAATAACAATCCTGGGGGAGTTTTGCTTGCAATTATTTTGATTTGATTTTGATCTTTTGATCATGGGACTGGGCATCCAAGTTACCAGCCATTTTCTCATGAATGATGAGCGGAGTCCACTCATCGTGAGAATAACCCACCTAGCATGGAAGATACTGACAGCCCCTAGTCGCTACATGAGAGATTCGGGCATACAAAACAGATTATTATTTGAAGGTCTAGAGTTTGGCACATGCAAATTTACTTGGAACGGCAGGTAAATACCGCATATAGGTAGATATGGTGGAAACTCATGGAAGAAACTTGGTTCAAGGAATTTGGATGCAAAAGCAGTATTCCCTCTTAGTACATATATTTGGCTAGCAAAGGATTCTAAACAGCAAGCACCACATGTTGGAGGATCTATAACAATATAACTTCTATACAAATATACCCAAGCATAACTCATTATGTTGTCTTCCTTGTCCAATTTCAACTAATTTTCTCAGGTTTGAAAATAATTAATGGGGCTCACAATCATAGAAGATGTCTAAGATAGTATATTTATATATGAAATCTCTCTTCCTTCAATATTCTTTCATGAATTGTTCAAGTGACCAATACAATGTTTGCTAACCTTCAATAAATTTACCACTTCTACTTCTTAGATGTGAAGTCATTACTCCCCATGGGATAAGCATATGAAACATATATAATTTCAGATTTATGATATTCAAATCATTCGACCATTTACTCATAGGATATAAGTGAAGCACACGAGTAAATGACAAACTACTCCAAAAAGGATATAAGTGAAGATCAATGAGTAGTTAAATAATTATGTAGCTATGTGAAGACTCTAACATTTAAGAATTTAAGATATTGGTATTTTATTCAAACAACAAGAAAAACAAAAGAAAATAAAATGACGCTCCAAGCAAAGTGCATATCATGTGGTGAATAAAAATATAGCTCCAAGTAAAGTTACCGATGAACGAAGACGAAAGAGGGGATGCCATCCGGGGCATCCCAAAGCTTAGGCTCTTGGTTGTCCTTGAATATTACATTGGGGTACATTGGGCATCCCCAAGCTTAGGCTCTTGCCACTCCTTATTCCATAGACCATCGAATCTTTACCCAAAACTTGAAAACTTCACAACACAAAACTTAACAGAAAACTCGTAAGCTCCGTTAGTATAAGAAAATAAATCACCACTTAGGTACTATTATGAACTCATTCTAAAATCATATTGGTGTAATATCTACTGTATTCCAACTTCTCTATGGTTCATACCCTCCGATATTACTCATAGATTCATCAAAATAAGCAAACATCACATAGAAAACAGAATCTGTCAAAAACAGAACAGTCTTTAGTAATCTGTATCATTCGAATACTTATGTAACTCAAACAATTCTACCAAATTAGGAAAACCTGAAAAATTTGTGTAAAAATCCAGAGCAAAAAGAATCAGATCAAAATCACGTTTCTGTGAATTATCAAAACTAATTTACTGGGTGAAAAAGTTTCTGATTTTCAGCAGGCACAAAAAAAATTCACTTCCATGATGATACGTGTTTGTCACAGTAGGTCGCATTTTTTGTCATGCATGTACATCCATGACAAATTTATGACAGAATCAAGATAGTCATACCTGTGCTGTCGTAGAAGTATTCCATGACATTACCAAAATTATCATCACGGAAGTGTCCACTTCCATGACGATAAATCGCGCATCACAGAACTGCTTTCGTCAAGGGTGACCGACACGTGGCATCCACCGTAACGGAACGCCGTTAAGCTATCGGATCGGGTTTTGGATCCGTAACCCGTTAACAGCCCCGACCAATGGGGATTTTCCACGTGTAAAATCATCATTGGCTGGAGGAAACACGTGGCGGCTCACCGTTGGGGAAGATGTCACCCGCTCATTGGACCGAAGGCGCCTATGATACGGCGACACGTGGCACGGCCCAACAAAGGCCCATTCCTGTGAAAAGGCCGGTCCACTTGACTTGGTCAAAAGGTGGCGGGAAGCCCATGGAAAGCCTGTTAATGGCCTGTTCGCATATAGCCCATTTACAGCCCGCTAACCCAGGGCCCTTTACGCCCTATCCGAATTAGGCCCAGTAGCGTCATCTGGGCCGTCCAATATGATTCAGCCCGTTTTAACTTCCGGCCCGTGTGTGGCCCATGACTTCTTTCGGCCCATATGAGGACCTTTGTAACTCTTGGCCCATTAACGGTCCGTGGTGAAACTGGCCCGTAATGAACAGTGTATCACTTTATACCCATTAACGGCCCGTTATTCCATTGAGCCGTTTCCAGGCCAAGTTATCTTTTGGCCTTCTCAGGGCCCATTGATTCTTGGGCTCATTTGCAGCATTCGGTTACATACGACCCGTTACTGTCATTTTCTGCTTGTGGGCCAAATTCAGCCCGTCGTTACAGTCAGCCCGTTTGCGGACCGTTAATACATTAGGCCGTTTTCATGTAAAAAAACGTTGGGTTGTTTTCATAGAGTTATCAAATACGACCTATTAACGGCCCATTATGGTCCACGAATAGTACGACCCATGATTGGCGAAATGATGATACGCCTCGTAGAAGGCACATGGATCCTACGGCCCGTATGAGGCCCATGGATAGTACGGCCCGTAGAAGGCCCATGGACCCTACGACCCGTAGAAGGCCCATTGATCCCTAAGGCCTGTATAGAAGGCCGATGGATCCTACGGCCCGTATAGAAGGCCAATGGTCCTACGGCCGAACGAAGGCCCATGGATCATACAGCCTGCAGGAGGCCCATGGTTACAACAGTCTGTGTGTTGCCATGATTATTTTGGCCTAGTTACCAAAAATAGGCTATTGTGGCCACTAGAAAAACACAGAAAAAGAACTGCAGTGACTACAAGGAAACAACTAAACAAGACAATAAGGAAATAAATAAGCAAGCAATTAAGGCTAGCCTATTACCGCCATTACACATATTACATCCACTGCGCATCAAAGTTCGCCACTAGTGCAAATATAGGGAACAAAGCAACATATTACATACACTTGGCCGTCAAAATTGGCCACCAGTGCAAATAAACGTGGCAGCAAAACAAGAGCATAACTGAAACAACTTCAGAAGAGCTCAAGAAACGTTATCCTGGGTATCCACCATGCTGGCAATAAGCTTAGCAAGCTGATTAGCTTTGTCCTGTTTGGCACTAAAATCCTCCAACGCTTGCTGTTGCACCAGAAAGTATGCATCTGAATGCTCCAGGGACTTCCGCAGTCCTTCCACTTCTTGTCGCAGCACAGTTGATCGATGTGTTTCATCTTGTAGTTGAGACTCAAGAAACCGAACTGATTCAGGTAGTGGCCAGTAACTCGAACACTAAACCAAGACATGACTTTGGGATTGTCTCGCTGTCTTCAAGATAGTCTTGCTTAGCTATTTTATCATCTTTGTTGGAGACCAACAAGGATGTGTCACTATCCTGAACCTTATCTGCATTACTTCCTTTACCATTGCTTAATAGAGCACTCTTCCCCAATATTCTGTCAGCATTCTAAAAGAAGAAACAAGCAGACACATAACAAGTTTAGCATGTACTAGTATATGAAACTCATTTCGGTGAACCAGTTCATTAGTAAGGTGGACAAGATTAAACTACCAAGTCTTCTATTACCAAGTACTAGTACATAATAAAAGCATAAAAAAACATATATCTATGTCCTATGGTCACTGCATTGTCTTGCCAAATCAAAATAGAGACACGGTTCAAATCATATCAGTTCAAGACAAAGCAGCAATGAAAGAATACAAAGCGTGGGAAACTACACGGCACAACAAGATTTCAGATGGGTACCACGGGTCTACATGTACAACAACACTATTGGCTCTGTTGTGATGCTAGTAATGTGCATGATATGAAAGTCAACTGTATACACAATTGAAATTGAAATCAAAAGAGCTATTGATAAGAGCAAACCTGTTAAAGAAACATGCGTGAACATACCTGCCGTGCCATTGGAGTTTCGATTGGATCCTTCAATTTAAAAATAAGTTTGTATGAGTAAATACAATGATACAAGAGCAAAGCAATCATAGTTAAAAAAGGCGTGCCTAAGCGAGCGCTTAAGCGTGCCTAGGCTCTAGGCGTTGACAAAACTCATTGCGCATAACTACGCTTAATCTGTGCATAACTGCACATAAGCATGCGCTTTGGTCAGTAAAGTGCAAGGCGGTGGCAAAACGCACAATTAACGCCTAGCGCTTTTTTGAACTATGATAGCAATGGAATCTTAAATTAGAACAGTTGTTCTTCAGGTTTAGGCACTTGTTCTACATGAACAGAGTACAGTAAGATGCAAGAATATAATACTTAAAAATAGAAAATGAGCTCATAGACCTTACCACATTCTTGGTTCGGGACCAGTACAGAACAAGGCATTCCCAGTCATCGTCCAGTAAATGTGTCTCAGGAGAACGTAAGGGAATTTGATGAGTTTCTTTGCCGGTGAAGTACATTTTCTTCAGGTAATTTCGATACTGCCACCAAGCATTCTTGAAGATAGCAGAGGTATTAGCACAGGTTACCTCATCCTGAGTTTCCAAATCGGTCCTTCTCTATAGAGAAAAATGGGAAAATTTGCTGTATTATAACCATCATGGAGGTAGGATGTATGAGACGAAGCAAAGTAATTGCCATGAATAACATTACTTACACATAACTCCTGGACAAACACCTGCAACTGGCATTTTCCTTTATCTTCAGTATAATATTTCCAAGATGGGAAGATACGCACATACGATTTAACAACATCAAATGCGATAGATGCTAAACTACGACTGGTTGGTTGTACTTCCTCCACGGGAATAGGCGTACTAACTGGTGGAGCTGGGGTTCATCGTGATAGTACTGGCCCTTTGGGCACTGGAGCTGCCTTACTAACTGCTCTTGTTTGGAAGCTTTGTGGTGGAGATGGTGCTGTGTCAACAGGAACTGGGTTACTATCGGCTGGGGTTGGGGTTAGATTGGGTGAAGCTGGTTCTCTGTCCATCGCAGTTGGGGTACAATCTGCGAGAGTTTGGGTTATGTGTGGTATGGCTGGTTCTTGTGTATGTACAACCGGGGTGCTATCTCCACCAATAGGTAGCACTATTTTATTTGAAGACCGTGTTTTTATACCGCTAGATACTGGCATCACCCGCTCCAATTCAAATGGCTGATAAACAGGAAACATACTTGAATGTACAGACATTGTATGAGAGATAGATGCAATAGATAGTGTGAAAAAAGAGGGCATGAAATAGTTGACATGTATATTGTTTAACTAAAACGGATAGCATGACATAATTTCACATATATGATGTCTATCTAAACTAGATAGCATAGCATAACATAATTTAAAGATATGATGAATAACAAACAGGATCGCATGACATAATTCACCTACATGTTATCTAAGTAATCAGGATCGCATCATTTAATTCACATATGTGATTTATATGCTAAACAGAGGGCATTCGATATGATGTCTGAACTAAGAACATGGTGTCGAATATTGTGTATATGATGTCTAAACTATGAAATGTAAGACACCGTATGCATGATATGAGCAGTATAACCATGCCAAGTTAGAGCATACACCTCAGTAGGGGAATATGACTGGTCATCTATCTCTGAATCCATCTCTGAGGAGCTATCGGGACCCAACAAAAGATCTTCTTCGACAGGTAGCACTGTCTGCTCTGAAGGCCTTGTTTTCACTCCAGATTTTTCCATCTCCCACCCAAATGGCTGATTCACAGGAAGAGTAGTTTAATGTACAAACATTGTCGACAAATGGAAATGTAATGAAGAAAAGGATGGGCAAGATATCATTCAAATATATGATGCCTGGTTAAACAGGATGGCATTGCACGTTTCACATATATTATGGCTGGCTAAAAGACATGAGCCTGCATAATTCCCATATATGATATAGAAACTAAACAGGTGGCATTACAAAACATGTCTAAACTAAGCATATGACATATATGATGTCAAAAGTAGGCACTGCAAGGCAACATATGCATGATATGACTAACATCATCATGCCAAGGTAGAGCAAACACCTTGGGGGGGGGGTAAATAGGAGTGGTCAGCGGCGTCTGAATCCGCCTCAGAACAGATATCTTCCTCTAGATTACAATGTGGAGAGGGGTGGGGAGGGTTTGCCATAGAACCCACCATGGAGTGATGTCTGCATGACATTGTATTGCCGCACAAAACTCTTCTCTTTTTCTCTACATGTTCAGCATGACTGTGTACAATATCTGACATGCATACAAAAAAATATGGTGAGATTATGTAAGGAGAGCATGCAGAAATTTAGAGTGATGGTAACAACCAGTGGATGGATCCAAAAATAATGATAGCAGGCTGATGATTGCTTTAAATTAATAAAAAGACAGATGATGATTGCTTTATTATTTGTTTCCCACCCAAGATGAACAACATAGGCATACCCTAGTTGAACCAGATATTAGACAAACATACTATTCATTGCTGCCTCGATATGTGCCCCACAACTAATTTAGAACTCAAGTTTGAACATGAATTTGGACCTGAGTTGGGAGTCCAAGAGCTGAACAGGACGATAAAGTAGCAGGTAAGTTTAAGCAATGCATAACATAAGCAGAAACAAAAGAGTGTGACCTCTCTTATGGACCCGTGTACTCCTCAGGTTCATCTGCTGAGTCGATGATGGTGATGCCGTTGGGGTGCGTGCCGGCGGTAGGGAAGGAGATCTGAGGCGGCGAAAGACGGTCAGGAGTCATGATGTCTGGTTTGGTGGATGCTTCTGTCGATGGAGCAGCTCAGGTGAGGTGGACGACGTCGCGGCAGGAGCAGGACAAACCACACAAAGTTCCCTTCGACATGTACCTGTAACTGAAGTAATTCTGTAAGGGCTCATTTGGCTTGCATGATTCTTAAAATGCAGGGATAGGAAAAACACCGGAATAGGATAGGAAAATGCACATGGTAAACAGAGCATTTGTAAACACATGATTTCTATCAACTTGGGTGTTTGGTTTACAGGAATTGGAAGAGCAGAGGAATGCAAAAAAACATGGCCAAAATAAAGAGAAACCATATGAAAGCGTGTACAGTTAGAATGTTAATCTGGCACTAATGCACTTGGTCTTGTTTTCATGCATAGGATTTTGAGAAGTAGGTCCAGGTGGATGTTTTGCTTCATTCCTTTCAACAAAATGCATGAATAATTGAATAGTAGAGTGCCATTGGAAAATTCCCTATTGCTATGTTTTTCCGTTGAACCAAAATAGCCCTAATGGATCGACGTGAATGTAGAGTAATAAGTGATGCAACAAGTGTACAACCTCTTTCCCGTAGCCGTGTCGACCTCAACATCATTGGGTTGATCGCTGAAGCAGTTGAGGCAGAGGTGGCTGTCGGAGGTGTGGAGGAGGATCTGAGGAATCTGTAGACGGTGTCCAGGGCACTACTCTGTTGTGATGGATCGTTCTGTCGTTGGAGCAGCTCCGGTGAGCCGTAACACGTCAAGGCTGAAGCAGCACAAGACACACATCGTCAATCTCAAGTGGGATTCTAATAGCATCTCCAATAGATGATGAAAAATGGATGTAAAATTAACATCACCAAAAACCACCCGACTACAACAGATGAGGTAAAAACTGTTGACTCTGAACTTAACTGTCGAAATTGAAATTAACTATGGAATCTGAATGCTACTATCGAAACTGAACGCAATGGTAGCAGAGAGACACTTGACATGTAGTTTAGGGAGGGCCTGCAGTTCATCTTCAACCTGCACACCCCTGAGCCGCCTGCCACCACCGGCCGAACCACCGGCCCCAGCGCCTCCTCGCCACCCCGAAACAACTCTCCACCGCCGCCCCGGCCAGCCCTCTAGGCCCCACACCTTGAACCCTAAGATAGATAGTGGGGTACCTCTCCGGCAAGCCCCCGTCCCTGCTGCGGGTGGTTCTTCCTTAACTCCGGCGAGCCCCCCCCCACCCCCTGAAAATCAACTGACCCAAAAGTCGATTCAGTCGACTGAAGTGTGGCCTAATCGGAGCAGAGCAGCAGCACGAGCGAGGGGGAGAGCAGCAGCAGCAGCTAGGCGAGCGAGCGATCGAGCGAGAGCCGGAGCAGCAGCAGTAGATCCGGCTGGTATGGACGCCACCGCCGAAGGGGCCTCGCACTGGGGGAGAGCCGCCGTGGAGATGTTGCCCGCGGCGCCGGCTTCAAGGTAGCCGCTCCATGGCGGTGCAGGATGGAGCACCGTCGGCGCCGGGAGGTCGAGTTAAGGAGAAGATGCAATGCGATGAGTGTACAACCTCTTTGGTGGCACCGAGTAGGCCTCGACTTCGTCCGAGGAGTCGGTGAGGATATTGCGGTTCCGGTGGAGCAGGTTAAGGCAGCTTTGTGGGGATAGATCAGCCGCGATAGACGAGGCAATCGTTGGAGCAGCTCCTTGGAGGTGGAGGATGGGGCGGCTGAACCGGCGGGACGGTGAGATGGACGACGAATCCTCATCCGGGGAGGTGGACGAGGGATGTCGAGCTGTTGCGGTGGACGACGTCGTCGGGGAAGAGGCTCCGGCTGGGCAGCGGTGACGTGGCGGATGGAGGAGGGTGGGGTTTCGCGGCTGGAGCGGAGAGGTTATGGCGGCCTGGGATTTCGAATGGCGAAAATGGGGCGATGGGAGGGGGTGAAGCATGACTTAGGGACGCGCTTGTCCAAAATGTAGGGTGTGTTACAAAAGTACCCCCCACCGATTTGAACTAGCGGCCCTTTCGGCTCAGGGTTAGAAGGGGGATTTCGCGTGTCGGGATTTGGCAGCTGAAGGGATTTTTCGCGCGCGTTGTAATTTCGGGATAGCAAGGCGCGGGTTGTGAAGGCGCCAGTTTTGGGAGCACGATATCTGAATTTTCGGGATATAACAAGACGCGAGTTGAATTTTAGGGACAAGCCTAACGTGTAGTAATATTGTACTTGTACATACCAAATCAATTTGCACTTCCCTCAACCAAAAAGAAAACGAAAAAATAAAACTATTCACACCACACAAAGAGAGAGTCTTGCCCCGTTTTACTATACAAATGCTATTCAAAGCTACTCCCTCCTTCCATCTATATAGGGCCTAATGCGTTTTTCGATGCTAACTTTGACCAAATATTAGAGCAATGATATATGACATGCAACTTACACAAAGCACACCGTTAACTTCGTCTGTGAAAGGTTCTTTCAATGATATAATTTTCACATTGTGCATGTCATGTACTATTAATCTTGTCAATAGTCAAAGGCGGTCTTAAAAATCTCATTACGCCCTATATAGATGGAAGGAGGGAGTGTGAATCCATGTTATGTCCGATTAATTTTTTTCGCTTTGCTGTATAATGCATGTAACCTACTCATACCAACATTTTAGTGCATTCCAAATGTCTATACTACCGCTGCAATTTAAACTAAATTTGAATTCATTTCTCTATTTCAATAAGAATCTACAATCATGATTGTTGCCAACTTCAACCATCATCCGTGTATTACCTTAATAACACACCACATGATTACTATAGAGATAGATATGAACTATGTGTATTACATGAACTCGAATTCTATTTTTTGAATACACTTGATGTTGATTCCAAATAATAGTACATTTGATGTACTAACTATATATTCATAATCTAAACCATGTTCCATACGTACACCATGTTTATCACACAAAGTATAGTGCCCGCCCCCTACATAATGACAAGTATTTAGACCTGAGTTGCAAAAGCCACACATTAGCCCAAATTATAATCAATGTTGTACATTATGATATCTTCTTCAAGTATCCGTATCCACCTTTTTATAATGAATTATGATCTTTGTTCGTCTTTTACACCTTCACGATCCTCTTCTATTTGTAGCTAGCTAGCGCTAACTTTCTATCATGCATGCACACGCCCGCCCCCCTCACACACCCTTAGCGTCCCTCCATTGCGCACATTCATTATTTCTCTTTAGGTCGTCCACCAGCGGTGTGTGTAGGCCCCCTTCTCCTTCTTTCTGGCACACACCGGTCAATATACCTCTCTAGCCAAGTGTGCCTACACCAAACGCATATATACTTCCCCTCTTCTCTTCTCACCGTCCATGCCCCCATATGTCCAATACGATTCCGTGCAGGTGCACACTCTTGCCCCTCTTTTAATTAGTCACATGCTCGCACGCTCCTCCCCCCTCGACATGGTAGGCCTCTCGCACCACCTCCTAGCCACACTCTCTCCCCCTGTCTGCCTCTCCGGACCTTATTTGCTTCTAACACATGCATGCATGTATATGAACTGATCTCCCTACATATAGCCAGGTCGACTATAATTCGTTTTCACCAAGCACCGATACACTTACCTCGCTAGTTATGTCTCTCCTTTTCTCGGACACACGACGGTTGATCTTCCTATGTAGTTACGCATGCTTACCACAACCATATCTTCTCCCCTCATCATCCTTGAATACCTCCCGACCCGTCTCTCACACGCACGTGCATAGACAGACAGACATCCCCCGCCCTCTCTTATTGATATTGCACTCATACCCTTCGTTTGTCTAGCAGGCCTCTCCCACCATTTGTGAGACGCCACTCCACCACCAACCCTCCGATGCTCTACCTTTGTCTTTTTCCCAACCTTATTCCTCTGCTACACATATCCATGGATATCGATCGATCTCCCTCAATACATAGCTAGGTCTCTCTCCTTCCCCAGACATATACTAGTCGACCGATCTCTACCCCCCCCCCCACACACACACCGATAGTCGAGCGTTGTAGGTAGGTATCCATGCCACGGAGAAGAACTGCACCTCTGCCCTCTTAAATTCCAGTAGGCCAGCCACCCTCTATCTTTGACGTGGGCAAACACAAATTCGATGGCACTCTTTATCGATCGCGCAGCCACACACTTCATCCCTGTTTTCAATTCTATCGATATCTCACGTCCATGACTCCGTTTCACACACATTGCATATGTTACATTTTTCTGATTGAGATATCATCAACACATTGCCTCTGTTTCGCACAAACCATCTCTCTCACACCCACCCACGTACGTACCTGCACCTAAAGAAGAAGTGCACGCAGGATGCACGTACTCACGTCTCGTTTCCGGCCACACCCGCGCGGGTACACGGTGGAGTTCATTTCTGTATAAAAAGGCAGCCCACGTGATAATTTGACGTGTGTAGCGGTTGTTTACTCGAAGGAGGGTCGAGTACCACGCCTAGAATATAAAACAATTGTCGTGGGGAAAATGGAAAAATGGGTTTGTCTCTCGTGAGTCTTGTCACACAATCTCACACAAGGCCGCCGTGGCCTCTCTCTCTCAGCATTGGTCAGTGATCCGACCACATCCGTCCGCCGGCGGAAAGGGATGATGTGCATCGTCTCTCTGTTCGACGGCGTTGAGGCAGCTCGTCCCGATCTGTGGTACCCGCCGTTCTCTCTGACCAAGCTCCGGCGCGGTAGGGCCTTCGCCACTTGCTCGCTGCCGCAGTATGGGCAGATCCCGGCCGCCGGCGCCCTCCTAGTAACATCTCGACGACCCTCAGGTACAACTTCCTCCGGCCTTGCTCCACTGCCCATCTTCCCACGTTGCTGCATTGGATCTTCTTTAGTTGTTTGCTTAAATCGTATCTCGACCGGCGTACTTTCCATCTTGCAATCTCGTCCTCAAACCATTTTTGATAAACCACCATGTGCTATCTTTCCCTTTTTACATGGAACATGCTTCTTTTTTGTCGGCGTATGTGTCTTCAACTCGTGTTATTGGGCAGTAATTGTTTCCTTTTGACCTCCTTTTGCAAACAGGGCTATCCATTTTCACCTCGTTGCTATTGCAACCTTTTGGTGAACTGCACAAATCACTTTTCTGAAGAGTGTTTTGTGTAGTTCCGCCAAAATGTCACACGGGCAACATTTTTACATTTCTGTGGGACTGCGAAAAGGGAGATTGGTTTTGCTATCCTCCTCATCCAACTCCGTGCCTAATCTTCTCCGACAAGTAGTTAGTCCTAAAGAGAGATCGTAGAGGTGATCGGCTTCTATTTATGTGTGTTATGTTTCATCATTTAGTTCCACTATTATTGTAATCACACTGACTGGATATCTTTGCAAATAGGGATGGTCCGCCCGATTTTAGTGGAGCTGCACAAAATGATCGGATTGTGGTGTCCTTCATACACCTCTTTTTTGGCTACAGAGCTGGGTGAAACTAGCTGCCAAGCAATGAATACTGTGCCAAGGAAATGAAGCCAGGCATACGAACAACATCGATCAATTATATATTTTTTTCTTTATTTGTACACCTTCTCACAACTTTGTCTTCAGTTGTGATGTGAATTTGGCGCTGATCTGCGAACCATTGAGATGCATTAGCCATGGTAGTTTCATTTGTATTTGATCGAATGTTGTAACGAGATAATCTCGAGGCAAGACACATGAATCCTAAGTTGAAACCTTTTTTTCCTGCGGGAACCAGAGTTGAAACCTTCATAGCATCACAGTACAATTTCATCAAAATTATGCGTACATATAAACAAATCCTGAAGGATTGATAGCAATGCCAGAAACAATTCAACTTTGTTTCGCCGACATGTTGGACATCCTTCATCCGGCTCCACCTGCCATGCAGCAATATTGAGTGCACAACACAACTTCAGGGAAAGATTCACCCCGGTCGTTGCGCCGCAGTAGTAATGACTAGTGAGCAGTCAAATCACAGAGCCCCACATTCGCCACAGCAAGTTGCTCGGACAAAGCAACCATCATTTCTCTGTTCCGTGAATCCGCTGGTACTCCCATATTCCCACAGTAAAGTTTCTTGGGCGAATCAACCATCACTATATCCGCTCACGTGTGATGACCACAGGAGCTATCCATTCAGATTGCATGTTAAAAAAATAAAGGTTGATAACTAATGCGGCAAACTTTCAAAAAAAAAACTAATGCGGCACTTCGGGCCAACGTGGCCAGATCGCATTTTGCACGAGAAATTAAAAACAATCATAGGGTGGCGAGCATCAACCCCCTTGACTGCGATCTGATCCCCGTCAGCCTCAACTACATTAACGGTATGTACTGGGTCGGCATGAACACGTCTTGGATGGTGCTCGTCGACGGTCGCCGTAGCTGGATGCTCGTGGAGGTCTACACCCGGCGATTGATCCCCCTTCTTTGATTAACACTGCACTACTTTGGCACCACGACCCAGAATACTCGGAATCTTACAGTATCCAACATGATACCAAGTTTGATTTTCTCAAGGTTGTAATCTTCCAAGTGCCCACAAGATCTTCCAATTATAAAGACTTCAGGCTAATTGCGTTCTTCAACCGCGGTATCGCCTATCTGACAGGTCACTGCGGTAAGTGGATAAATCTGCATGTCCATCACAGGATCATACATCCTCCATGGTTCTCTAATGCCATTGAACACAAGGGCTTCATTTACGCTGTCGACTCCTTCTATGGTTGGACGTATTGCTGGCCTACTCCAGTCATCGGTACAAACGACTGTTACAGCAGTATGTTACTTTCCTATGATATCATGATGGCTTGCTTATATTACTGTCAACATTTACTAAAAAAATATTCATGCTCATAACATGCTGTTCTTAAGATTGACTAAATCAAGAGCCCTTTTTTATTTGACTCCAACTTGATATGATGTTGTAGGCCGCCTGGTGTCCCTACCTTTCCTAATCCCAGAACCTTTCAAAGAAAAGCGGCATGGCAGTTGCAGGTGGTTCCTGGCTCGATCAGACGACGGCGAAAGATTGATGATCGTTCACATGTACCGGACGTGTTGTTTTGCGGAATACAATCACAGTCACTGCAAGGTCTTTGAGCAGGATCTTAGCTTCTCTGGGCCTTCAGGAATTTTTGACTGGAGGCTGGTAAGTAGCCTTGGTACATGGTCTCTGTTTGTCAAACTGAATTATCCGATTAACCAGGAGATAACTGACGGCAAGGATCATGATGGCAGCACGGTTTCGTTCATCAGGCAAAACTGTGTGTACACAGCGTACCATGCGTCTCTGCATGCACCATACCCTGATATGTGCCGCCACGCTTTGCAGCCCAAAGTAGGAGAGAGGGTCGCAAGTATCAGACTTCGACCTGCTGGTTGGAGTTTCCCCCGTCAGGCACCCATCTAGTTCAAGCTGTCAGCCAATCTCCACAGCTTAATAAATAGTAACGTCTAACTGAGCCAGCTAGTTAGATGCATACACTTGGTGTAGTAGGATCTTTATTTAGTTTGATGCATACACTTGTTCTTTTTTGATAGCCCTTTTGTAATGATGGCTGATGTTTGGTTTGGAAGAGAGAGATGCGTCTTCACTCTTCTGGCCTGCTTACTGCTTCTGTTGCACCCCCAGCCCTGGTTGCTGCTACTGCCGCTGTTTTCAATGTATAATCAGTAGTATATTTCATCTGTTGGTTGAATAAATGTGTTGTTAGAACGATAAACACAATGTTTTGGAAGTCGTTGCATGGTTCGATCCTTTAGTGCCCCGTA
This sequence comes from Triticum aestivum, assembly GCF_018294505.1. Lineage (NCBI taxonomy): Eukaryota > Viridiplantae > Streptophyta > Magnoliopsida > Poales > Poaceae > Triticum > Triticum aestivum. Next base: position 376,065,806 of record NC_057795.1, on the reverse strand, counting down.
CCGTACGTAGCTCATACTATTTTTTGTACGGAACACATTTTCCACTTGTTGATAACATGTAGCCCACTGATGAAGGCCCAATAGAGAAGCCCATAATTAACTAGAAGGGAGGCTCTCACATGAATCCGGCCCAGGTACATGCTCATGGCCCCCTTAACATAAATAAGTAAATAAATAAATAAATCTAAATGCTCATGCACTAGTTCTTTGGGAAAATAGGTAGCCCAGTATTTCTTTTTGAAGAATACCCAAGCTAGGCCTATTTGTTTTCTCCGAATTAATGGGATGCAAATCTTTCAAGACGAGGAGGGATATATTCCGTCCTGGCCAAAGAGTATGGTCAATGTTTGTTAAAAGTAATATCAAAAGGGGTTGAAAATTCCAAAAAAATTATAGCAAATGGGATATTAGTTTCTTTTTTTGTTTTTGTTCTTCACTGATATCTTATACGTATTTCATTGGATTTAACATGACATAGTACTAATTTATTTTTAAATTTGTTTTAGTATGGCTATTAATTTTTTGATTAAGAATATTTCATCCCCGAGCAAAAATTTGCGAATTTTCAAAATTTCCCACATATTTAGTTAATGTTTTGACCTTGGTATTGACCAGAAAATGGACAACCATTCTAAAAATGGAAAACGGGCTGCAATAAATTCCATATGAATTAGAGAATGAGTAAAAATTATAAAAATAATAGCAAATGGGCTGTACACGCCATAGATTTCGAGGCTGACTTGTTTATGCAAGGCTTTGCTAGTGAACACACGATTCTAGCAGCAGTGACTGTTGGATGTCCATCCAACGGCCGACGTGCTTCTTCAATCTCTGATCTTCCCGCTCCAGCCGCCTAAACTAGCGCCGGCAGGACTGCCTGCTCCCTCCTCTTGTGGCCCGCTGTGATGCCGCGTAGGCTTCCCCGGCCCACCCTACTCCCTCCGCTGGCCTGGCCGCACGCAATCAACTACCTCCTTATTACGCGTACGCACTGACATCTGGGGCACACCGGTTGGGAGGCTGACCTGTGAGCCTACTAAGTTGACGCGTACGCAGGGCTTGTCAACTTAGTCAACAAACGATTCTAGCAGCAGTAATCATTGGATTTGAATCGAATGGTCCTGCTGCTTCTTCAATCGCTGCTCTTCTTGCACTAGTCGCCTGATACGTCTCCAACATATCTACTTTTCCAAACACTTTTGCCCTTGTTTTGGACTCTAACTTGCATGATTTGAATGAAACTAACCCGGACTGACGTTGTTTTCAGTAGAACTGCCATGATGCTGTTTTATGTGTAGAAAAGAAAAGTTCTCGGAATGACGTGCAAATCCACAGAGGCACTTTTTGGAATTAATAAGAATTTCTGGGCAAAAGAAATACACGAGGGGGCCCACAGCCTGTCCATGAGACAGGGGGTGCCCCCCCTGTAGGGCGCGCCCCCTATCTTGTGGACCCCCTGGACCTCCATCGACCTCAACTCCAACTCTATATCTTCCGTCTCGCGGAGAAAAAAATCAGAGAGAAAGTTTCATCACGTTTTACGACACGGAGCCGCCGCCAAGCCCTAATCTCTCTTGGGAGGGCTAATCTGGAGTCCGTTCGATGCTCCAGAGAGGGGGATTCGTCGCCATCGTCATCATCAACCATCCTCCATCACCAATTTCATGATGCTCGCCGTCGTGCATGAGTAATTCCATCGTAGGCTTGCTGGACGGTGATGGGTTGGATGAGATTTACCATGTAATCAAGTTAGTTTTGTTAGGGTTTGATCCCTAGTATCCACTATGTTCTGAGAATGATGTTGCTATGACTTTGCTATGCTTAATGCTTGTCACTAGGGCCCGAGTGCCATGATTTCAGATCTGAACCTATTATGTTTTCATGAATATATGTGTGTTCTTGATCCTCTCTTGCAAGTCTATAGTCACCTATTATGTGTTATGATCCGACAACCCCGAAGTGACAATAATCGGGATACTTCTCGGTGATGACCGTAGTTTGAGGAGTTCATGTATTCACCATGTGTTAATGCTTTGGTCCGGTTCTCTATTAAAAGGAGGCCTTAATATCGCTTAGTTTCCACTAGGACCCCGCTGCCACGAGAGGGTAGGACAAAAGATGTCATGCAAGTTCTTTTCCATAAGCACGTATGACTATTTACGGAATACATGCCTACATTACATTGATGAATTGGAGCTAGTTCTGTGTCACCCTATGTTATAGCTATTACATGAAGAATCGCATCCGGCATAATTATCCGTCACTGATCCATCGCCTACGAACTTTTCATATATTGTTCTTCGCTTATTTACTTTTCCGTTGCTACTGTTACAATCACTAAAAAACACCAAAAATATTGCTATTATTATCTTTATCTTTTACCGCTGTTACCATTACTATCATACTACTTTGCTACTAAATACCTTGCTGCAGATACTAAGTTATCCAGGTGTGCTTGAATTGACAACTCAACTGCTAATACTCAAGAATATTCTTTGGCTCCCCTTGTGTCGAATCAATAAATTTGGGTTGAATACTTTACCCTCGAAAGCTGTTGCGATCCCCTACACTTGTGGGTTATCAAGACTAATTTCTGGCGCCGTTGCCGGGGAGCATAGCTCTATTCTCTGAGTCACTTGGGATTTATATCTGTTGATCACTATGAAGAACTTGAAAGACGCTAAAACCAAGATGTTGCCCTCAACTACGAGGGGAGGTAAGGAACTGCCATCTAGCTCTGCACTAGATTCTCCTTATGTTATTAATAAGCTTGCGACACCTAAACCTACTACTGCTCTGAATTCTGATATGTCGCATGTTATCGATGATGCCACTTCTGCTTTGCATGATACTTATGATGAAACTACTTCTGTGCGTGATACTACTGTGCCATTAGGTGAATTTCTTGATGAACAACTTGCTAGGGCTAGAGAGAATGAAATTATTGAAGATGCTATTATTGTAGATAGTGATGATGAAAATTCTCCCAACAATTATGTATTGCCCGTTGTTCATGAGGGTTATGTTATGAACAAAGTAGCTGCTGAAGCTATTTTTGCCTGCAAAGATAGATATGATCTTAAGAAATTATTAGCTAAATGAAAGCAGCAGTCTCTTAATGCTAGAATGAAACCTGACCCTACTTTTGCTACTTCACCTATCTATGTTATTGATAAGGATTATGAATTCTCTATTGATCCTGAAATTATTACTTTGGTAGAATCCGATCCTTTTTATGGCCTTGAATCTGAAACTGTTGTGGCACATCTTACCAAGTTGAATGATATAGCTACCCTGTTTACTCATGATGATAGATCTCGCTATTTTTATATCCTTAAGATATTCCCGTTCTCATTAAAGGGTGATGCTAAAACTTGGTATAATTCTCTTGCTCCTGGTTGTGTGCGTAGTCCCCAGGATATGATTTATTACTTCTCTGCTAAATATTTCCCTGCTCGTAAGAAACAAGCTGCCTTGCGGGAAATATATAATTTTGTGCAAATCAAAGAAGAGAGTCTCCCACAAGCTTGGGGGAGGCTTCTTCGATTACTTAATGCTTTGACGGATCATCCACTTAAGAAAAATGAAATACTTGATATCTTCTATAATGGACTAACCGATGCTTCCAAAGACTACTTGGATAGTTGTGCTGGTTGTGTTTTCAGGGAAAGAACAGTCGACGAAGGTGAGTTACTATTGAATAATATGTTGACTAATGAAAATAATTGGACTCTCCCTGAGCCAATTCCTGAGGAAATCCCTGAACCAATTGAGCCAACTCCTGAGCTTATTCCTAAACCCACTCCGAAGAAGAGAGCACTACAACAAGAACCCCCCTTCACCAACGCATCGATGTGTCCATATGAGTGTTGCAGAGATCTACACCAACGGATTAATATGTGTTGCCGTTGGCGGCGTTGCAAGGGTGTACAACAACGTATATAAATGCGTTGGTAAACGGGGTCAAGAAGCGTTAGTAGATAGCAACATATGGAGTTAGGGCCTAACAACACGTCATATGCGTTGCTCTCTACCCTATACAAAAGGATTTTTGGATTGACATATATGATGTCATCCAACCCAGTATTGGTTGGATCAAGCCCAAATTTTTATTGGGTTGTGACCATTTCTGCCATACTGCTTGAATTATTTTTCTCAACAATTGTTAGTTGGCCCGATTCTATAGGGACCGTTTTTCCATTGACCAAGCCAATTCCATATCACGATTCATAGTACATATTCCACATAGCATCCGGATGCAACATGTAGCATCAATAGAGAAAATAAATTAACAAATGAGTGTTTTCTTGAGTTTTGACTCCCGAACATAATTGTATAGCTCTCCTCTTTATTGAGGGTACATTTGCTGAAGGCCTCTTATCCTGACTTCTTGAAGGCAGCTAGAGTCTTCGTGGTCCTTATTTATCCATCCTAACTTCTTGAAATATGACTTGCATATCATCTTGTCACAATAATATGGGTAGAATTTGCAGCAAAGACGTAAACATATTGGTAAGCATGAGTCACAATTTAGTATTAACTGTTCTCCTTAACTATAGGTGATGTAAATATTACCTAAAAGTTTACATTTTACAATACACTACTTTATAATATTCACCATGTTATTTTACCTGTGCTGATAAGAAAACCATATCAAGTGAGTGACAAACAAGTTAAGTGCCTCCGAGGTATCACCTTATAAGCTTACCAGAATAGAAGTCAGATCTTCCTGACACAAACCAAGATCATTACCATCAGAAATGTGCTTGTCAAATAGGACTCCAATTTTTTAACAATCCATTTTCTTCAAAAAACAAGCATTACTCTGCCTCGATGACCATAGTTGGGGCCCCTAAAGACCAACCAAGAGCATTATCAAGATGCATATGGAAATAATATGGTCATAATCATGACAAAAAGGCATTTGTTTATTTTCTGCCTGAACTCCAATACACACATATATAGTGAGAACAACAGATTCATTGTTATTGCAAGTGAGCTGAAAATAAATCTTAATTAGATATCTGAGATCATTTTTGAGTTTATTGATAAAGTCATTTACTGTCATCCTCGTCTTCATTGTAATTGACTCTTCCCTTGGCATTTGCACCATAATCCACACTGTTTGATTTATAATGTTAGCTTGTCATAAGCTTTCTTTGCTGTCTCTGGAGATAACAACCCATGCTCCATTAACATGCACTTGTATCAATGGTATGATTATCATGTATAATGTAGTGTTGTTACTGTAAACTAGGTAGTTCTATAACGAATCATCTCTAAATGACGATGATCCAAAGCTACTACTTGATATATGCTAAACTGGGCCAAAATAGATTTGGATATCAATCAGACTAGATGAGAATTCTCTCGTGGGCAGTACTGTTAGAATAGCGAATCGAACCTATTTCAACACACGGAACATAGCATTGAGAAATCAATCAGATTGGTGTGCACTATGTGACGAGCTAGGATTTGAGACACAAAAATAAATCAGACAGACTAGCTGGGGACTACACCATAAATTTGCGTCCACGTACTATACATACTAGTACCTGGTGAATACATAACTGGTGGTTATTAAGGAGACGAGGTGGCACACCTACAAGAATTCAGCCATCTCATTGGAGAGGAACTGGTGGACAGTAATTTATTAAATTTCCTGGGATGTTCCTTCGGCCGAGTTTGGAGGATCTTGGATGAAGCTAGCATTATGGACAACACATTAGATCACATAACATGGTTAGATTGAACTGCAAGCTTGCTTGAAATCGACACTAATTAGCAATTGAGTTGGGAATCAATCAGATTCAAAAAGCTAGCAAAAATCTGAGGAGGCTATGTGTGGAGGATGAAATTGCAGATGTAGTGTGCGAAAATTAACCAGATAGATATACCTATACCTGAGGCAAACGTATGAGCCATCGGCGGGGGCGGAGACAAGTGGTGATGCGATGCGGAGGGAGGCCGAATCTGATGACGCCCCACATCGGCCTCGCCATTGCCGCATGATCCAGAAGAACAGAGAGAGGACGTAGGTGGATGGGAACGATTGATGTACATAGGGAAAGGTTGTGACTGGATTCCCCACCGTGCTTGACTTCATCCTCGTCGGCACCGGGTAGGAGAGCAGCGAGTCAACGACAGGGGTGGGGGTAGCCGATACGAGAGGAAAGGCACCATAGAGGCTACATCCGGCGACTCGGCGAGGAGGGGGGGCATGGAGGCGCGAGCGGTTATTGGCCAGATGAGAGCGGCAGCGCTGTTACAGAGGGAGGTTGCAGGGAGAGGTCTGGCGTTGCGGTGGTGGGGTTTGAGGATATGAAAATTAGGGTTTCTTTAGATCTAGAGTAAATATATGGTGGCCGGAAATTTCCAGATCCCGCCACGCCTGTCCGCAATTTTCAACGTCGCGCGCGTTTTCTTTTGCATGATAGTAGTACATACTATATTGTTAGTTTTGATTTGATTGATGGGTTCGAAAATTCCTAGATGAACCACTCTATAGTGTTCATCTCAACAAGTTGAACAAAAATACATGTTTATATGTTACCAGTTCAAAAATAGAAACCACTTGTATTCCACAGATGCAGATCTTTGGAACATGGGGCCAACGCACCGGAATGGAAAAATAATTTTAGTTAAAAATATCAAAAGGAGAAAAATTCTAAAACTTTATCTGTAACAAACGTGGTCTGGCGTAATACTCGTGTGAAAAGTTGCATGGATTAACAACTCTAGTCGTATTCTCGACAAAGAAAAACAGAATCGACACTATATAAAAGTTACTATTCACACTTTTTATCTCAAAATTGTTTTCTTGGCTTCAGAATCGATGGAAGCAATTCATTTGCGAAACATTTCACATGAGTGTAATACATGTTTGATTCGAATAAATTAAAGATTGTCGACTGTTCTTGAATTTTAAAAGATCGGGTGCAATGGGACCCGAGACCCATTGTCTATTTCTGGATTTCCACTGTCTAATAATAGTGAAACCTAAATCATGTCCTTCGTGGGACACATGTCATTGTGGATATATCCACCGCTTCCCCTCTAGCTTTCTCTCTTTGCACGAACGTCTCTCCTTCACGCGTTCTTTGTTGTTCGCCTCCTTCCCCTTCCCATCTCTCGTTCATCACACTCAAGAGGAGAGGGCTTCCATGACGACGACAACCACCTACCCATCGCTGCTACGAATCGGGAGGAATGACGGCGACCACCACCTGCCGCTCCATCTGCACCGCAAATAGTTGTTCTTACTGCAAACGAAGGAAGACGCGACCACCAGTTGTTGCATCTTCGCCATGGCGCACCACAGTTGTTGCAAACATGAAGGGGCAATGGTTGTGACCCGGATCACTACATTCTTACATGGTGAAGCTCCCGCCTACACTGTCGGGGGTGTTGTAAACCCACGGTTGCAGTGGCACAATTGCTGCAAGTGGGGGCGGCGTACTTAGCACCCAGGGGGTTGCTAAAGGCGGGGGCGACGCCCACCGCACAGTTGCAATGCAAAACACAGGCGAAGGACGGGTTGCTCGCCACACTACTGCGATGCAACATACAGGAGGAGGCACTGCTGCTCACCACACTACTACGACCCAACATGTGTGACGCAAGGGATGGCTGTAGCCGCTGACGGCCGATGCTGCAATGTAGAATGGAAGGGGAGGATGGAAGCCGACAATGCTTACCTCACAATTATGGGCAACATGCAAGAGGAGGAGGGGTTGCTCATTGCACTGTTGCAACAACACATGTGATGAAAGAGGGAGGCCAGAAGCGGGCATCGCTTTGCCGCAAAACTGCAACACAACACATAAGGGGAGGGTAGGCACGACACTAGAGGAGCCAACAGTGCTACGATGGAACTCGACGACACACTGTTCTTGTGATGCAGCACTCCCGATGTTGCTACAACAGCTTACCGATGATGCTGCGTGGCGAATGTGACCCAAGACCGAGGGGAAATCAAGGACATACCATAACTAAGAACAAAAACGGAGAGGTTCACTACTCCTTTAGCGGCTGGCGAGGTAGCTGGACCAAAGAGACGAAGGGGGTCGATGCTGCAACGTTGAACCCTAGGCTTTTCTATGTTTTTTCATGTTTCCTTTTTTGTTATTAACTATTTTTATATGAAAACTTTTAAATATACGATGAACCTTTTTTAAGTGCACAATACACATATTTACATATATTACGAAGAATTTTAAAACAAATTGTAAATATTTTAATATATAACACTGTTAAATATCTCTTTGAACATTTTGAAATACACGATGAACTCCTTTTTTCCCAAAAAAACATTTGAAAGGTATTCCCTCCGTCCCAAATTAAGTGACTCGACTTTGCACTAACATTGTAGGGAGTATGATTTAAAAAATACATGATATTTTTTACTGAAATATACGGTGAAATATTATTAAATAGATTACAAATATTTAACAAAGACACAATGAATATTTACCAAAAACATTTTTTTATATGCGTGAACACTTTTGAAACTTTAATGTTTTTTCAAGAAGCATGAACACACTTTAAATGTACAACAAAATGTACTTACACGAGAAAAATTGTCTTATTATTTTTACCAAATTATACAAAAATTTAGTAAAATATCTTTTTTACATAAATGGGCTCTTCATTTCTTTAAATGTTGGATTTCAAATTAGCAGACCCGTACAAGTAGCATATTGTTTTTTAGTGTAACACAAGTAGCGGGGATCAACTACTTCGTACAAGGAGACACGTATTACCATGCAAAAAAAGCAGTATCCTAAAAAATATTAAAAAGCAGCATCGGCCCGATTGGCATTTTTTTAGAAACATCAGCCCGATAGGCTAGCCCCCTGCGCACGTCCTATGGGCCCCAACTTGCAAAGGGCCATCTGAGATGGCATTGTGTTTATCTAAGTGAAATCAGTTTACTAATCACGTTGTCAACATAGGTGAGGTGGTTTGTCTCTCTCTCTTTGTAGCCGAGAGGTTGCTGGTTTGAGTCCCTTTTCCCTTTTTTTGTGTGCAGAAATAATATCTGCAACTCGTTCGAGTCTTATTTTCTCCTTCCATACTTTTGGTACAGAAGCAACACATAGCGTGCATCGCAAAGTATTTGTTGTTCCTCATAGTATTAGCAACATACACGTTTCCAACACATATACGCGTAGCTATGGCGGAGAAGGTTACAACATATTCCTAGATTGTTGTAACTGATTCGTTGCTATATGGGGGTTCTTGTTGTAGTGGAGGTGTTCTATTTCTCAGTCCTGAAGATATGCAAGAGGGAAAGAAATCGATGAAAGAAAAAAAATGTATTAAAGCTGAAGATGTTAAGAATTTACCACCTATTGAAGAAATACATGCTCTTAATATAACGCCTGTTGAAGAAACACATTGTCTTGATAACTCGACACAGGTAGTAAAGGTAAATTCTCTCTATAGATATGATAAAGATGAAATCCCATCCACTAAATTTCATAGCCCTTGCTTAGATGAATTTGATGATTTCATGAATAGACAAGCAAATTTCAATGATTATGTTAGTAGACAATTGAAGAATAATGCTTATACGATAGTACGCTTGAATGATTATGTAGCTAGAGTTAAAGGTGAACTTAAATTCACTAGTAAACATGCTTCCATGATTGCTATTCAAGCTGAACAAGTACTTAACGCTCAGAATGAGTTGCTTGCTGAATTAAATAATAAAAATGACTTTGCTGTTAGAGTGGCTATTAGAACTGGTAGAATGACTCAGGAACCTTTGTATCCTGAAGGCCACCCTAAGAGAATTGAACAAGATTCTCAGAATAATAATCTAGATGCTCCTAGTTCTTCTAAGAAGAAGAAAAAGAAGAATGATAGAACTTTGCAAACTTCTATTGAACCTAATGAAGAAACACTTGATAATCCTAATAATACTTCTATCTCTGATGTTGAAACACAATCCGGAGATGAACATGAACCTGATGATAATGCTAATAATGATGTTCATGTAGATGCTCAACCTAGTAATAACAATGATATAGAAATTGAACCAGCTACTGGTCTTGATAACCCACAATCAAGAAACCAACGTTATGATAAGAGAGATTTTGTTGCTAGGAGGCATAGTAGAGAAAGAGAACCATGGGTTCAGAAACCCATGCCCTTTCCTCCTAAACCATCCAAGTCAAAGGATGATGAGGACTTTGAGCGTTTTGCTGAAATGATTAGACATATTTTCTTGCGCATGCGCTTAACTGATATGCTTAAAACAAACCCTTATGCTAAATATATGAAAGATATCATCACTAATAATAATAAGAGGAAAATACCTGAAACTGAGATTTCCACCATGCTTGCCAACTATACGTTTAAGGGTGGAATACCTAAGAAACTTGGTGATCCCGGAGTACCCACTATACCTTGCTCTATTAAAAGAAATTATGTTAAAACCGCTTTATGTGATTTAGGAGTCGGTGTTAGTGTTATACCTCTTTCCTTGTATCGTAGACTTGAATTGAATAAGTTGACACCTACTGAAATATCTTTGCAAATGGTTGACAAATCAACTGCTATACCCGTCGGCATTTGTGAGGACGTGCCTGTTGTTGTTGCAAATGTTACTATCTTAACAGACTTCTTTATTCTTGATATTCCCGAGGACGATAGTATGCCTATTATTCTTGGTAGACCATTTTTAAATACTGGAGGAGTTGTTATTGATTGCAACAAAGGCAATATCACTTTTCATGTTAATGGTAATGAGAATACGGTACATTTTCCGAGGAAGCAAACCCAAGTTCATAGCATAAATACTATTGAGAAAATTCCATCAATTATTATTGGAGGTTTTAAATTTCCTCTCCCTACTGTCAAGAAAAAGTATGATATTCTTATTGTTGGGGATTTTCATATCCCCATTGAGGTAACTTAGTGTCACTTCGAAATTTCTCCGGTTCCATGTTATCCAGAATGAGTTTATTAACAAGACTTGATCAACCTTGTTAGTGGATTCATTTTGATGATCATGAGACGGATGAAACTAGAAGGCACAACCTTGTGTACCCTCTTTTTACTTTCTGTTATTTAAATTAAATAAAGCAAAAATAGTACTATCCGTCTGTTTTCTGAATTATCCGTGCAATAAAAAAATAGTCCGAAAATAAAAGTGCTCCAAATTTAGTATGATTTTTATGGAATATTTGAGGATTTTAGGCACTGAAATTACTGGAGGAGGGGCAAGCACCAGGCCACGAGAGTGGAGGGCCCCCCCTATAGGGCGCGCCCCCTGTCTCGTGGGCCCCTGGTAGGCGCGCCCCCTGTCTCGTGGGCCCCTGGTAGCCCCCTCCACTTATGCCAGCACCCACACACTTCATCTTCTACCCAAAAAAATCCCCATCCAGCTCAAGCACGAGTTCTAGCTCATTTTGCTGCGATTTTCGATCTCCTTGCTCAAAGCTCCATTCACAAAACTGCTTTGGGAGATTGTTGCTTGGTATGTGACTCCTCCATTGGTCCAATTAGTTTTTGTTCTAGTGCTTTATTCATTGCAAATCCTTGCTGCCTTGGTGATCCTGTTCTTGAGCTTGCATGTTAAATTTATGAGGTTCCAATTAATTCTAATGCATGATATAGGCCCTAGGCACTTGTAGGAGTAGTTGCTACCATTCTTGTTAAGTTTTATTCACTTTTATTTTGAAGTTACTAAAATTTCAGAAATTTTCAGAAAATGTTAAGGAGACTTTTGAAGGGATCTTCTAGCCAAAGCTCTCAGGAAAAACAAGCCAAAGAGAAGGAAAAAGCCAAGTATAATATTCCTCGCTTAGCGGAAGTACGGTCGTGTGAATGGGCATGCGAGGATTTCTTGAAAGAGGCTGGAATTCATGAAGACTTTTATGCTTTAATCGAGACTGCAGGCCTCGCCGGTTTCATCAACGACCGAATCGATCAGTATCTCTTACTCACCAATACTTCCGTGCAAAACTTTTATTTTTATCCTAAGAAGTCACCGCCTGCAGTATCATTTCATTTATATGATGAGTTCAAAGAAATGTCTTTACGTCATTTTTGCGTGGTATGTAGGATACCTTGAGGGAAAATTAGAGGAACCCCATCGTGAAGATGTGGCTGGCTTTGTTAACACTATAGCTGTAGAGGAGCCAAAGAAAGGTTCCGAGGCAAAAATCTCTAGCATACACTTTCCTGTTTTACGATACTTTGCTATATTTGCTAGTAGATGCTTGATTGGTCGTGGAAATAGTGAAAGCTTAAGTGTTCCTGATATTATCGTTATTCAACATGCCTTGCTTGGAGACAATACTTTTAGTATGGGTGCCGTCGTTGCTAAACGGATAGCCCTGAATCATACAAAAGGCCCCATATTTGGAGGTATCTATGCTGCACGTCTTGCTAGACATTTTCAGATACCCATTAGGCACCATGAGAAAAAGGAGACAATATTGCCTCCTCACATTTTAGATTACAAGAGCATGGTAGCACACAAGTTTATTGTTGATAACAAAGATAGGATGATCTTGTATAAACTTAGATTCAATAAGAAACACTTTGAGATTATTATTTTTCCCGCGCCTTTGTTGTTTGTTTTGCTTGGAGATAATTTTCTCGTCACACCGGAAGCGGCGAACAATCATCTAGCTCAAGCTTTTACTCCAGAACCTGAACCTGAGCCGAAACCTGAACTGGACCCTTATCGTGCATCATCAGTCCAGTGGGATCCAGAGATGACCAGCCAGTGGTATCCTGATTACACCTCTCATTACACCAGGGAGAGTAGCGGCGGTCCCTGGTATTAGACCAACTTAGGCCAAAAGCCTAAGCTTGGGGGAGTACGTATTTCTCACCGACTTTACATTCATGTTCACACACTAGTCGTTGGTGCTCATACTCTTTCATTGTATTATCCATGTTAGTTTAAATTCCTTTTTCTAGTTTTCTTCTTGTGTGTTTGATAAACCTTGAGAAAAACAAAAAAAATTAGTTAGTTTAATTTCCATGCTTGTAGTAGAAATTAAAATGAAAACCCAAAAAGATTTCTAGTTCTTCTTCTTTCTTGTTGGGAGGTTTCCTGTGTAAATAGTTTTCTTTTCTTTTCTTTCCTTTGGGGGTCGAGAAGACCATATTGAAAATGCTTAGTGGCTCTCTTATGCATGATTGTTTATTTAATTTAGAGCCCATATTATTTGTCTTCTCTCTTGAGTTGAATGCTTGCAGATTCCAGCTTAGTCCAATGCACGTACACTCTTATTATTATACACATCATTCGGTCGTGCAAGTGAAAGGCAATAATGACAATATATAATGGACTTATTGAGATGAGAAAAGCTGGTATGAACTCGACCTCTCTTGTTTTTGTAAATATGATGAGTTCATCATTTCTGAGTCAGCTTATTATGAAGTAAACATATTTGCAATGACATTTAGAGATTATAGTTGCTTGTGCCATGCTTGATTAGCTTTGAGTTATAATGGTTTACCTTGCGTGCCAACATGCTATTAGAATGATTATGATGTGGTATGATGGGATGGTATCCTCCTTTGAATGAATTGAGTGACTCGACTTGACACATGTTCACGCATGTAGTTGAAACAAAATCAACATAGCCTTCATGATATTTATGTTCAAGGTGGATTATATCCTACTCATGTTTGTACTCGGTGTGAATTAGTTTTAATGCATGTTTATGATTGTTGTCGCTCTCTCAGTTGGTCGCTTCCCAGTCTTTTGTTAGCCTTCACATGTACTAAGCGGGAATACTGCTTGTGCATCCAAACTCCTTAAACCCCAAAGTTGTTCCATATGAGTCCACTATACCTTCCTATATGCGGTATTTACCTGCCGTTCCAAGTAAATTTGTATGTGCCAAACTCTAAACCTTCAAATGAAATTCTGTTTTGTATGCTCTAGCCGCTCATGTTTCCACTAGGGCTGCCTATATCTTCCATGCTAGGTGGGTTATTCTTAGAGGAGTGGACTCCGCTCCTCATTCACGAGAAAGGGCCGGTAACCGGGATGCCCAGTCCCATGATCCAAAAAGATCAAAGCAAATCAAAATAATTAAACAAAACTCCCCCAAGGCTGTTGTTAGTTGGAGGCACTCGTTGTTTCGAACAAGCCATGGATTGATCTTGTTGGTGGTTGGGGAGTATAAACCTTTACCATTCTGCGTGGGAACTGCCTATAATGCATGCAGTATGGAAGATACAGCCATCTCATAGTTGTTGCATTGACAGTGAAAGTATGCCACCCAAAATGTTATTCAATCTCTATTTTAAAATCGAGCTCTGGCACCTCTACAAATCCCTGCTTCCCTCTGCGAAGGACCTATCTATTTATTTTTATGTTAAGTCATCACCTTCTTATTAAAAAGCACCCGCTAGAGAGCACACTGTTATTTGCGTATATTACTATTGGTTTATATTGGGTATGACTTGACTGGATCTCTTTTACCATGAATTACAATGTTTAGTCAGTCCTTGATCTTTAAAGGTGCTCTGCATTTATGTTTTGCGGTCTCAGAAAGGGCTAGCGAGATACCATTTTGTTATATCATGTTATGATTGTTTTGAGAAAGTGTTGTCATCCGAGTTTTATTATTATAGCTCGCTAGCTGATTATGTTATTGATATGAGTAATTGTGAGACCTAAGTGTTATTGTGAGTATGGTTAGTTTATAATATTGTTGAAACCTGAATGATGGCTTTGCGTGTTTACAACAACAAGAGCAAACAGAGTTTGTAAAAGTTTTTCTTTATCACTTTTAGTTTATCAACTGAATTGCTTGAGGACAATCAAAGGTTTAAGCTTGGGGGAGTTGATACGTCTCCAACGTATCTACTTTTCCAAACACTTTTGCCCTTGTTTTGGACTCTAACTTGCATGATTTGAATGAAACTAACCCGAACTAACGCTGTTTTCAGCAGAACTGCCATGATGTTGTTTTATTTGTAGAAAAGAAAAGTTCTCCAAATGCCCTGCAAATCCACGGAGGCACTTTTTGGAATTAATAAGAATTTCTGGGCGAAAGAAATACACGAGGGGGCCCACGACCTGTCCACGAGACAGGGGGCGCCCCCCTGTAGGGCGTGCCCCCTATCTCGTGGGCCCCCTGGACCTCCACCGACCTCAACTCCAACTCTATATCTTCCGTCTCGCGGAGAAAAAAATTAGAGAGAAAGTTTCATCACGTTTTACGACACGGAGCCGCTGCCAAGCCCTAATCTCTCTCGGGAGGGCTGATCTGGAGTTCGTTCGGGGCTCCAGAGAGGGGGATTCGTCGCCGTCGTCATCATCAACCATCCTCCATCACCAATTTCATGATGCTCGCCGCCGTGCGTGAGTAATTCCATCGTAGGCTTGCTGGACGGTGATGGGTTGGATGAGATTTACCATGTAATCAAGTTAGTTTTGTTAGGGTTTGATCCCTAGTATCCACTATGTTCTGAGATTGATGTTGCTATGACTTTGCTATGCTTAATGCTTGTCACTAGGGCCTGAGTGCCATGATTTCAGATCTGAACCTGTTATGTTTTCATGAATATATGTGTGTTCTTGATCCTATCTTGCAAGTCTATAGTCACCTATTATGTGTTATGATCCGACAACCCCGAAGTGACAATAATCGGGATACTTCTCGGTGATGACCGTAGTTTGAGGAGTTCATGTATTCACCATGTGTTAATGCTTTGGTCCAGTTCTCTATTAAAAGGAGGCCTTAATATCCCTTAGTTTCCACTAGGACCCCGTTGCCACAGGAGGGTAGGACAAAAGATGTCATGCAAGTTCTTTTCCATAAGCACGTATGACTATTTACGGAATACATGCCTACATTACATTGATGAATTGGAGCTAGTTCTGTGTCACCCTATGTTATAGCTATTACATGAGGAATCGCATCTTGCATAATTATCCGTCACTGATCCATTGCCTACGAGCTTTTCATATATTGTTCTTCGCTTATTTACTTTTCCGTTGCTACTGTTACAATCACTACAAAACACCAAAAATATTGCTATTATTATCTTTACCTTTTACCGCTGTTACCATTACTATCATACTACTTTGCTACTAAATACCTTGCTGCAGGTACTAAGTTATCCAGGTGTGGTTGAATTGACAACTCAACTGCTAATACTCAAGAATATTCTTTGGCTCCACTTGTGTCGAATCAATAAATTTGGGTTGAATACTTTACCCTCGAAAGATGTTGCGATCACCTACACTTGTGGCCCATCAATAGAGCTTTCATTCGGCTGGCTGAAAAAATGGCCCATCAGTAATGAGAAATGGGTTGTACATTTTTAAAACACATCAAACTGGCAATTAGTTTCAAATATATATTTTTCATTTTGAGATTTTGAATTACATTAATTTTTATGCATGGAGAATTTGTTGGATTTTATATTGATATACATTTATTTTTAAAATCAGTTTGAATGTGAGTCGAAATTTCGGGATTAAAAATAGTTCGAACCGCACCGAAATATGCAAAATTTCGTATATTTTTTTAACCGTGGCCACAATATGGGTTGTAATGCTAACAAAAAGAATATGGGCTAAAAAAACCTTAAGAATTAGCAAATGGGCTGTAAATTATTAGAAATAAGGGCAGATGGGTTGTATGTTGTTTTGCACATATTTGAGGCTTTCCTAAAAAAAAGGTTGACGCACAAGCAGTGACTGTTGGATGTCCATCCAACGGCGATCGTGCTTCTTCAATCTCTGCTCTTCCTGCTCCAGCCGCTCAAACAAGGGCCGGCGGGACTGCCTGCTCCCTCCTCCCCGCGGCCGGCTATGCTGCCGCGCAGGCATCACCACCCCACCGTACTTCCATCGCTGGCCTAGCCATCCCTCTACTCACCCACACCTGCTGTTATTCTCCAGCGACGGCAGATGAACCAGTAAACCCTCGTACAGTCATACTCCCCTCCGCGTGGGAAAAAACTGCCGAGTCTTCCCTGCCTCCGTGTCGTTCCCTTCCTAGGCCTCGCCGTCGTCCACCGCCCTGGTGCTCTCGGCGCGGCCTGGTCAACATGGTCAATGACCGACATGCATCTGAAGTGGACTGTATGTGGAGAGGCCGACAGTTGGGTCCACGGCCGCACACAAGGAAATGCCTCCTTATTACACGCAAAATAATGATTCCTCCACCTGACATCAGGGACCCACCGAAAGGGCCTCTGTATTTCGCAAAAAAAATGTTACCACCACTGACGGCTCAGACCCACCAGCTATATCTTCGCACGCAAGGAAGTGCCTCCTTATTACGCACAGAAAAAATGAATACTCCCCCTGTTAGTTGGGACCCTGTATAGTGGCAGGCTGACTTGTGGGCCTACTAAGTTGACGGGGACGGAGAGCTTTGTCAAATTAGTCAATATGCACGATTCTAGCTCTAGTGACCGTACGATGTCCATCCAACGACTGTAGTGCTTCTTCAAACTCTAGTCTTCTTGCTCCAGCCGCCCAAACCAGTGCCGGTCGTGCCTCGTGCTTCTGCCTCCCGTGGCCGGCTGTGATGCGGCGGAGGCCTCACCGCCCCCTACTACTCCCACCACTGGCCAGGCCATCCCTCTACTCACCCACACCCCCTGTTATTCTGCGGCGACGGCAGCCTCACACTGCAGCGAACTAGTGAACTCTCGTACTCCTCTACGTGTGGGCATCCACTGCCGCGTCTTCCCCGACTCCGCGTCGTCCCCTTCCTAGGCCTCGCCGTCTTCCACCGCCCTGGTGCTCTCGGCGCGGCATGGTCAACATGGTCAAGGAACGACTTCCATCGGACGTGGAATGTACGTGGAGAGGCTGACAGCTGGGTCCACGGCCGCAGCAAGGAAGTGCCTCCTTATTACGCGCAAAATAATTATTCCTCCACCTGATAGCAGGGACCCACCGGACGGGCCACTGTATTTCGCGAAAAAAACATTCCCCCCTAACTGCTGGGACCCACCAGCTACATCTTCGCATGCAAGGAAGTGCGTCCGGGGAAAAATGATTCGTCCCCTGACTGCTGGGACCCACCAGGTACATCTTCGCACACAAGGAATTGCCTGACAGTCGGGACCCACCTGGTCGAAGCGTACATAGCGTTGTCATTCTGGTCATGAACGTGTACGTATATACTGGTGGATGTAGAGGCGCGCACGTGTCGTAGTAGAGGCGCGCATGTAGCATGTACACGTACGTACAGTGGCCAGGGTGCAAGAAAGAAAATACGGCCACGAATGTACATACGGGCGGTGTCTCGAATGCCTACTTGTGCATACGTAGGGCCAGGGCTCGTGTACATGGCTGGGTTGGAACGGAGAAACACCGTCGTTGTCGTGTTCATGGGGAGGCAACGGAATGCGTCGTGTTCATGGGGAGGCAACAGAATGCATCGTGTTCATCGGGAGGGAACAGAACGCGTGGGAGCCAACCGGCTGGGTCAGAATGGAATGCATGGTCGTGTTCATCGGGAGGGCTTAGACGGAATAGGCGATGGAAACGAGGCCTGGCATACCGCAGAATGGAGGAAACAACCTTGTGTTCGACCGGCCATGTTTGAAACGGGATCCTGTTCATCGTGAGGGGTCTGGCGTATCGCAAAACGGAGGAAACGGACCTCCTACGGTCAAAACGGGGGTCCTGTTGATCGGGAGGGGTGTGGCGTATCGCAAAACAGAGGAAACAGACCTCCTACGGTCGAAACGGGGGTCCTGTTGATCGGGAGGGGTGTGGCGTACCGCAAAACGGACGAAACGAACTTGTGTTGGAGCGCTATGGTCGAAAGGGGGTCCTGTTCATCGGGAGGGGTGTGGCGTACCGCAAAACGGGACTCCACGGGATACTATTCATCTCCACCGTCGACCTCCTCCAGCCTCCACGGGCTACCGTCGACCTCCTCCAGCCTCCACGGGCTCCTGTTCATCCAGCCTCCACCGCGCGCTACTCCACCGGCTACTGTTCAACCACCCCTCCACGGGCACCCCTCCACCGTCTACTGTTCATCCAGTCCTCCACGGGGTCGTCCTGTTCATCCAGCCCTCCACACCACGGGGTCCTGTTCATCCAGTGGCAACACCACCGCTCACTGTTCATCCACCCCCCCATCCAGAGAGGCAGCATCGACCGGCTTCAGTTAGCAGCAGTAGCGAAGGAATCGCTCGATCGGATTCAGTTAAAAGCCATCGATTGATTGCTCGGGTTCAGTAACGCGTAGCCTGTAGTGCAATCGGTCGGGTTCAGTTAGAGCCCAACGCCTCGCTCGGGTTCAGTTAGAGCCAACGCCTCGCACACACGCGCGTACGTGTACGAGAGAAACACGCATCGCTCGGCCCCCGACCGCCCACCGTAACCGGGAACTCCCCAAAATTTTCCTCGCCCTCACTTCTACCACGGTTTTTTCCGTCATGGACGGCCCAAAGAATGTCATGCAGCTGCATCTCCGGCCCGCCCAGGATGAAAAGCCCAGTTTCTGTCATGATTTTTTGTCATAGAAGTAGGAGCCCACCACATCTATGATGATACCGGGTTTTGTCACAATTATCGTCATAGAAGTGTCATATGTATGACAGAAAAAAATTTCGTTCGGCCCAAAATGTCACAGATGTGTCTTTTTTTTGTAGTGCTATTGTTTGCAGATGAAACATACTTGATGTACCTCTGGTATGATAAAAGATATTTCCCTTTCCTTTTGTAAATTTTTCTACAGATGTTGTTGTGGAGGTTGATTTAAGAATTTATGCGCTCATTAGTTCATTACTTCCTTTACCACTAAATGATACTATTAGCCAATGGTGTATAAGTGTTGCACATGACTCTATTTTGCTGGGAAATATGAATGAAGTGATAGTACTTGCAAACATGGACTCCTCTGTGCTGGACGAGGACAACTAAAATACTAATCTAGCGGTAGTAATTACATGGTTGATCACAGTTTTCTACATGTTGGGTGAGCATTATCAGTTCTACTTCCCACAAGAGAGTATTTTAGTGCTGCAGATTGTTTCTATTTTAGAGCAATAAGCCAAATCATGTTGTTCAATGTAAATCTTGAAAAGCTGCTTGTTTATTGTCACTTCTATCTATGTTATAAACTTTTGTTCCTGGTGTGGTACTTGTCAATCTTGGTGTGCCCTTTCATTTCAAGTTTGCCCTTCCATTGCGGCAGAGCAATATGTCCTTGTTTCTTCAATTGATCCCTCGTTTCATGTCTGCACTTCTATTACAGTAGAACAACATGTTATACACATGGCGCTGGGCATTGTTTGTCCACTTCCCTTCAAAAGAGAAGAGATGGCTATAGAGTGGATTAATCACTAAAGAGATGACAAATGTTGTGCAAGGCATTGTTTGTTCAGCTTCTTCAAAAAATGAAGGAGTTACAGTGCATCTGACCTATAAAGGGGCTATGAAGGACATAACGCTATGGATCCAGAGTTGGAGGGGAGAGTTACCAACAACGTATCAAGGACAAACCATGACATTTGATTCCTAAGTTCCAGCTTACATAGCAAAATTATATAGAGAGAATGCCCGCATTTCAAAATCTCTATTAGATAGTTCGAAGCTACATTTCTTTCCATTTTCATTATTAAAAGCATCCTTATCATTGCCAATTTGTGAAGCATTTATTGTCAAATAACTCTTTGTTTGAAATGATACCTTGCACCATTCAGTGCAAGGGGTAAAGTTATATTATACATCTTATTGTAGACAGTAAGCCTCCATTCTTTTTCTATTAAGAGGGGTTAAATTTTTTACCATATGTACTTGCTCACAACTAAACCAAACAAGCCAACTAAACCATGAATTTTCTTTTTGATATGTTTTTTATTCAAACTTGGATATCTAATCATGATAACCATATTTTCAACTAAAACAATGCTTCCTTAGCTGGTTTGTACATGTTATAGAAATATAATTTTTTTCAAACTCGGATTTTGCAGCATGATAACCATATTTTCAATATAACATGGTTTAACACATGAGCTTGTACTACCAATATTGAATAGGTTCTTGCAAAGTGAAACTATTTTCATCGACAACATGACTTTAGCGGGTCTCTGCGCCATTTGGCGCAATGGGTCAACTAGTTTATATAGCTAAGAGGCGGTTCAGGGGACACCCGAGGTGGGCACAACCCACCAGGGCGCGCCTGGGCCTTCTAGCGTGCCCTGGTGGGTGCTGCCCCCTCTAGGCACCCCTAGGTGCTTCCTTGGCCCACTAGATGTCTTCTAGCCCAAAAAAATCCTCAAGAAGTTTTTCTGCGTTTGGAATCTGTTTGATATTGATTTCCTGTGATGTAAAAAACATGCAGAAAACAGCAACTGGCACTGGGCACTATGTGAATAGGTTAGTACCAAAAAAGATATAAAATGACTATAAAATGATTTTAAAACATCCAATAATGATAATATAACAACATGTAACAATCAAAAATTATAGATACGTTCGAGACGTATCAGTCGGCTAAAAGAGGGACAAATCATGGGCGTTTATTAGCAAAAAACTTTCTAAAAACGAAGTGTGTGGAATGACTTCGGTCATAAGTTTACCCATGGGTAATGAGGTCAAAGTGACACAGAAGGGTGATGATGGACACTCGAGTGTGATAATTAATTCTATGCTCTATAGGGCACACGGTTGATGAAACCAACTATGTGCAATAATGTCGAAGATTGCAGTCGAGTTAGCTATACAGATCGTGTGCTATGAGATCGACAAGGTAAAAAGATTCAAGAATGGTTAATAAAATCTAAGACCATTGCATATTAAGGTTTAAATAGTGCTACCAATATACGAGTCTCATATGATGCCATTTCAACGATTGTACCACAAAAGCTCGAAATATTACAAGGTTCAAATTCTAGATTTATATGGCTCACATTCATAGATTACAAGGTTCAAACTGATATTAGAAATGAAATTCAGCTCATCAGTTGCATACGCTCGCGCTGATCCGCTGAACATGGATATCAGAGAGGTTCAAACTAATATTACCACTTCTAAGTCTGGTTTCGAAACCTCATAATTTTTGCAAAGGGGTCAGCCACTGAGAAGTCATGTATGGGGTTGACATGATGACTTCCGATTACTCTATCATCTGAAGTTCCAAAATGAAATTCAGTATTTTTGGAGCCTATTCCATTCCGCCGCAGGTGCCGGCGCTAATCAATAAACCATTCATTTTGTGAAATAAATGTAGGACAAACCTCATTACCTTTAGCACCCTTGCTCTGACAACAAAGAACCTGGCAAACATAATATCCGGTAAGGTCCCTTGACGTTCAGAGTAATTTCTGAGAGATGCAGATCTAGGCATTTGACGTGATTGTTATATTGTATCACATTATCCACAACTGGGCCTAACCTTATCTGCAAAAGAAGAAAATGTGTTAGTGCCTACATGCAGTTTTGAACACTACTACAGGCCTATTTGGTTTGCAGGATTTGTAAAATGCACTAACATGCCATATTCGATCTGACATGATTAACATGGGAATTTGATTACAATCTAGAAAAATATGGCCTTCTTCAAAAGAGGTTGGAGTGGATGAAAAGTTCCCTAAGAAAACTAGTATAGATGAATCCAAAGGAGAAATGCTTATGGATTGTAACCATATGGATCAAGCAACCAATATGGGGGGACATGTATGTACTGAAATCCACCAAAAGATTCCTTCAGAAATCATAGTACATTGTCATTGTAAACTTGGAAAAAGGTGTCACAAACTGAACTGCCTTATGGTTAACATTTAACAGGAAAGGAACATCACCTCGATATATAGCTTCTCTAGGCATGGAAAGCATATCAGAAAACTGACAACTTGCTCCAGGTTGGGGATGGTAGATTCTAGTGCCAAGACCTTCACTGTGCATAGTTTCGGGTTCAAGTTTGTCGAAATCATTTTCTAGATGACAGACGAAAATACATCTTCAAAATTATAAATAATATTAATTTCTAGAAGGAAAGGTAGAAGGCGGCTGTTGTACCTGAACGGGTGTGGATCCAATAATAAGTTCGGAGTATTTGTCAGACGAGTAGCCCACCACTGTCAATTTTAGCGCAGAAATGACATTGATTCTTGTTGGACCTTCTTGATCAACCACAAGTAATCTCTCAAGTGCAGGTGTGTCCTGAATGACCATACCGTGGTACACATCTTGTGATGTCTTCCTGCTGCATTAGCAACACACATAAATAGTCCGAGAAGTCATGGAGGTGATGTGGAAGCTACTCAACCCATTGATCGCCTGAAGACGAAGGTACTCGAGTGTAGTACAACCACGGATCAGGTGCTCCATGTCATAGTTTGGGAGGCAGACGGCGATGAGCTCGAGGTGCTTCAGTCGTGGTAGAATAAGAACGGGCACATCATTAGGGGGGATGGCAGTTCCTGAACTTGGCGAGACGCAGCATGGGCGCGAGGCGGAGCGCGAACATTGGCAGCGAGCGCATATGCCCATCATCAAAAGTGAGCTCCTCGAGCTGATCTAGGGCGGGGGATCAGAACTAGTCATCAAGCTTGGCTCGGTCCTTGCCGTTGGAACGGAACTTGCCCATTCTAAGGCTTCTGGTTGGGCCAAGGTAACTGTCGAGGATCTTGGAGAATGCATCCAAACTTTTGCGATAGCCATGGCAGAGCTCGTGGGTGTCGATGAGGTCGAGAGGGGTGGAGTTCCATAGGGGGCGCCAACACCGGGAAAGGATGGTTGTCCGTGACCCATATTTTATTGGGAGGAGGGAGATGATGACTATCAACATATCATCGGGGAGGCTACTGATGAAGTCTAGGCCTGCTGGAGTCGCTTGCGATTCTTGCTCGCCCCGCCTCCGCTTGTTGGCAGCCCCATTCTCCACCTCTGGAGTCTCCTTGTCAGCGGCGCTTTCTGATAGAAGTGGGAGTACATGGAATATTTAGTTAAAACAGGGCAATAAAAAAGTGTATTGGCAACTATAAGTTATAAGGTAGGAATATAGTAAGAAAATGGAATACAATTGGTTGCTTAAATACTACACAATTCATTTGATATTTCTAGGTAAGTCAACATGCAGATACTTGAAAAGAAAAATTACTTCGAACAAAGTCTGGACGAATGATATCGTCGGGGAAGTTAGCATATATCTCATGACCAGGCTCTTTTATGTGCAGTGCAATTTTAGTCCAACTTTCAGTACATAAAACTTAGAAATTTCTTTCCAAAGGCTAGTCCAAAATAGGAGTCACCATGTTCATCAAGTCTTACAGTAGCAACGATTGTAAATCCATGGTTTGTGTTCAGTATGACATCCCTGCAGTCTTGATTTTTGTAAAGGGAAATATTGTGCACTACAGATTATGTTTCATAGCAAGGGACGTGTTGCAAAAAATGGTAGGATTGTTAAAGAAAATATGGTAACATGCAAATATGGGCCCAAATTGAAAGAGTTGTACAACAATTGAAATTGAAGGACAAAAATCTATAATTAAACAGATAGGGTAAACATGATGTCATGGAAATATGAGAGTAATTAAAAGAACAATACATCATTAATTTGCCTAATATAGAAAGACGAGGGAAAAATTCCCTTTGACGTATATGGTGCATGTGGCACCTTTTATCCAGCTGTAGCAATATTTAGTATATGTTCAGGAAAGTAGGCCATGCCAACTGATTTAGGGTGAGATTGAACATACTGCACACATCCTTAAGTCATCTGGTATGCTGAGATGGAATGTCTGGCGGAGGCCGCAAAGTCCTGATGTGTCCGCGAACTGTACACTCTATGAATGAAAGAAAACCCTCAAATCAGCTCCAATAAAAATGAAATTCACGACAATTTCGGCCGAGGGATTAAAGAAGGCAGATGAACTGGGATAAGAGATGAGATAATATCTCATTAAATTAGTTACCTTGTTGTCCATGAGAAAGAAACCTTAGTACGAAAGATTCCCCAATCGAGCGAAGTTGGGTTGACCGCGAGCGGTGTTGAGAAAGTCGATGGCGATAGGCGGCAGCAAGCGAAAGTGGAAAAATGCAATGGGGTTTGCCGGCAGCCTGGCGACGGCAGCAGGCGGCGAGCTAAGTGGTTACCGCCGCGATAGGCGGTGCCATGCATAGATGCGAAGGAGCTTGTGCAGGTGTGAATGGGGACCAAAGGGGGTGGCGGGCGGGGTGAGAGTTTTTGTGACGCGGGGATGGTGAGTTTTTTTTTCTTTTTTGAATTGGGTGGTGAGGGTTTTCTGTCCCACAAAGAATTTTGGAGGCAACGGTTTGCTAGAGCCAACCGTGTGTGATTGACGTAACAGGCAAAATGAAGGTCATTGCACATAGTTCCAATTTTGGGAACCATGTGTGATTGACGCACTACCTCCATCCTGGTTTATTAGTCCCCTTTGTAATTTGTACCAAAATTTGACCAAATATTTAACTAAGAAATGTTTATGCATGTCACCAAAAATTATATCATTGAACACTATGTTCAAATACGCATCCAACGATATAATTTTTGCTAACCTGCACTACCATTTTGTCAGTTAAATCTTTGGTAAAAGATTAACACAAATTACAAAGGGGACCAATAAACGAGGACGGAGGTAGATTCCATCAACCGAACTGATTGCATAGATATCCCAAAGTTAGACATAAGTAAACATAGATTAAACATACTCAGCCATAGATAATAAGCGTACACGTACACAAGCATAGTTCAACCATAAGTACATAGTTCAACCATCATTAAACATACCCAAGCATACATAGTTCGATCCCACATCTCATCTGACATGCCGGCACGATTCTGAAGCTTCTCCAGGTACTCGGCGTATGCGTCATGCGCCACCCCACGATAATACTTCTGCTTGAAGGAGCCAACAACCCGTCCTCTTGCATGCGCCAGAACACTTTGATATGCGTCATGAACCTTGTGGTTGCAAAATGGGCATCGATAGCCGTCGTCCCAGGTCCTAATATGCCTGTTATGCATTCCCGCATAAAGCTCCCTCAGGATTTGCCTCTTGTACCTCCTCTGGACATCTTCATCCTTGCTGTCCAGATCGTCAGACAGCACCTATACAAATAGTAAAAAATGTGGCATCAAATTAATGTTTACAAACTAATCTCTAGCGAACATTTGGTAGTTGCCAAAATTTGGCATCAAATCAATGTTTACATGCCATGAAGTAGGATTAGGAATTTATGGCTATTTTTCATACATATCCAAAGATTATGGTTCGAATTTGAAGCACAGTCGTCTATGTACAGACCAATCTTGAAGAAAATAATGGCACAAACATATATATAGGTCATTCAAAATAAATTGTCAAGTCCTGGCTAGGAATTATTAGCAAGAACATTAGCCCTAGCGGGATTACTAGCAGAAATCATTTGCACAGATGAAACAACTAATCACTTATCACTTGTACCATTCAAACAATCAATACACTACACTGATCTAACGAAACTTACTCGGATTTCATGGATTGGGAGAACATAACCATAGGATTTCTATTCCAAAAAGGGGGAGGCAGGAGTAACCACAGAAACCCTAGGATCTATTTGACACATAAATGGGTATAGATGACTAACCAGTTGTCCGTCGTCGTCAGAGTCATCGCCGGGGTCGTCGCCCGAGTCATCACCAGAGTAGGTGTGGAACTCCGCCTCCGGCTGTGGAAGCTCGACGCCGTCGATGACGTCAGGTTGCAGCGATAACTTACCGGCGGTGACGACAATCTCTGTCTCCATCTCCACGCTGTGCTCTGGTGCTTCAGCAGCCCCGGTGTCGCCACTCCCTCTGATGGGGCGCTTCGGTGGCATCCTCATACACTGATGACTTTGAGGACTGAGAGCGGCGTCTAGGATGGAAATGGAGAGAGAGAGAGGATTGTGTGTGTGGCGAGGATGGGGGGTGCGGCCGCTCGGGCGCACCATTAATATGGAGTAGTGGGAGAGAGGCGGGCGGCGGTCAAACCGCTGGCTCGCCTCCC
The DNA here is from genome assembly GCF_018294505.1 of Triticum aestivum. Classification (NCBI taxonomy): domain Eukaryota; kingdom Viridiplantae; phylum Streptophyta; class Magnoliopsida; order Poales; family Poaceae; genus Triticum; species Triticum aestivum. The sequence continues at coordinate 376,038,845 of NC_057795.1, read as the reverse complement.
CGGTGAGCATGCGCACTGGACTGCTGGCATGCCTACCATCATTTCACATAGCTACTCGCATGCCTCCCGATGACACTGCACAGCGAGCACCCTCCCTCAATTCACACACCTGCACGCACACCTCCCGGTCTGCCTACGCGGCGGACTGCTCGCATGCGCCCCATCAACTCATGCCTGCTCGCACGGCACATGGGTCGCGTGGCGGCATGTATATTGTTTTTCTATTTGGATGATTAATGCTGCCACTTTATTGTTTAACCGAAGCATGTCATGATCCATTATTCGTCCAACGCTCACAGTTCGAATAAATAACCCGTTTGGGATATTGGTTCCCAATTATTAATAATCTCTCGTTTGTAATTAGATAAAGATTACATCAAAACTGGTCTCAAATTTGACAAAAAATTACAATGCCACTTTGTATTGATGTCCATATGAGAACACGATAAGTTTCATGAACTTCAAATAAGTTTTGGATGTACTAGAATTTAAAAATCAAGATTCTCAATGTTTGAAATTTCTTGCACGGGGAGTAAACATGCACCCAGTGAGACACATGTGTTTTTGCAATCCATTTAGGTTGTGACGCCCCCGATTTAATCGTACACTAATCATGCACGCAAATGTGTGCGATCAAGATCAGGGACTCACGGGAAGATATCACAACACAACTCTACAAATAAAATAAGTCATACAAGCATCACAATACAAGCCAGGGGCCTCGAGGGCTCGAATACAAGTGCTCGATCATAGACGAGTCAGCGGAAGCATCAATATCTGAGTACAGACATAAGTTAAACAAGTTTGCCTTAAGAAGGCTAGCACAAACTGGGATACAGATCGAAAGAGGCGCAGGCCTCCTGCCTGGGATCCTCCTAAACTACTCCAGGTCGTCGTCAGCGGGCTGCACGTAGTAGTAGGCACCTCCAGTGTAGTAGGAGTCGTCGTCGAAGGTGGCGTCTGGCTCCTGGACTCCAACATCTGGTTGTGACAACCAAGAAGAAAGGAAAGGGGGAAAAAGGGGGGAAGAAAGCAACCGTGAGTACTCATCCAAAGTACTCGCAAGCAAGGAACTACACTACATATGCATGGGTATATGTGTAAGGAGGCCATATCAGTGGACTGAACTGCAGAATGCCAGAATAAGAGGGGGATAGCTAATCCTGTCGAAGACTACGCTTCTCGCAGCCACCGTCTTGCATCAAGTAGAAGAGAGTAGATTGAAGTCCTCCCAGTAGCATCTCCAAGTAGCATCTCCAAATAGCATCTCATAGCATAATCCTACCCGGCGATCCCCTACTCATATCCCTGAGGTAGAGCGACCACCGGTTGTATCTGGCACTTGGAAGGGTGTGTTTTATTAAGTATCCGGTTCTAGTTGTCATAAGGTCAAGGTACAACTCCAAGTCGTCCTGTTACCGAAGATCACGGCTATTCGAATAGATTAACTTCCCTGCAGGGGTGCACCACATAGCCCAACACGCTCGATCCCATTTGGCTGGACACACTTTCCTGGGTCATGCCCGGCCGCGGAAGATCAACACGTCGCAGCCCCACCTAGGCTCAACAGAGAGGCCAGCACGCCGGTCTAAACCTAAGCGCACAGGGGTCTGGGCCCATCGCCCATAGCACACCTACATGTTGCGTACGCAGCCGAAAGCAGAACTAGCCCCCTTAATACAAGAGCAGGCTTACGTTCCAATCCGGCGCGCGCCGCTCCGTCGCTGACGTCTGAAGGGCTTCGGCTGATACCACGACGTCAGGATACCCATAACTACTCCCACGTAGATGGTTAGTGCGTATAGGCTCGTAGCCAGACTCAGATCAAATACCAAGATCTCGTTAAGCGTGTTAAGTATCCGCGAATGCCGAACAAGGCCAGGCCCACCTGTCTCCTAGGTGGTCTCAACCTGCCTTGTCGCTCCGCCACAAAGTAACAGTCGAGGGCCGTCGGGAACCCAGGCCCACCTCTACCGGGATGGAGCCACCTGTCCTTTCAGCCCCCTCGTCAGAATCACTTGCGGGTACTCAATGAGCTGACCCGACTTTAGTCACCATCTGTATAGTATGTATGTATGTATAGTATATACCCGTGATCACCTCCCAAGTGATCACGGCCCGATAGTATAGCAAGGCAGACTGACAAGAATGTAGGGCCAATGATGATAAACTATCATCCTATACTAAGCATATAGGATTGCAGGTAAGGTATCAACAGATGTAGCGACAATGTCAGGCTATGCATCAGAATAGGATTAACGAAAGCAGTAACATGCTACACTACTCTAATGCAAGCAGTATAGAGTAGAATAGGCGATATCTGGTGATCAAGGGGGGGGGGCTTGCCTGGTTGCTCTGGCAAGAGAGAGGGGTCGTCAACTCCGTAGTCGAACTGGTCAGCAGCAGCGTCGGTCTCGTAGTCTACCGGAGAGAAGAGGGGGAAGAAATAATGAATACAGAGCAAACAAAGCATCACAAATATAACAAGGCAATACGCGGTGTTCGGTGTGCCCTAACGCGGTAGTAGGTGATACCGGTGAAGGGGGGAAAACATCCGGGAAAGTATTCCCGGTGTTTCGTGTTTTCGGGCAGAGGAGCCGGAGGGGGAAAGTTGCGGGTTCGATAGGTTAGGGGGGTGTGGCGGACGAACAGACTGCGTATCCGGAATCGTCTCGTCGTTCTGAGCAACTTTCATGTTGAAAATATTTTAATCCGAGTTACGGATTAAAAGATATGATTTTTAAAAGATTTTTAACAATTTTGGAATTTAAATATTTATTTAATTAATTCGAAAAAATGTATTTATGACGTCAGCATGATGTCATGCTGACGTCAGCAGTCAACAGGGGTTGACTGAGTCAACCCTGACAGGTGGGTCCCGTTCGTCATACACTGTTAACTAATTAACCTAATTAAGTTTAATTAACAGTAGTTAATTAGGTTAATTAGTTATTAGGTTAATTAATCAGGATTAATTATTTACTTACTTAATTAATTAATTAATTAATTAATTAGTTTTTATTCATTTTTTTACTTATATAAATCTCATTTTCCTTTTCTTTTTATTTAAAAGTTCTGTGGGGGGTGGGGCCCCAATGTCATAGGCCCCAGGGGGCCAAACGGGCGTGCGGGCGTGGGCATAGCCCGATCGGGCGAGCGCCCAGATCACAGGAAAGGGGGGCGCCAGCCACGGGCGTGGTGAGGCCGCCGGCGTGGCCGCCGGTGCCCACGACGCCAGCCAAGGGAACGGAGGGTGGCGCCACGGGAAGGGCGGCAAGAGCAGCGGCAGGGGAGGCGGCCACGGTGGGCGTGCACGAGACGGGGCGTGTGCGAGGCAGTGAGCCATCCGGGCGCGCAGGGGAGAGCAGCACAGCGGCGCAGCGGCTCAGAGAGGAGCAGGGGGCGCGGCCATGCGTCGGGCGTGGACATCGAGGCGTTCGGCCAGGTCGTGGCCGGCACGGGTGCACGCGAAGAAGCACGTTGGGCTGAAGGAGAGAGGGGAGAGGGCGGTGCCTCACCGCGGGGCCGTAGGGTTCGAGGCAGCGGGCTCGGTGGAGGTCGGGGAGGGCCGACGAGGGAGTTCCAGCGGAGCGGGAGGCCGTCCGGCGGGGTGGCGTGTTGGCGCAGCGGAGTCCAGGCGGCGGGGCGCAGCGATCCGGCGGCTTCGGGGTCATGAGACGGGGCAAGGTGGCGCCGGCGAGGGGGCTCGGAGCGCCGTCATGGTCGGGCGGTGATGATGGGGGGCTAGGTCGACGGCGACCATGGCGAGGTGCGGCGGTGGAGTCAGGGCGGATCGGTTGCCCGATCCAGATCCACTCGGGCGGGGTGGGGAGACGAGATGGATCGGGGGGGGGGGAGGCGTGGGGGCGAGAGGAGTGGGGGGGTCGGTCTAGGGTTTCCGTCGGTGGGGGGTTATGGAGGGGTTAGGTGGGCCGGCCCGGTTGGGTGGCCAGCTGGGCTGAGGCCCAGCGCGGGGGGGTGTGGGGTCTTTATTTTTATTTGTATTTTTATTTCTTTCCTTTTTTTCTTCTATTTATTCTTTTCTGTTTTAATTTATTTTAAAGTATTTAGGCATTTTGTAGAAGCGTGGTTTCTTCACCATAAATACCTAAGCATTAATTGGCACAATCCGAACATTTTAGTTTTAATGTTTGAAAACTTTTATTGTTTGCCTCGGTTTTAAATTAAAAATCCGAACTAGGTTTCGAACTAACGCGAGTTTATCCACAGTAACCAAGGTGACGTGGCATCATTAACAGGGATCACTGTTGCTTAATTATCCGGGCGTCACATAGGTGCACTGTCACGTGTACCACATATGTAATTGGATTTTTGCCGCGTATTACACACATCTTGTTTATGTGAAATGTTTCTGTTCTCTTGGCTCAAAACAAACAGTTTATCGCAATGAACTGTATGTCGTATATTGCATAGACCTTGATCTCCCTGACCGTTTCTTTTGTAATGCCTAATCACAAACAGTTTTTCAATCATGTCCTGTTATAAGTATATATATGTTCTTCTTCTGTACACAAAGCATAGATGTTGTGCAGACAGTGCATATAACATCACACACGAACCACACTAGGGAACCCGTCGGTGATGAATTCATCAATCGCAAACGGTTGTATACCAGCAAGCGTTTGCCCACAACACACACAGCTTATTCCATCACAAACAGCTCGGATGGATCAACTATATGCCGCGTGTCGCACATTGTCAAAAAGTAATGCGGTAGACTTTCTTTAAAATGTGTTAAAAATAAATAATAAATAAAAACAAAGACCTCTAGGTTAATTTAACTGATGGGATGGATCATAGAGGTCATTTAATTTGACTTCTATGACCCATCCCATCAGTTAATTTAACATCAAGACAACTTCCCATCCAGTCACCCATCTGATGTCTACTCCAGCCTGAGCACAGTTAACTTGAGAGTTCTCTTAGATGAGCTATTGGTGGAATAGCTGGTCCTTGCTGATATAGGATGCCTCTTCGCATCCTTATGGCGTACCCGGATGACCACCCGTCGCCCAATGGACAATAGATGTTGTGTAGACAAAGCATATCACATCGCACAACACATATGTCTTATTAGTAGCAATCGTCTGTGTTATTATCGGTCTTCACACACATTTCTGATTATAGACCTGTTTGTCGCGTGTCACACACATCTTGTTATATTGAACCATTTCTGCTATCTTGGCTCAATGCAAACAGTTCATCTGAGTGAACTATTTGCCCTCAATCGCACATACCTTGATCTAGCTGACCGTTTTTTTGTTCCACCTAATCACAAACAGTTCATCCGAGTGAACCATATGTCGTATATTGCACACACCTTCATCTGTCTGCCCGTTTCTGTTCTTCTGCCTCATCACAAACAATTCATTGAACTGAACCATATGCCCTGCATCACACACACAACTAAAATCTGAACCGTGTTTGATGCATCCTTCATCGCAAATGTTTTGCACCTTTTTTGATGTTTTTTACATCATCATTTGTGATTATTGCATTGCACACAGTTTCATCAAAAGGTCTCTAATCCTAGTGTCGTGTTAGCAGCATCCTTCAGTAGTGCCATAACGATGTTGGCGAGCCACTTGGAGTGGTACACCTCTAAGATGAATTCAGCGACCAAAAGTCGCGCTATCTCCTCGCCAATTGTCTTGCACTTCTCGGTGGAAGATCGTTGAAGGTGCTCCTTGATAGGCTTCATCTTCGAGTCGACACGAAGTTTGTGCTCGGCCAATTCTCTGGGAACACCCGGCATGTCAGCAGGCTTCCATGCAAAGATGTCCCAGTTCTCACGAAGGAACTGGACGGGCTCGCTTTCCTATTTTGCTGTCAAGGCTGGTGGAGATGTTGGTCGGGGCAGCATTCGGGTCCTTAGGATGAGTGTGCACGGGCTTTGTCTCTCCTGCTGTCTAGAAAGCGGATTTCACAGTCGGCTTTTTGGACTTCAGCAGCTCACTTGAATCCATCACCTTCTTGTACTCATCTAGCTCGGCCATTGCCATCTGTTCGTCAGCAATTTGGGAGCCCTTCTGGAGATATTCTTCGGCCAACTTCCGACTGCCTATGATGGTGATGACGCCTTTTGGCCCTTGCATCTTAAGCTTAAGATACACGTAACATGGGTGGGCCATGAAACGTGCATAGGCGGGCCTACCCACGATAGCATGGTAAGCACTCCAGAAGTCTACCACTTTGAAAGTCAGCCGTTCCTTCCAGAAGTTCTTCTCCTTGCTGAATACGATGTTGAGGGCGATCTATCCGAGTGACTTGGCCTTCTTCCCGGGGATTACCCCCGTGGAACTACATATTGCTTTTGCTGAGTCGAGACATCAAAATTCCCATCGCCTCCAAGGTGTCGGTGTAGATAATGTTGAGCTAGCTGCCGCCGTCCATTAGGACTTTGCACAATCAGACTCCTCCAATGGCTATATCAATCACCAAAGCCTGTCTTCCAGGGGTCGGAATGTGGGTTGGATGGTCCGACTGATCGAAGGTCACTGGTGTCTCGGCCCAGTCGGTGAATTTGGTGACAGTGGAACTGCCATGTTGACCTCTTGTGTTAATAACCTTGAGGCAAGTCTTGCTTTTGACAGTGGCAAAGATCATCAAGACTTTCACAATGTAGGGGTACTCGAAAGTACCTTTTCCTCCATCGTCTTCATCGTCTTCATCCTTGTTACCGGAGGAATCTTGCCACATCTCTTTCTTCAGGAGTCGGCAGTCCTGAGTGGTATGCTTGGGCAAATAAAATTGCCCTCCTCGTCTTTCTTCGTATGTATCTGGTAGGGTTGATCGAGGATGTCACTCTTCTGGGCTACTTGCTTTTTTCCCCTTCCAGTCCTTCTTCTACTTTTGGGAACCTTTGCTTTTGCCCTGGCCAGCTAGAGCCACAGCCTCAACACTCCCTCCAGCCTCAGCCTTCTACTTGTGCTTCTTGCCCTTGTTGTCCGACTGATTAGCATCACCTACTTGGCTTTTGCCGCTTCTCAATCAGTCTTCCTCTTCACCGTTGGCATACCGGTTGGATATCTCCATAGCCCGACTGAGTGTTAGGGTCTCAGTTCGGCCAAACTTCATGTTCATCTCCCAATATATAAATCCGGCCTTGAAGGCGCAGATCGCCTGGTGCTCGGTGACATTCTCCATCGTATTGTGCAAGGTGGTCCATCGCTGAATGAACTCACAGAGAGTCTATTTTCCCTCTGTATGCAGTGCTGCAACGCAGACCACACGGTCTCCTGTAAGTGCCTTCAAAAGTTTTGACGAACACTCTCGCCAAATCTTCCCAACATAATATGGTACCTGGCGGGACCTATGTTAGCCAAGCCCGAGCGGAGCCCTCGAGCATCAGCAACAAATGCTTCATGGCCACATTGTCGTTGTCGCCGCCGATCTGGACCACCACTCAGTGATCTTCCAGCCAAATCTCAAGCTTGGAATCGCCAGTGAATTCGCTGATCCCCGTGGCCAACCTGAAGTTGCTGGGAATCTCTGCCACCTGTATGTAACGACTGAAGCACTCGAGACAAGATGGTATGGAACCACTTATAACATCATGATATTGGCCTTCTCCCAAGGCCCCGGCCCCTGTAGACCAGGTTCCGAGTGAGAATGGATCTCGCGTTGCACTGCGAGTCTCGAGTGTCCCTCGAGTGACTGATGTCTGCTAGAACTACGTCTGTATTTCCCCAAAGAGGAAGGGATGATGCAGTATAGCGACGGTAGGTATTTCCCTCAGTGATGAGACCAAGGTTATGGAACTAGTAGGAGAACCTCCTCACACGACGTAAATAGAACCTGCACACAAATAACAAATACTCGCAACCCGACGTGTCAAAGGGGTTGTCAATCCCTTTCGGATACGGCACCTCAAGATAGGCAAATAACGTGAGGTAAAAGTGGTAGATAGGGTAAATAGATTGTGGAACAAATAAATTGAAGCAAGGTATTTTTCATTTTTTGTTTAATAGATCTGAAAATAGATGCAAAGGAAAATAGATTGCAAAGGCAAATATGATGAAAAGAGACCCAGGGCTGTAGGTTTTACTAGTGGCTTCTCTCGAGAAAAATAGCAAACGGTGGGAAAACAATTACTATTGGGCAATTGATAGAACTTCAAATAATCATGACAATATCCAGGCAATGATCATTATATAGGCATCACGTCCAAGATTAGTAGACCGAGTCCTGCCTGTATCTACTACTATTACTCCACACATCGACCGCTATCCATCATGCATCTAGTGTATTAAGTTTATGGAGAAACGGAGTAGTGCAATAAGAACGATGACATGATGTAGACAAGATCTATTTATGTAGAAATAGACCCCATCTTGTTTCCATTTTTGTCACTGGGATCAAGCACCGTAAGATCGAACCCATCACAAAGCACCTCTTCCCATTGCAAGATAAATAGATCAAGTTGGCCAAACAAAACCCAAATATCGGATAAGAAATACGAGGCTATAATCAATCACGCATATAAGAGATCAAAGAAGACTCAAATAACTTTCATGGATAGAAACATAGATTTGATCATAAACTCAAAGTTCATCGGATCCCAACAAACACACCGCAAAAAGACTTACATCATATGGATCTTCAAGAGACCATTGTATTGATAATCAAGAGAGAGAGGAAGCCATCTAGATACTAACTACGGACCCTTAGGTCTACAAAGCACTACTCACGCATCATCGGAGAGGCACCAATGGACATGATGCACCCCTCCGAGATGGTGTCTAGATTGGATCTTGTGTTTCTGGACTCTGCGGCGGCTGGAATTGATTTTGATCGATTCCCCTAGGGTTTATAGAATATTGGGGTATTTATAGAGCAATGAGGCGGTTCAGGGAGCACCAGAGGTGGGCACAACCAACTTGGGCATGCCTGGGCCCCCAGGCGTGCCCTGGTGGGTTATGCTCCTCTTGGAGCTCCCCTCAGGTGCGTTCCTGGCCCACTGGATGTCTTCTGGCCCAAAAAAAATCCACAAAAAGTTTCGGTGTGTTTGGACTCCGTTTGGTATTGATTTCCTGCGATGTAAAAAACATGCAGCAAACATCAACTGACACTGGGCACTATGTCAATAGGCTAGTACCAAAAAATGATATGAAATGACTATAAAATGATTGTAGAACATCTAAGAATGATAATATAATAGCATGGAACAATAAAAAATTATAGATACGTTCGAGACGTATCAGCATCCCCAAGCTTAATTCCTGCTCGTCCTCGAGTAGGTAAATGATAAGAGCAGAATTTTTGATGTGGAATGCTGCCCAACATGTTCATCACATTTCTTTTCTTTATAGCATGGACATTTGGACTTTTATATGATTCAAAGCAATAGTCTAGTTTTGACATGAAGACTTTAATACTCAAGCATACCAACAAGCAACCATGTCTTTCAAAATATCAACACTAAAGCCAGTTATCCCTAGCCCATTATGCTCAATCATTGATCCATTCATGAAACACACTCGAATATTAGCTACACCCAATGCTCAAATACGATCATAATGCCCCTTAGTTGGTGCTTTATAAGAGAAGATGGAGACTCAAATTCAAAAATAAAAATGGCATAAGTAAAAGAAAGGCCCTTCGCGGAGGGAAGTAGGGATTTGTAGAGGTGCCAGAGCTCAAAGCTTAAATTGAGAGATAAAAACATTTTTGAGAGGCATACTTTTCCCACAAACGAAAACGACTTAGAGCCCCCAACACTTTCCATGCTAGATACATCATAGGCGGTTCCCAAATAGAAAATAAAGTTTATTCCTTTTCCACCATTACTTTCAATTTCCATGGCTAGCCGAATCCACGGTTTCCCTCCATACCAACACTTTCCAAGGATTTTATTATTTGACAACATAAAGTAAATTCATTTTTCATTTCGGGACTAGGCATCCCTAATACCTTTGCCGTACTCTCGTGCAATGACAAGTGAATAAACACTCATCATGAGAATAACACATCTAGCATGGAAAATATTGGCCACCCCTCACCGCCTCGCGAGCGATAGAGCACACAAAAGAGAAATTTATTTTGAAAATTAGAAATGGCATATGCAAATTTGCTTAGAACGACATGGAAATACCGGATGTAGGTAGCTATAGTGGACTAAAACCGGTTTAAAGGGTTTTGGATGCACAAGTAGTGATCATACTTAGTGCAAAATAAAGGCTAGCAAAAAGATTGAGAAGCGACCAACCAAAAAGCAAAAAATCTTGTACCCAAGCATTAAGCATAAGTAACACCGAATAATGCACCACAAGTAGGATATAAATTTCATTGCATAAATATTGAATTTTGTGCTTGCATAGGTGAAAGTGCAACTATCCCTGGGTGGTTTTGGTAATTCCTAACAACATATAGCTCATTGAGCCAATGCAATTTCAAGATAAATATTTCAGGAAAGCTCAATGATTGGCATGGCATGGATGAGAAAAGTGGATCCCTCAAATTTCTAAGGACAAAAGGATTGACTCAAGCTCAAAGCACAAGACTCTACATTTTCTATTTTAGTGATCCAAGATCACATTGAGTCTATAGGAAAAGCCAATACTATCAAGCAGGGATGAGGTGTTGCTTAATGAGGTTCTTTCTCAAAATGCTTAGTGATATGCTCCAAAGCCCTCAACTACTTTCTCACAGCCACATATGACCCAAACCAAAAGTCAAACTTGGCCCCACCGATTCTTTCTATCCGGCGCCACCGAGTTCAGATGTCATAGCCACTGCCACAAACCCTAGTATTTTCGGTCTCACCGATAAGGATCTCGGTCTCACCGAGATGGGATTGTAATCTCTCTGTTTCCCTTCATAACGTTTCGGTCCAACCAAGATGAGCGAATCGGTCCCACCGAGTTTGCCTGACCAACTCTCTGGTTAGCTTATTACCAAAATCGGTCCCACCGAGTTTGTGTAATTGGTATCACCAAGATTACGTTATGCCCTAACCCTAACCATATCGGTCCTACCGAGTTGACATGTCGGTCCCATCGGAAATCCTAACGGTCACATTATTTGCTAAATCGATCCGACCGAGTTTCACGACTCGGTCCCACCGAGATTGGTAAGTTGTGTGTAAGGGTTAGATTTTGTGTGGAGGCTATTGAGGGAGTCCTGGATTAGGGGGTATCCGGACAGCCGGACTGTATACATCGTCCGGACTATTGAAGCGTGAAGATACAAGACTCAAGACTTTGGCCTGTGTCCGGATGGGACTCTCCTTTGCGTGGAAGACAAGCTTCGCGATCCGGATATTATATTCCTTCCTTGTAACCGACTCCATGTAAACCCTAGCCCTCTCTGGTGTCTATATAAACTAGAGAGGATGGTCCTTAGAAGGCTGATCACAATTACAGTCATACCATCATAGGCTAGCTCCTAGGGTTTAGCCTCTACAATCTCGTGGTAGATCTACTCTTGTACTACACATATCTTCAATATTAATCAAGCAGGAAGTAGGGTTTTACCTCCATCGAGAGGGCCCGAACCTGGGTAAAAATTGTGTCCCTTGCTTCCTGTTACCATCAGCCTAAGACGCACAGATCGGCCCCCCCTAGCTGAGATCTGCCGGTTTTGACACCGACATTGGTGCTTTCATTGAGAGTTCCTCTGTGTCGTCGCTTTGAGGCTTGATGGCGTCTTTAATCGCCAACAACATGGTCCAGGGTGAGACTTTTCTCCCCGGACAGATCTTTGTGTTCGGCGGCTTCGCATTGCGGGCCAATTCGCTTGGCCATCTGGAGCAGATCGACAGCTACGCCCCTGGCCACCAGATCAGGTTCGGAAACTTGAACTACACGGCGGATATTCGCGGAGACTTGATCTTCGACGGATTCGGCCCTATGCCAGGAGCGCCGGACAGTCACGACGAGCACGGCCTAGACCTGCTGTCGGACAATGCTCGGAACATCATCCCTGCAATAGCCCCAGATCTAAATCCGGAGCAGGTTGCATTGCCCAAGGACGGAGGTGTAGACCCCGCCCCACAGGCCGCATACTCATCGGTGTTGGAGCCGAACACAGGTCTCACCTCTGTGGAGGCCTGTAACCTCGGGCCCCCGGACTCCTATCCGGTTGTTGGTCCCGGTCCGCATACCCTCGAGCCAGTCGGGGCAGGTTGGGCTCCGGTAATGGAGTTTACCGCTGCGGACGTCTTCCAGCACTCGCCCTTTGGCGACATGCTAAAGTCATTAAAGTCTCTCTCTTTGTCAGGAGACTCGGGGCCGAACTATGTCCGGCCTGAGTGGGAAGCAGGCGACGAAGGAATTCGTTGCCCACCCACCACCCACTTCATCGCCATGATCGATGATTTAACCGATGTTCTTGACTTCGACCCCGAAGACATCGACGGTATGGACGACGATGCAGGAGAAGCTTCAAAATCTCTGGGGCGCGGGACTACTACCTTGTCACACGATATATACGTGGTGGATACGCCCAAGAAGGACGACAACGATAATCCGGAAGATAAAACACCCGGGCAAAAGCCAAAAAGGCGGCGCAAACGCCGCTCAAAGTCCAGCAATTGCAAAAATGGCGACAAGAGTGCCAGAAAGGTTGATATACCAGTAAACCCCGAAGGCAATAATGACCACATGGACCCAGCGATGGAGCAGGATGAGCCAGGTCACGCCAAACCAAGTTCGGAGAGAATACCCGATCACACTGATCCGGCGGGACGAGCTAATGAGACCGCCCCAGGACAGGAACACAGTCCGGACGACGATGCATTCATCAACCCCGAAGAACGCGTGGAACGAGACAACCTCCACCGGAAGCTTATGGCCACAGCAAGAAGCCTAAAGAAGCAGAAGCAACGGCTCAAAGCCGCACAGGAAACACCTAGTCGCAGATGGAATAAAGTGCTAGACACTGAAGAAAGATATGTCGACGATCGCCATACGAAAAGCTACCCGAAGCGCAAACTACTGCTAGGATTCGACGATGCGGCCGTTCCACCAAAGAACAATATGACCAGGAGACCAGATGTACCACTTAACAACCACAACAGAGCGGCTACTGACACCGCGCACGATCTACGTGAGCATCTGGATAAGAAAGCCGGCACAGCCAGGTCCATCTATGGATCTAAAGGACACACCCCAGCAAGGGACCATGGTCACCCAAATGCTCATACAAGTCAAATACCAGTTTGGAATAAACTCCGGACACAACAACAGCTGACTGCATGCCATAGCGCGTCCAGATACAGAGGGGCTGCTCACCCCCTGTGCTTCACCGAAGAAGTACTGGACCATGAATTCCCACAAGGTTTTAAACCTGTGAACATAGAGGCATACGATGGAATGATAGACCCAGGGGTCTGGATCGAGGATTTTATCCTGCATATTCACATGGCTCATCGGGACGACCTCCACGCCATCAAATACCTTCCCCTCAAGCTGAAGGGACCAGCTCGACACTGGTTGAAAAGCCTCCCCGAAAACTCAATTGGAAGTTGGGAGGAACTTGAAGACGCTTTCAGGGCCAATTTTCAAGGGACTTATGTCCGGCCTCCGGAGGCAGACAATCTAAGTCACATAATCCAACAGCCCGGAGAGTCCGCCCACAAGCTTTGGAACAGATTCCTCACTAAGAAGAATCAAATTGTCGATTGTCCGGACGCTGAAGCCTTAGCGGCATTCAAACACAGCAACCGTGATGAATGGCTTGCCAGACACCTCGGCCAAGAAAAGCCAAGGACAATGGCAGCCTTAACAAGCGTTATGACCCGCTTTTGCACGGGTGAAGATAGCCGGCTAGCCTGTAAAGGCACCAGCGACCCCAGCACATCTGAAATAAGGGATGGCAACGGGAAGCCACGGCGTAATAAAAACAAACGCCAAAATAAGGAAGAGAGCCCGGATAACACAACGGTTAATGCCGGATTCAGGGGCTCTCGACCTGATCAGCAAAAGAAGCCACTTAAAGGTAGTAAAGAGGGACCGTCCGGTCTGAACAGAGTCTTGGACAGACTATGCCAAATTCATGGCACCCCGGAGAAACCTGCAAACCACACTCATAGAGAATGTTGGGTCTTCAAGCAGTTCGGCAAATTAAATGCCGAACATAAGGGGAGGGAAACACCAAGTGAAGACGAGGACGAACCTCGCCAGCCGAACACTGGGGGCCAGAAAAAATTCCTGCCAGAGGTTAAAACAGTAAACATGATCCACGCGACTCACACATTCACGAGAAGGCATGAACGCGCGCTCAGAGACGCGCAGGATGTTGTGACGCCCGGGTAATCAAGCTACAGTAACCCTCTGGTAACGATGCCACGTCACCTCGATTATTGTTGATAATCTTGCGTTAGTTCAGAACCGATCCAAATTCAAATTTGAATTAAAGTCAAAACAATTAAAGTTTTCAAAAGTCAAAACTAAATTGTTCCTAATATGTCAAGTACTCCATAATAAATGTTGGTGAAGAAATCATCTTTTAATAAAATACTTAAATGCACTAAATAAACTAAAACAGCGATAAAACAATTATCTAAAATGCTTTTAAGATAATTAGCAAATGCAAAATACTTTATTTAAAGTGCCAAAATATTTGGGGCTGTGACCTATTTAATATCACCAAATTAGTTGTCGCCTTTAAATTTTATAAAACTAAAATAAAAGAAAACAAAAAAAGTAATAGAATAAAAGAGGGAAAAGAAAGCAGAACAAAAAAAGGGAAGAAAAGGCCCCCCTGGCCAACTGGGCAAGAAGGCCCAGCTGGCTGACCCATTTGGCCCACCCGACCCCTCCACTCTCTCCATATACCCACTAGGGGGGAAACCCTAACCCACCGACACCTCCCTCCACCCCCCACGAAAATATCTCCCCCTCTCCCCGATTGGATCGGGATCGAGCAGGGAGGTCGCTCGACACCGCCCCGCCCTGGAACTCGTCCTCGCCGGACCTTCCTCGCCGGCCTGCCTCCTCTCCGTCCCCGACGCCCTTTGCCGTCCATCGCCGCCCGAAGCGCTGCCTCGACCTCGCCGCACGGCGCTGACGCCGGAGCCGCCACTCGCCGGACCGCTCCGCCAACGCCATCGCCGGACTGCTTCCCCATCGTCCTCTTCGTCGCCTACTCGTCCCCGTCTTCCTCCTCAACGGCTCCAACGAGCCTCGCCGCCCCTCGTCCCTGCAACGTGGGTGAGCCCCCGGGCTCCGAACTTGCTCGTTCTCTACTTCTGCTGCGGCTATCGCCGTGCCGTCGCCGTCGTGTCCTTCCCCCGCCGTGGCTCGCACCGCCAGCGCCCGCTACGCACCTGCCATGGCCACCACGGCCCCGGCTGCGCCCGCTCGACCGCGCACCCGCTGCTCCTGCTGCCTCTGCTCGTGTTGTCGCCTCCGTGCTACGGCCCCGTGTCGGTGCTCGTCGCCGACCGCGCCTCCCCACTCCGTCGCGGCCTCGCTGCGCCGCGCACCTACCTGCGCCGTGGCACCTGTTGCCCGCGTCGTACGTTGCGGCCTCGCGGCCCCGCCCGGGTTCGCCTCCCGCTCCGTCCCGCCTCTCCTGCTGCAGCCGTGCTGCTTCTTCCCATCGGCCAACGCAGGTGCTGCCTGCGACGGCCGCGCCCCTCCCGCTTCCTCCTCCGCCACTCGCCCGCGACCCCCCTGTTGCTGCTCTGCACAACCGCCTGACTGGCGCCATGGCCATCGGCCTCCCCCTGCTCCGGCGCCCTATCGGGTCCGCCCACTCCTGGGCGTGCACCCGAACGAACGGGTGCTGGGCGCCCATTGCGCCCGTGCCTGCTAAGGCCCCTAGGGCCTATGACAGATGGGCCCCACGCCCAGAACATTTTCATAAAAAAATAGAATTAAAAGAATTAGAAAGAAAATAATAATAAATTTAATTAATTAATTAGTTAACTAAGTTAATTAAGTTTATTAATCGAATTAACATGTTAGTTTAAATAAACAGTAATTAGTTTAACCTAAACACTAGTTAACCTAATCACTTTAATTAAATTAACTAATCCTGTTTAGTTAACTAAGTCAATGACTAGTGGGACCCACACGTCAGCGACCCAGTCAACACCTCTATTGACTGCTGACGTCATGCTGACATCATGATGACGTCAGCATGCACTGTTCTGGATAATGTTAAATTAAATTAATTAAATAAATTCTAAAAATGATTTAAAACTTTAGAAAATCATATAAAATAAATCGTAGCTTGGATGGAAAAACTTTGTACATGAAAGTTGCTCAGAACGACGAGACGAATTCGGATACGCGTCCTGTTCGTCCGCCACACATCCCTAGCATAGCAAACATGCAACTTTCCCCCTCTGGTTCATCTGTCCAAAAACACGAAACACCGGGAATACTTTCCCGGATGTTTTCCCCCTTCGTCGGTATCACCTACTACCGCGATTGGGCACACCTAGCATCGTTACTTGTCTTGTCATGCATCGATATGCATCTGTTCGCATGGTATTCATTGTTTCTTCCCCCTCTTCTCTCCGATAGACTACGAGACTGACGTTGCTGCTGCCCAGTATGACTACGGTGTTGATGACCCCTCCTTCTTGCCAGAGCAACCAGGCAATCCCCCCCTTGATCACCAGATATCGCCTATTCCTCTCTATACTGCTTTCATTAGAGTAGTGTAGCATGTTACTGTTCGGTTACTCCTATTCTGTTGCATAGCCTGTCATTGTTGCTACAACCATTGATACCTTACCCGCAATACTAAATGCTTAGTATAGGATGCTAGTTTATCATCATTGGCCCTACACTCTTGTCAGTCTGCCTTGCTATAATATTGGGCCGTGATCACTCGGGAGGTGATCACGGGTATATACTATACATATATACATACTACAGATGGTGACTAAAGTCGGGTCGGCTCGAGGAGTACCCGCGAGTGATTCACGGATTGGGGGCTGAAAGGACCTTTGTCCCGACGGCCCACTGTGTGGATCTTTGTGGCAGAGCGACAGGGCAGGTTGAGACCACCTGGGAGACAGGTGGGCCTGGCCCTGGTCGGCGTTCGCGATTGCTTCATAATAACACGATTAACGAGATCTTGGTATTTGATCTGAGTCTGGCCATTGGCCTATACGCACTAACCAACTACGTGGGAAAGATATGGGCACTCGACGTCGTGGTATCAGCCGAAGCCTTCGTGACGTCAGCGACTGAGCGGCGCGCGCCAGATTGGACCGCGTAACGTGACTTCCTTTGTAATGGGGTTGCTAGGTCTGCTTCCGACCGCCCTCGCAACATGCAGGTGTGCAATGGGCGATGGGCCCAGACCCCCTGCGTGTATAGGATTTAGAACGGCGTGCTGACCTCTCTGTTGTGCCTAGGTGGGGCTGCGACGTGTTGATCTTCCGAGGCTGGGCATGACCCAGGAAAGTGTGTCCGGCCAAATGGGATCGAGCGTGTTGGGTTATGTGGTGCACCCCTGCAGGGAAGTTTATCTATTCGAATAGCCGTGTCCCTCGGTAAAAGGATGACCTGGAGTTGTACCTTGACCTTATGACAACTAGAACCGGATACTTAATAAAACACACCCAGACAAGTTCCATAGACAACCCGGTGATCGCTTTTCCACAGGGCAACGAGGGGAGGATCGCCGGGTAGGATTATGCTATGCGATGCTACTTGGAGGACTTCAATCTACTCTCTTCTACATGCTGCAAGACGGAGGCTGCCAGAAGCGTAGTCTTCGATAGGACTAGCTATTCCCCTCTTATTCTGGCATTCTGCAGTTCAGTCCACTGATATTGCCTACTTACACATATACCCATGCATATGTAGTGTAATTCCTTGCTTGCGAGTACTTTGGATGAGTACTCACGGTTGCTTTGCTCCCTCTTTTCCCCGTTTTCCTCTTCTTTCTGGATGCCGCAACCAGACTTTGGATCCCAGGAGCTAGACGCCACCGTCGACGACGACTACTACACTGGAGGTGCCTACTACTACGTGCAGGCTGCTGACGATGACCAGGAGTAGTTAGGAGGATCCCAGGCAGGAGGCCTGCGCCTCTTTCGATCTGTATCCCAGTTTATGCTAGCCTTCTTAAGGCAAACTTGTTTAACTTATGTCTGTACTCAGATATTGTTGCTTCCGCTGACTCGTCTATGATCGAGCACTTGTATTCGAGCCCTCGAGGCCCCTGGCTTGTAATATGATGCTTGTATGACTTAGTTATGTTTTTAGAGTTGTGTTGTGATATCTTCCCGTGAGTCCTTGATATTGATCATACACGTTTGCGTGCATGATTAGTGTATGATTGAATTGAGGGCATCACAGATGTGAGCCCATCATACCCACATCTGACTACTGGATGTCTCGTCTGATCACTTTCGATCACATGGACGGCCGAACTAGTATTCGGCGCGGAGGATCACATGCCTTGGTGCTTGACCCAATAATCGACGGATACCGTCTCACCCGTGTCCTTATGGACGACAGCAGTAGTCTCGATTTAAAATACGAGGACACTGTCTGCGGAATGGGGATAAACCCATCCAGAATTAGCCAAAGCAACACCACCTTTGAAGGGGTGATACCAGGCGTTGAAGCCTATGGCAGGGGCTCCGTCGTGCTGGAAGTAACATTCGTATCCCCAGGCAACTCCAGAAGTGAAGAACTACTCTTCACCATCGCACCCTTCCAAAGCAGCTATCATGCATTGCTTGGAAGA
This sequence comes from Triticum aestivum, assembly GCF_018294505.1. NCBI lineage: Eukaryota > Viridiplantae > Streptophyta > Magnoliopsida > Poales > Poaceae > Triticum > Triticum aestivum. Next base: position 376,020,164 of record NC_057795.1, on the reverse strand, counting down.
ACGGCCTTCACCCGCTTCAACGCATTGCCGCACTATGGCTACCTTACACTCAAGATGCCCGGTCCACGTGGCGTCATCACCGTTAGTGGAATCATAGAGCTCTCTTCACGCGCAGACGAACACGCGACGGCCCTGGCGGCCGGACTGTAAGCGGCCTCCAAATATCAAACACACAACTGGTCATTAAGACCACAGACACGGTTAGACGAGTCCGGTAGCCCAGATACAATTCAACCAGGGCACTGTATATGTAATCCCATAATGGATACCAGGGGCTATAAATATTTAACACAGCCCTACGTCTGGATCAACCTTACTGGCAGGCCAACATCTTACACTTTATTATTTAACCGCATACTTACGTTGTACTCTCCTACGAGTTTCCTTTTTTCACAGACAACGTCCGCGCGATACCCTTCCAGGATACGGTACAACAGAGACAAAGGCGCAAACGTGCAGCAGATCCCTGTTCAACATGTTTCTTTTTAGATTAAGCCCCTGTGAAACCTTTTCTACTGCCTCTTGTTGTTTAACCATCCCATGGGTTCCATACCCACAGAGGATACTGCCGTTATTGGCATTTCGCCACGACAGATTCATCGCACGTACCTAGAACCTTAGGGTTTATAGCAGGCTTTCGTCAGCCCATTTTCTTTTACAAAGACCGAATACCTTCGGGATTGTTCGGCGTGACGAGTTTGGCCTTATATGCATCAGCTCCGAATCATGTCTTTGGTCAAATGTTGGGTTTGTCCGGCTCCTAGGTTTGCCGCCTTATGTTCCATTATTATCAGCTAGGGCAGGCCAAAGGAGAACTACTGCGATCATGACCTGGTTATTCTAGATGAGCGCCTCAGTAGAGAAAGCCGAAAACTGACTGTCATGATACAGCGAGAGACTGTTCAACCACTCGAAGACTCACCGGAATCTCTAAGGATTCCTCCGCATTAATGAAGGGCCGTTTCCTGGCCATGTACACACGCTCCTGTATTTGGACGCACGTGAATGTACCAGGGGCTACATAGTAGCCCCACCGTTAGACTCCCATGGCTAAGCGAAAGTGTTACAGCTATATAGTCCGGTTGCCTAGTTCGACGTGCGATCACCTCCTTAACGGACCAAGACGTTGGATCAAGTGTGATTATGCATATTTTTTGCGAACACCCCCGCATTGTATGCGCGGGGGATGAAGCCAACGACTGCTATCTTTCGGACTACTTATACATATAAAGACGGCCGTACAGGGGACACAATCATACTTTCAGGCAAAAAGTATAAATATAGCCTTATAATCAAAATAAACATTGTTTTTACAATGATTCGACTTATCAGTCGAAGAGGACGTTCTTCGAGCACTGCGCCTCTATTAGGCGGGCACCTTCTGTGACCTGCGCCAAGTAGTGCTCGGCCGGATATTGGCCGCCCGCTGGATCCTGGGTCGCTATAATGGTGGCCTCCATATCCGTCCAATAGGTTTTAACGCGGGCAAGAGTCATCCGCGCACCCTATATGCACGCCGACCTCCTCATGGCGTCGATCTGAGACACGGCCCCAAGGAATTGTTGCACCAAACCAAAATAACTGCCCGGTTTGGGCCCCTTCGGTCAAAAATGGTCTATTACAGATCGCATTGCAAGCCCGGACAGCCTATGAAGCCTCGCCACAGCAACGACCTTCTCATTCAATGGCAGCGGGCGAGTGTGAGCATTGAATTGCGACCAGAAAAGCTTCTCCACTTCCTTATCACCTTGATCCTCGAAGAACTTGGCAGCGTCAGCTGTACTATTCGTCAAGTCCGCATATGCGTCTGCAGGACTCCAATGCCCAGCTAGGGGAGCATTCTTTGGATCCAAAAACTTCGTCCGCAGTAAGTAGGAGCCCCCAGCCATGATTTTGTCGGCCTGATGGAGCTCCTCCCGCATACCCCGTATCTCGGTCCGCATCTCCTTGGCGGCAGTAAGTGCCTTGTCCAGCTCGGCCGAACTTGCCTTCTTCTCCTTTTCCAGGAATACATACCGGTCGGCGGCATTTTTCAACTCCTCAGCCATTTTGGATATCTTCTCCTCGCTTCGGCGATGAGCAGCCTGTTCGGCTCTCAATTTTTCGGCCACCTTTAGGGCAGTCGCATTGCTAGCCCGAGCTTGTTCCTTGGCTTGAGCAAGTTCCGCTCTCAGCGCCTCCACGGCAGCAGCACCATCTACGGTACAAACACATTGCATTAATGTTATACCCCTCTCATATTTTCCTATATATCATAATAAGGGAAGCAGAGCACATACCCTATGACTCCTCCAGCCGTTTGTTCATCAGCGTGATATTGGCGTCAATAGATCCGATCTGCCTCCTTAGTTCGGCAACTTCAACAGACTGGTCGGCTGCCGGATCCTTATATACCTGCGCACATGTACAGCGCAGCCATTACTATATGATCCCCCGTTTTTCGCCTATGGCGGGCAACCAGAGTCTCAGGGGCTACTATCCACAGGGAGCACACCTAGCGTGTACTTCACAACCAAAAAATAGTGTATTTTTCACTACATACCTCAAAGCCTTTGAGCAGGCTTGTAAATGCCTCATTCAAACCGCTGGTAGCGGATGAAATCTTCGTGAGCACCGTGCTCATTAACGAGCGGTGCTCCTCCGAGAGCGCGACTCGCTCCAGAAGGCCCGTCAGTACATCTGGCCGGACATCGAACTGTGCCGGACCCTTCTCATCGCCCCCCGTGGGAGCCAAACGCTCCGAGCTCAGGGTGACTAACGTGTTAGCCTTCGGCTTTGGCAGATTTGGACTCCTCCATGGCGACACCTCAGTGTCGCCCGCTTCATGGGGCGGAGAGGTGGGTGGGGTCTCACTCTCCATCATCTCCGGAAGAAGATCCCCCGAAGACGAACTCTGTTGAGAAGAGCTTCTCGCCGGACTGTAAAAGACGAAGTCTCGGTTATGGATCTCGAAGAAACACCATACTTCGAATTAATGATCAACTTACAGCTCGGTGGAGGGCTGGCCCGTTGGTGGGCACGATGCGATGAGGGTGCCCATTGTGGCAGAGCCCCCTAGTGATACCTTCTTCCCTTGCTTGGGCATCTCCGCCTCCAAGTACCCTCTTCTTCCCGCGTGGGGAGGAGGCTTCAACCTCCCCTTCTCAACTATCCTCCATAGGAGAGGTAGCGATTCCCCCGGTCTAGACGCGTAGTGCGTGAAGTTCGGCTTCACTGCCCTCCCCTTCACCTTTCCCTGAGGGGATTTTGCTGATTGCCCGGTCAAGCATCTTTGCAATGGTTGGACCAGGTGAGCCTTCAGGAAGCGGCGCCGGACACTTGATTCTCTCCGGTTTGTTGAGCCATTCCTGGCCACGGAAGGATTTTCAGAATAATAGTTATGATAAATATAAATGAATTGTCCAGCTTTAAGGTCACTTACTTGGGCATCTAGGCGATTGCAGCTTAGGCCCGCATCCTCGGTGGTGTTCGGACACTTTACTTGTGGTCCGAAGAATAATTTACACATTCCTTCGAGCTTCAGGCCGAAGAAGTGCTTAATAGTCCGCGGACCCTCCGGATTAAACTCCCACATCCGGAGAGGCCAACGTTTGCACGGCAACATCCGTCGGATTATCATCCCTTGCATTATGCTGACAAGATTTATATCCCTCTCAATAAGCTCCCAGATGCGATTCTGCAGTTCTGGTACATCGCCAGCAGGCCCATAATTCCGTCCTACGTCGGTCCAAGACGCCAATTGTGATGGAGGGCCCGAGCAGAACGCGGGGGCGGCTACCCACTTTGTGCCTCTGGGAGCTGTAGCATAAAACCACCTCCGTTGCCACACATCGGATACTTCCGAGAAAGAACCCTCTGGCCATGGGGCATCAGCGTTCTGGCTTATTATAGCACCTCCGCACTCCGCATGTTGCCCCTCGATCATCTTCGGCTTCACATTGAAGGTCTTGAGCCATAAGCCGAAGTGTGGGGAGACGTGGAGAAAAGCCTCACACACGATAATGAACGACGAAATATGGAGGATGGCGTCTGGAGCCAGATCATGAAAATCCAACCCATAGTAGAACATGAGCCCCCTCACAAAGGGGTCGAGGGTGAGGCCCAGGCCTCGGAGGAAGTGAGGAACAAACACAACGCTCTCATTGGGCTCCGGCGTAGGGATAACTTGCCCCGGAGCAGGAAGCCTGTGCTGTATATCAGCAGTCAAGTATCCGACCTCCCTAAGCTTCATAATATCCTCCTCTTGAATCGAGGATGCCACCCACCGGCCTTTTGCGTCGGATCCGGACATGTTGGAGGATCTGGGGTGTTGGAGCTTGGGTCTTGGGTGTTAGAACTCGAGGTGCGAGAAGGAGCGGGGGAGGTGGAAAAGAGGCGTAGGCCTTGACCCCTTTATAAAAGGGATGAATATCAAGAGTCCTCAGCGTGACCGCTTGGGACTTATCTAAAATACACGGAGTCATACCAACGATCGCTGTAGGGTCACACACGCCCATACTGATGAAAGATCTCGTAATAAGAGGAACACAATCTCTGCTTTGGCAGGACGTGCCCATAAAGCCGCCTCGCAACTCGAGTCGAGGTGGGGCAGGAAAACGCCGGTTCGTGTTGGACCGTGCCACGATGCAAGGGCACGACGTACAAAGATCGCCAGCAGAGCGGATTTATGCTATGTTCCCTACAATGGTGTGTGAAGACCATCTTGCAGATCCGGACGCGGCTTACGTGTTCGATAATAACCTTGGAGTATTTGGAAGGAGGAACCCGCCTTGCAATGCCGAAGACAAGACTGCACGCCGGACTCATCGTCATTGAAGCCTGGTTTAGGGGCTACTGAGGGAGTCCTGGATTAGGGGGTATCCGGACAGCCGGACTGTATACATCGTCCGGACTATTGAAGAGTAAAGATACAAGACTCAAGACTTCGGCCCATGTCCGGATGGGACTCTCCTTTTCGTGGAAGACAAGCTTCGCGATCTGGATATTATATTTCCTTCCTTGTAACTGACTCCGTGTAAACCCTAGCCCTCTCCGGTGTCTATATAAACCGGAGAGGATGGTCCTTAGAAGGCCGATCACAATTACAATCATACCATCATAGGCTAGCTCCTAGGGTTTAGCCTCCATGATCTCGTGGTAGATCTACTCTTGTACTACACATATCTTCAATATTAATCAAGCAGGAAGTAGCGTTTTACCTCCATCGAGAGGGCCCGAACCTGGGTAAACATTGTGTCCCTTGCTTCCTGTTACCATCAGCCTAAGACGCACAGATCGGGACCCCCTACCCGAGATCCGCCAGTTTTGACACCGACAGCTATATATACCCCTCAAATCACTCTTCATTCGTGAAGAGAGCGATCAGAACATGCCTACACTTCCAACATACATTTTCTGAGAGAGAACCACCTACACTTGTGTTGAGGTCAAGATATTCCATTCCTACCATATGAATCTTGATCTCTAGCCTTCCCCAAGTTGCTTTCCACTCAAATCTTCTTTCCACCAAATACAAATCCTGTGAGAGAGAGTTGAGTGTTGGGGAGACTATCATTTGAAGCACAAGCGCAAGGAGTTCATCATCAACACACCATTTGTTACTTCTTGGAGAGTGGTGTCTCCTAGATTGGCTAGGTGTCATTTGGGAGCCTCCGACAAGATTGTGGAGTTGAACCAAGGAGTTTGTAAGGGCAAGGAGATCGCCTACTTTGTGAAGATCTACCCTAGTGAGGCAAGTCCTTCGTGGGCGACGGCCATGGTGGGATATACAAGGTTGCTTCTTTGTGGACCCTTCATGGGTGGAGCCCTCCATGGACTCGCGCAGCTGTTACCCTTCGTGGGTTGAAGTCTCCATCAACGTGGATGTATGATAGCACCACCTATCGGAACCACGAAAAAAACATCAGTGTCTCCAATTGTGTTTGCCTTCTCAAACTCCTCCCTTTTACCTTCATATGCAATTGTTTTACATTTTGCTGCTATACTCTTAGAATTGCATGTGTAGGTTGATTGCTTGACTTGTGCTAAGTTGCTAAAATCTGCTAAGAACTAAAATTGGGAAAAGGCTAGATTTTTATTTGGTCAAGTAGTCTAATCACCCCCCTCTAGACATACTTTCGATCCTACAAGTGGTATCAGAGCTTTGGTTTCCATTTGCTTTGACTTCCATAGCTTTTGGTAGTCATAGCCTTGGTTTCACAACCTAGGAGAGTATGGCGTCTAGCGAGGGAAATTACCACCGTAGAGGTCCTTACTTTGATGGTACTAACTTTGTTAGTTGGAAGCATAAGATGAAAATGCATATTCTTGGACATAACCTCGCCGTTTGGGCTATTGTGTGCATTGGCTTGCAAGGTGAATTCTTTGATGGGAGAGAACTCAACCGTGAAGCTACCGCGGAAGAGTTGAAGATGCTGCAATACAATGCTCAAGCTTGTGATATCCTCTTCAACGGATTGTGCCCCGAAGAATTCAACAAAATCGGCCGTCTTGAGAATACAAAGGAAATTTGGGACACTTTGATTGACATGCATGAAGGTACCGACTCCGTCAAGGAATCCAAATTGGATGTGCTTCAAAGTCAACTTGACAAGTTCAAAATGAAAGATGGTGAAGGTGTTGCTGAAATGTACTCTAGGCTTGCTCTCATCACAAATAAGATTGCCGGATTAGGAAGTGAAGAGATGACCGGCAAATTCATCATCAAGAAGATCCTAAGAGCCTTGGATGGAAAATATGATACCGTGTGCACATTGATCCAAATGATGCCCAATTACAATGATCTCAAGCCAACGGAAGTCATTGAAAGAATTGTTTCTCACGAGATGTCACTCAAGGATAAGGAAGAGCTCCACAACAAGTCAAGTGGTGCTTACAAAGCCTCATGTGAAGCTCCCACATCATCAATTGAGAAACAAACCTTCAATGAAGAATTGAGCCTAATGGTGAAGAACTTTAACAAGTTCTACAAGAGTAGGAGCAAGGAAAGAAGTTCCAAGTCAAGGTCCTACAATGACAAAAGATCTTCTAGTCGTGAGCGTAATTGCTACAATTGTGGAAGACCCGGACACTATTCCAATGAGTGTACGGCTCCCTAAAAAAGAAGAGAAGATTCTCCAAAAAGAAGAAGTAGAAGAGAAGAATCACCATCAAGAGAAAGAAGGAGTAGAGATGATCGTTATGAATGAAGAACATCCCGGAGAAGCAAGGATTAGGAAAGGAAGGACAAGTCATCAAGGAGCTACACAAAACGAAGACATCAAGCTCATGTTGGTGAATGGGTATCCGGCTCCGACTTCGACAATCACTGCGAGAGAAGCTATCATTCCGACTCCGAGTATACTCAAGATGAAGGTGTTGCCGGTCTAGCACTTGTGTCAACCAACTCCTACGACATATTTAACTCACCAAATGAAGGACTTGGAAGATGCTTCATGGCTAAAGGCCCAAAGGTATCACACCCGAGTATGTTGATTTCAATAGTGATGAAGATGACTTCTTAGGTGATGATGATTTACTTGTTGACAACTCTAGTGATGAATACTATGATGAAATGTCAAATAATCATGCTAATCAAGATAAAACGAATGACAATGATAATGAGAAGATTGAGATCCTAACTAAAGAACTAAACACTCTTAAGTTAGCTCATGAAACTATCTTAGGAGATCATCGAGAACATTTAAGGACTCATGAGAAGTTACACTTTTAAGGACACATCGAGAACTTTTAAGGACTCATGAGAAGTCACACTTTGAAAAGCAAGAACATGAGTTTTTAAAAGCAATCAATGATGATCTTTGCAAGAAAAGTTCTTCTTACATTTCCAAGCGTTTACTCTTATCTACTTACATGCCTCAAGTCAAGTCTAGTAACAAGAACAAGAAAGATTCTTCCTCTAGTAGTAACAATAATCATGCTAAATCCAATGTTGTTACTTCTAGTAGTTCTCTTGATTCCAATAATGATTCTCTTAGCCAAGTTACACTTGAGCAAGAAAATAGCCTTTTGAAGGGAATTATAGAGAAAGGTGTTTACAAGAGCCTTGCCGGGAGTAAGCAATTCGAGGAAATTGTACGCAAGCAAGGAAGGCACTGGAAGAACCAAGGTGTTGGTTTTGAACGAAAGTTCAATGCCAATGGAGTTGAGTGGGAAGAAGATCAATACCCCAAGATGAAGTTTGTTCCTCAACAAGAGAAGTATGATCCTACTTCTTTCAAAGGGACACAAGCTCAAGATGATCTTCCACCACAATACCACAAGCAAAAAGGTAAGGACAAGCTTCAAGAGGAGATTGATGCATTCGAAGAAGCTCCTAAGGCCTTGGTCAAGTGGGTTCCCAAGACTACATCAAGTTCTACTTCATCAAGTACGACTACAACTACAAGGATTCCCATCAAGATGATGTGGATCCCGAAGAAGAAGAACTAGAGAGTTCTTGAGGGTGACTCCACCAACATACTTCACTCTTATCATTTTGGCGAGGACAAGTGCAATCAACTTCCACATCTTGCACTAGTTCAAGGAGTCACAAACCCTCTTGTTGGTAAGACAAGGGACAAGGTAACCTAATGCTTTCATAGACATCATCTTGTGTGTGTGGATCACTCTATGTCTATGGATATCCTTGTTTGTTCCTTGTGGGACTAACCCGTGTAGGTATTGAAAGTGCAACTCACTCCAATGGATTGCTCCAAATGATCTACATTAACATTGAGCATCCACATCTTCAACACCTACATGAAGTCATCATCGACAAAACCCAAGGTTAGTTCATCCCTCTTAGGGGGGATCTCACATCTAAGGGGAGCTTTACTCTAAGAATTGAGCTAAAGCAACTCTAATGGTGTGAACACACCAATGCTTTATGTAAAAGTGGTAACCCCACTTGTCCTTAAACGATGAGTATGACCTATGATCAAATGTTCTCATTTGACTCCTAAGTCAATATACTCATATATAGATGACCTAGTCATCACCAATTGCTTGATAGATGCTAGAATTGGGTGTGCATGCTCTAACACATATTTCATTTGCCATTTTATTGTGTGAGCATGTTGGTTGCATATTTTACTCATTCGAGGACATCCACTTGTAGCTTTGATTGTTTGGTTTCTTTTCTTTTGCCAAGTGGATGGACAAGAATGCCTAAGAACCTTCTCTAGCTATCTATGCTTTTCTTGTCTCAAACTCTATGCATGATATATCACAAAGTTTGATCAACTTAGATTCGAACCACTCTGTGTGAGGAGCACTCGGAGTCCCCGATTCGTCATAGACTTAAACTTCCAAAACCTCTTTGTGCGTTTCGGTCTGACTGATTCATCCATTTCGGTCATACCGAGATCACTAAGTTGATCTAGGTTTTCAATCTCGGTGCAACCGATTTGAAATTTTCGGTCACACCAAGTTGCAGTAACCGCTTGCAGTAATGCATCTCGGTGCCACCGAGTTGTTCCACTCGGTCACACCGACAGGGCCAGGTTATATATACTCACGGGTCAAATTTTGAAAAATCTTCCGAAACCCTTTGCACGCGCACAGCCTGCCCTGCCTCATCAGGTCTCCGGATCGTCCTCCTTGTTGCCAGTGTCCTCCGACTGCTGGTCTCCACCGCCATTAATGGGATTCTGCTCAGCCGTTGCCGCCGTGGCAAGTCCATCGCCGCATAGGGTATGGATTTGAATCTTTGTGCTATTCTTAACTCCGATTCCTAGCACATTGCATTGCCATGAATCTTGCCACGTTTGAAATCTTCCTATCTAGCAAAACTACTCCATAGATTAGTCTTGGATTGAAAATTTAGGGTTAGGTTTCCGCCGAATTCATCTCGGACCGGCCGAGTTGTAGAGATCGGTCTCACCGATTTGGCTTAGGCCATTGCACCTGTGATTCTCGGTCCAACCAAGAATTGCATATCGGTGTGACCGAAACCGACTCTCTGTGAAACCCTAGCAGTCTCGGTGCCACCAAACTGTGACTCGGTCTAACCAAGTTCACTAGTTTAGGTTCCAAAAGCTGCTTCGGTATCACCGAGTTTACAAATCGGTAGCTCCGAAATGCTTTCTATGGAAAACTAAAACTAAGTTTTTGACTCATTTTTTTTGCAAAAACCTCCGTGCTTTGTGATGCTCATCTACCCTACCTCATTTACATCTATTCATAGGGTCTGCTGTCAGAGTTTTCATCATGTCAGATCAGAGTGACAGTCAGAACAAGTCTGAGGAGCAAGTTCATATGAGTGAGGGCACTAGTCCCTCCAGTACCTTAGATGATGGCAACAGTAGCACACCCAGCAATTTGCCAAAGGCAGCCATCAGGACAAGGAAGAAGAGAACCTCAGATTCTGAAGATGAGGACTATGTGGCTGTTGAAGATGAGGCCACTTCTAAGAAGAAGGTGTTGAAAAAGGAGTATGGCACAACTGCTACCACAAAGCCAGGAATGAAGACAAAGGCTCCTGCAAGAAGAGTTCCCATGTCAAAGGCCAGAGCCTCTAGTCAAGTAACTTTGGGATCTGAACCCAAAGAACCAGTTATGGCTGAGAAGAAAAGGAAAGAAAGGGTCAAGAAGACAATGGCCAGAGTTGTTGGAAAGCCCTCAATGATGGAAGAAGAAGAGGAAGAGGTTGCTGCACCAGCACCTAAAGCTCAGAAGCTGATGGGAGATGCTATAAGATCAGGGGCTGCTCCATCTAAGCCCAAAGATGCCCCCAAGGCTGCTGCTCCTAAGCCCAAGTCTGCACCTAAGAGGAACACTAGGAGTATTCCAGCTGAAGAGAAGAACAAGGCCCCAGTGCCTGAGGCTGTAGATGATGAAGAAGATGACACACTTGTCTTGAGAAAGTTGAAACCCAAGATCCATGATCACAATGATGTACATCCAGTTGTAGAGGATATGAAGCTCAGGAAGGATGCATGACTAAGACTATGGAGACAGACTAATCGCTATGCTGTCAGAAGAAGAACTGCAGTGGACTATAGGTTCCACACTAAGGAACAACAAGATTTCTATGAGACAGGTTTGCTTGACAAGAAGCCCATAGTATGTGACATGATATGGCTTGATTGGGAGTACATCAGGAAGAATGAAGATCATTATCCAGGAGTGTATGACAGCTTCAATGCTTGTGGAGTAGATGACTTTGTTGGCCAGAAGCTCACCAAGTGGAATGATGAGCTCATCATGCAGTTTTACTCCACAGCTCACTTCTACCCAGATGGGAAAATTATCTGGATGTCTGAAGGCACTAGGTACCAATCCACAGTTGAAGAATGGGCTGAGTTGATAAATGCTCCAAAAGAGAATGAGGATGACTTGGATGTTTATGCCAAGAAGAAGAAAGACCACAACACTATGGCTCACATGTACAGAGAGATCCCAGATGCTGCACTAGAGACACATAAGTTTGGATCTGTACATTACCTGTTGTCAGGATTGCCTACTATCAACTAGATCTTAAGGCACACTTTGCTGCCCAAGTCAGGTGATCACAAGATGATCAGAGGCCATGCAATCAACTTGCTACATATATTTGACATGCCTCAGAAATTCAAAGTCATGAGTCTGATTGTGGAAACAATCAAAAGGACTGCTGCTGATCAGAAGAGATCTTGTGGATATGCCCCACACATTCAGGAGCTCATAAACTCCAAGATGGGCACTTGCACATATCTTTTGGGCAAGGAGCACCTGCCCATCTACCCTGATTTTGAGGACAACACCATTGTGATGGATGAAAATGAACCATCATCTGTGCAAGCACAAGAGAAGAAAGAGAAAGCAAGGGCTGAGAAAGCTGCTAGGATGCCAACTGCTGAAGAGGCATCTCAAATTTTCTTGAAGAGCAAGCAAGATCAGCTTGGCTACTTGATTGCCTCCACCTTGAGGATTGAGAAGGACTTGGCCACCCTGACTCAAAACCAGGAGAGTTTGGAGAGAATCATAGAGCAGAAGTTTTGTGCTCTTGATGTCAAAGTTACCGAGATCCAAACTACAGTTGAGCAACTTCAGGAGGATGTGGAGGAGAAGAAGGGCAAGTCTACTACAGATGCTTTTTCTAGAGTGCCCAGAGGATAGAGATCTGCTGCAGTGCCTGTTCCAGACACCAGAGCTACATCATCTGCACCAGCTACAACTTCAGTGCCACCAGCTCCAGCAGCCACTCCACTAGCTCCAGCTACATCTACTGATGCTTTTGTCCTTGGAGTCATCTCTACACCATCACATGAAGACCAAGCCTGAGAGTCGTTTAGCACTATGCATTTTTGTGAACTTTTTGGTAACTTGTTGCCAAAGGGGGAGAAAAATGTATAGATCATAGGCTTCGAGAGAGAGTGTTGCTTTGTTCTCTCTTGTTTTTGTGGTTGAACTTCGTTATTCATGTGTTTGCTTGTTTGCTTGATATGTTATGCCTTTTGTGAGATTCTTGGATGATCATGTGTTTGATCATATATATGCTATGCTACATTAATGCTTGTTGGATGATATTATCTCTTATATCGTAATATGATCATTCACTTTGCTTGGTGACGAGTGCATGTGTTTAATTATTATCATTTTGAGCGCTCCACCAAGATGTATGTGACATGGAAGAGTAACCCATGATCCTAACACATTGTGCATTTGCAGTCCAAAGCAAATTTTAAATAATGCACAAATTTAGGGGGAGCTCTTGCTTTTCACATACTTCTCAAAGCGACAATATTTTTCAATCTTATTATCATTTGTCGAAGCTTTGATCTATATGTTGTCATCAATTACCAAAAAGGGGGAGATTGAAAGTGCAACTATCCCTGGGTGGTTTTGGTAATTCCTAACAACATATATCTCATTGAGCTAATGCTATTTCAAGACAAAAATTTCAGGAAAGCTCAATGATTGGCATGGCATGGATGAGAAAAGTGGATCCCTCAAATTGCTAAGGATAAAAGGATTGGCTCAAGCTCAAAGCACAAGACTCTACATTTTCTATTTTAGTGATCCAAGATCACATTGAGTCTATAGGAAAATCCAATACTATCAAGGAGGGATGAGGTGTTGCTTAATGAGGTTCTTGCTTAAAATGCTTAGTGATATGCTCCAAAGCTCTCAACTACTTTCTCAAATCCACATATGACCCAAACCAAAAGTCAAACTTGGCCCCACCGATTCTTTCTATCCGGCACCACCGAGTTCAGATGTCATAGGCACTGACACAAACCCTAGTCTTTTTGGTCTCACTGATAGGGATCTCGGTCTCACTGAGATGGGATTGTAATCCCTCTGTTTCCCTTTGCAACGTTTCGGTCCAACCGAGATGAGCGATTGGTCCCACCGAGATTGCAATGCAAACTCTCTGTTTCCCTTTCGTAACGTTTCGGTCTCACCGAGATGAGCGAACGGTCCCACCGAGTTTGCCTGACCAACTCTCTGGTTAGCTTATTACCAAAATCGGTCCCACCGAGTTTGTGTAATCGGTCTCACCGAGATTACGTTATGCCCTAACCCTAACCATATCGGTCCTACCGAGTTGACATGTCGGTCCCACAGAAAATCTTAACGGTCACATTATTTGCTAAATCGTTCCGACCGAGTTTCATGATTCGGTCCCACCGAGATTGGTAAGTTGTGTGTAACGGTTAGATTTTGTGTGGAGGCTATATATACCCCTCCACCCACTCTTCATTCGTGAAGAGAGCGATCAGAACATGCCTACACTTCCAACATACATTTTCTGAGAGAGAACCACCTACACTTGTGTTGAGGTCAAGATATTCCATTCCTACCATATGAATCTTGATCTCTAGCCTTACCCAAGTTGCTTTCCACTCAAATCTTCTTTCCACCAAATCCAAATCCTGTGAGAGCGAGTTGAGTGTTGGGGAGACTATCATTTGAAGCACAAGAGCAAGGAGTTCATCATCAACACACCATTTGTTACTTCTTGGAGAGTGGTGTCTCCTAGATTGGCTAGGTGTCACTTGGGAGCCTCCGATAAGATTGTGGAGTTGAACCAAGGAGTTTGTAAGGGCAAGGAGATTGCCTACTTTGTGAAGATCTACCCTAGTGAGGCAAGTCATTCATGGGCGACGGCCATGGTGGGATAGACAAGGTTGCTTCTTCGTGGACCCTTCGTGGGTGGAGCCCTCCGTGGACTCGCGCAGCCATTACCCTTCGTGGGTTGAAGTCTCCATCAACGTGGATGTACGATAGCACCACCTATTGGAACCACAACAAAAACATATGTGTCTCCAATTGCATTTGCCTTCTCAAACTCCTCCCCTTTAGCTTCATATGCAATTGTTTTACATTCCGCTGCTATACTCTTAGAATTGCATGTGTAGGTTGATTGCTTGACTTGTGCTAAGTTGCTAAAATCTGCCAAGAACTAAAATTGGGAAAAGGCTAGATTTTTATTTGGTCAAGTAGTCTAATCACCCCCCTCTAGACATACTTCCGATCCGATAATAGGGAATCACAAACCTTAACATCAATATTCTTACTAAAGCACAATTACTCGTCAACATGACTCACATATCATATCGTCATATCTCAAAACCATTACTAAGAATCAAGTTTATTTTGTCCAATGATCTTCATGAAAGTTTTTATTATGTCCTCCTTGGATATCTATCACTTTGGGAATATTTTCATATGTTGCTTTTGATAAGATCAAACAAATTTAAGTGAAGAACATGATCATAAATTTTTCTTTTTCTCAAAATAATCTAAGTGAAGCAAGAGAGAATTTCTAAAAAAATTACTAACTCCCAAATAAATCTAAGTGAAGCATGAGAGCATTTCTTCAAAAGATAACAAAGCAGACCATGCTCAAAAAGATATAAGTGAAGTACTAGAGCAAATCCATGGCTCTAAAAATTTAAGTGAAGCATAGAAGCAAGCATAGCATAATTTTTGGCTCTCTCAAAAAGGTGTGTTAAGCAAGGATTCAACACTTATAACACAAAGCAAAACAAGCAAGGGCTCATATCATACAAGACTCTCCAAGCAAAACTCATAATATGTGACGAATAAAAATATAGCTTCAAGTAAAATACTGATGGTTGTTAGAAGAAAGCGGGGGCATCCCCAAGCTTAGTTGCTTGCTACTTCTTGAATATTATCTTGGGGTGCCTCGGGCATCCCCAAGCTTAGCCTTTTACTAATCCTTATTCCTTCATCCATCGTAAGATCACCCAAAACTTGAAAACTTCAATCACACAAAACTCAACAAAACCTTCGTGAGATCCGTTAGTATAAGAAATAAAACCACTACTATAAGTACTGTTGCAAACCTATTCATATTTTATTTTGCATTATATCTACTATATTTCAACTTTTCTATGGCAAAAAATCATCAAATAAAACCATAGAATCATCAAAACAAGCACACAATGCAAAGAAAATAGAATCTGTCAAAAACCAGAACAGTCTGTAGCAATCTGGATATTTCAAATACTTCTATAACTCCAAAAATCTTGAGAAATTAGGAAAACCTGAGAAATTTGTATATTAATCTTCTGAAAAAGAATCAACTCAAATCACGTTTCTGTGGTTTATTAAAATTATTTTCGTGAGTGCATAAGTTTCTGTTTTTCAGCAAGATCAAATAAACTTTCACCCAAATCAATCCAAAGGCCTTGCTTGGCACAAACACTAATTTAAACCATAAAACACATCTAACCAGAGGTATAATTGGGTATTTTTTTAGAAATAGCAAAAAAACCAAAAAGCAAAAAGATACAAGTTGGGTTGCCTCCCAACGAGTGCTATCGTTTTACGCCCCTAGCTAGGCATAACGCGTAGGATCTAAGTTTTGTCATCCTTATCCTCCAATTATTTGATTGAACACTTGGGATTTTCCAAGGATTTTGCAACAATACTTTTGGGCACAAGATTTAAAAACCTATTTTTGCAAAAAGGGTCTCTTATGACTTCAAAAAAGTTGAAGTGAATACCAATCAATTTAGGATCTACTTTGTCATTGCTAGAAGTGGCACCTTTGTTTTTAGTGACTTGAGTAGTCTTACTAATTTTCACGGGAGTTTTAGAGGAAGCAAAAGCCGTACCTAGATTAGAAAAAATTTCTTCCAGTTTATCAATCCTAGACGGGCTCTCTTTGATTATTTCATGAATTATAGTTCCCTTTTCTTTTAACAAGTTAAAACATCTCCCGCTTTTGACCCAATTTTGGTAGCATAACTTTGCATTTTTCTATCCAAGTTTTCAACATGTTCTACGATAAGCATTTTCTTTTCAATAGCATCAACTCTTTCCATAACATGCTCGAGAGTCAAAATTGTTTCATTGATCATAAGAGGTGGTGAACCCACTAAATTTCCCAAAGCATTAAAATCATCAAGAGAAGGACACATCAAGAAATTCCCACCGGTAATCGTATCAAGGACGAATCTATACCAAGTGGTGATGCCCACATAAAAACAACAAAAAAGAACAACAGTAGATTGCTTACGGATAGATTTATTATGAGCATTGCAAATCCTATACCAAGCATCTTTTAAGTTCTCCCCTCCCCTTTGCTTAAAGTTAAGAACCTCGTTCTCGGGGGTGTACGCAATAGAGGAAGAACTATCCATAATGACAAAAAGTGGTGAACAAGATTGCAAAAAAAAACAGATCTGACGGGAAAACGGCGAACAAAAAAGAGGGCGAATAAAACGGCAAATTTTTGTGAAGTGGGGGAGAGGAAAATGGGAGGCAAATGAAAAATAATGTAAATTGCGAGGAGATGATATTTGTGATTAGGAACCTGGTTGATGTTGAAGATTCTCCACGACAACGGCGCCAGAAATTCCTTTTGATGTTTGCTAGAACTATGTCAGTATTTCCCCAAAGAGGAAGGGATGATGCAGTATAGCGACGGTAGGTATTTACCTCAGTGATGAGACCAAGGTTATCGAACCAGTAGGAGAACCTCCTCACAGCACGTAAATAACACCTGCACACAAATAACAAATACTCGCAACCCGACGTGTTAAAGGGGTTGTCAATCCCTTTCGGGTAGGTGCCTGAAGATAGGCAAATAACATGAGGTAAAAGTGGTAGATAGGATAAATAGATCGCCAAACAAATAAATTGCAGCAAGGTATTTTTGTATTTTTGGTTTAATAGATCTGAAAATAAATGCAAAGGAAAATAGATCGCAAAGGCAAATATGATGAAAAGAGAACCGAGGGCCGTAGGTTTCACTAGTGGCTTCTCTCGAGAAAAATAGCAAACAGTGGGAAAACAATTATTGTTGTGCAATTGATAGAACTTCAAATAATCATGACGATATCCAGGCAATGATCATTATATAGGCATCACGTCCAAGATTAGTAGACCGACTCCTGCCTGCATCTACTACTATTACTCCACACATCGACCGCTATCCAGCATGCATCTAGTGTATTAAGTTCATGGAGAAACGGAGTAGTGCAATAAGAACGATGACATGATGTAGACAAGATCTATTTATGTAGAAATAGACCCCATCTTGTTATCCTTAATAGCAACGATACATACGTGTCATTTCCCTTTCTGTCACTGGGATCAAGCACCGTAAGATCGAACCCATCACAAAGCACCTCTTCCCATTGCAACATAAATAGATCAAGTTGGCCAAACAAAACCCAAATATCAGAGAAGAAATACAAGGCTATAACCAATCACACATATAAGAGATCAAAGAAGACTCAAATAACTTTCATGGATAAAAACATAGATCTGATAATTAATTCAAAGTTCATCGGATCCCAACAAACACACCGCAAAAGACTTACATCATATGGATCTCGAAGAGACCATTGTATTGATAATCCAGAGAGAGAGGGGGGAAGACATCTAGATACTAACTACGGACCCATAAGTCTACAAATAACTAATCACGCATCATCGGACAGGCATCAATGGACATGATGCACCCCTCCAAGATGGTGTTTAGATTGGATCTTGTGTTTCTGGACTTGATACGTCCATTTTGCATCATGCTTTTATATTGATATTTATTGCATTATGGGCTGTTACTACACATTATGTCACGATACTTATGCCTTTTCTCTCTTATTTTATAAGGTTTACACGAAGAGGGAGATTGCCGACAGCTGGAATTCTGGGCTGGAAAAGGAGCAAATATTAGAGACCTATTCTGCACAACTCCAAAAGTCCTGAAACTCCACGAATGTCAGTTTTGGAATATATTAAAAATATTGGGCGAAGAAAACACCAGATGGGGGGCACCCACCAGCCATGATGGTGGAGGGAGCGCCCTACCCCCCTGGGCGCGCCCCTGCCTCGTGGGCCACCTGGTAGGCCCCCGATGCCCATCTTCTGCTATATGGTGTCTTTTGCCCTGGAAAAAATCAGAAGGAATATTTCGGGACGAAGCGACGCCGTCTCGAGGCGGAACCTGGGCAGGACCAATCTAGGGCTCCGACGAAGCTGTTCTGCCGGGGAAACATCCCTCCGGGAGGGGGAAATCGTCGCCATCGTCATCACCATCGGTCCTCTCATTGAGAGGGGGTCAATCTCCATCAACATCTTCACCAGCACCATCTCCTCTCAAACCCTAGTTCATCTCTTGTATCCGATCTTTGTCTCGAAACCTCAGATTGGTACCGGTGGGTTTCTAGTAGTGTTAATTACTCATTGTAGTTGATGCTAGTTGGTTTATTCGATGGAAGATCGTATCTTCAGATCCTTAATGCATATTAATATCCCTCTGATTATGAATATGAATATGATTTGTGAGTAGTTACGTTTGTTCCTGACAACATTGGAGAAGTCTTGTTATAAGTAATCATGTGAATTTGGTATTCGTTCGATATTTTGATGAGATGTATGTTGTCTCTCCTCTAGTGGTGTTATGTGAACGTCGACTACATGACACTTCACCATGATTTGGGCCTAGGGGAAGGCATTGGGAAGTAATAAGTAGATGATGGGTTGCTAGAGTGATAGAAGCTTAAACCCTAGTTTATGCGTTGCTTCGTAAGGTGCTGATTTGAGTCCATATGTTTCATGCTATGGTTAGGTTTACCTTAATTCTTCTTTCGTAGTTGTGGATGCTTGCGAGAGGGGTTAATCATATGTGGGATTCTTGTCCAAGGAAGGGCAGTACCCAAGCACAGGTCCACCCACGTATCAAATTATCAAAGGAATGAATGTGAATCATATGAGCATGATGAAAACTAGCTTGATAGAAATTCCCATGTGTCCTCGGGAGTGCTGTCCTTTATATAAGAGTTTGTCCAGGCTTTTCCTTTGCTATAAAAAGTATTGGGCCACCTTAGTTACTTTTTTTTACTTGTTACCCGTTACGAATTACCTTATCACAAAACTATCTGTTACCGATAATTTCAGTGCTTGCAGAGAATACCTTACAGAAAACCGCTTGTCATTTCCTTCTGCTCCTCATTGGGTTCGACACTCTTACTTATAAAAAGGACTATAATAGATCCCCTATACTTGTGGGTCATCAAGACTCTTTTCTGGCACCGTTGCCGTGGAGTGAAGCGCCTTTGGTAGGTGGAATTTGGTAAGGAAACATTTATATAGTGTGTTGAATTTACTGTGACTTGTTACTATGGAAAATAATCCTTTGAGGGGCTTGTTAGTGGTATCTTCACCCCGAACAGAAGTGCAAAGAGTTTCTCCTCAACCTACTAAACCCACTGAAAATATTTACTTTGAAATTCCTTCGGGTATGATAGAGAAACTGCTAGCTAATCCTTATACAAGAGATGGAACATTACATCCCGATATGCACCTCATCTATCTGGATGAAGTTTGTGGATTATTTAAGCTTGCAGGTATGCCCAAGGATGTTGTTAAGAATAATGTCTTCCCTTTATATTTGAAGGGAAAAGCATTTACATGGTATAGGCTATATGATGATATTGGATCATGGAACTACAACCGATTGAAATTGTAATTATATATATATATATATATATATATATATATATATATATATAATTTTTGTTCTCGTGAAGGAGAAAGTATCACTCAAGCTTGGGGGAGGCTTAAGTCAATGTTATATTCATGCCCCAATCATGAGATCTCAAGAGAAATTATTATTCAGGACTTTTATGGTCTGCTTTCTCATAATGATCGCTCCATGCTCGATACTTCTTGTACTGGTTCTTTTATGATGAAGACTATTGAGTTAAAATGGGATTTATTGGAAAGAATTAAACTCAACTCTGAAGATTGGGAACTCGACGAAGGTAAGGAGTCAGGTATAACCCCTAAGTTTGATTGTGTTAAATCTTGTATGGATACCGATGCTTTTTGTGAATTTAGCACTAAATATGGACTTGACTCTGAGATAGTAGCTTCTTTCTGTGAATCATTTGCTACTCATGTTGATCTCCCTAAGGATAAGTGGTTTAAATATCATCCTCCCATTGAAGTAAAGGTCATAGAACCTATTAAAGTTGAAGAAAACTATTACTTATAATGTTGATCCTATTGTTCCTACTGCTTATAATGAGAAACCACCTTTCCCTGTTAGAATAAAGGATCATTCTAAAGCTTCAACTGTGGTTCGTAAGAGTAATGCTAGAACACCTACACCCCCTGAGCAAATTAAAGTTGAACCCAGTATTGCTATGGTTAAAGATCTCTTGGTAGATAATATTGATGGGCATGTTATTTATTTTTGTGATGAAGCTGCTAGAATTGCTAAACCCGATACTAAAGGTACAAATAGACCTGTTGTCGTCATGCCTGTTGTTTCGGTTAAAATAGGAGATCATTGTTATCATGGCTTATGTGATATGGGTGCTAGTGTGAGTGCAATACCTTATACTTTATATAAAGAAATTATGCATGATATTGCACCTGCTGAAATAGAAGATATTGATGTTACTATTAAGCTTGCCAATAGAGATACTATTTCACCGGTTGGGATTGCTAGAGATGGTGAAGTTTTGGGTGGAAAAATAAAATACCCTACTGATTTACTTGTTCTTGCTTCCCCACAAGATGACTTTTGTCCCATTATATTTGGTTGACCCTTCTTGAATACTGCTAATGCTAAGATAGACTGCGATAAGGATATTGTTACTGTTGGTTTAGGGGATATGTCTCACGATTTTAATTTTGCTAAATTTCATAGACAACCCCATGATAAAGAATTGCCTAGTAAAGATGAAATTATTGGTCTTGCTTCTATTGTCGTGCCTCCTAATGGTCCTTTAGAATAATATTTGCTAGACCATGAAAATGATATGTTTATGAATGAAAGAAGGGAAATATATGAAGTATTCTTTAATCAGGGACTGATGTCTACTACACAACCTTCTTCTTGTAGATGTTGTTGGGCCTGCAAGTGCACAGGTTTGTAGGACAGTAGCAAATTTCCCTCAAGTGGATGACCTAAGGTTTATCAATCCGTAGGAGGCTTAGGATGAAGATGGTCTCTCTCGAACAACCCTGCAACCAAATAACAAAGAGTCTCTTGTGTCCCCAACACACCCAATACAATGCTAAATTGTATAGGTGCACTAGTTCGGCGAAGAGATGAAGATACAAGTGCAAAATAGACAGTAGATATAGGTTTTTATAATCTGAAATAATAAAAACAGCAAGGTAACAAGCGGTAAAAGTGAGCGTAAACGGTATTGCAATGATAGGAAACAAGGCCTAGGGTTGATACTTTCACTAGTGCAAGTTCTCTCAACAATAATAACATAGATAGATCATATAACAAGCCCTCAACATGCAACAAAGAGTCACTCCAAAGCCACTAATAGCGGAGAACAAACATAGAGATTATGGTAGGGTACGAAACCACCTCAAAGTTATCCTTTCTGTTCTATCTATTCAAGAGTTCATAGTAAAATAACATAAAGCTATTCTTTCCGCTCAATCCATCATAGAGTTCATACTAGAATAACACCTTAAGACACAAATCAACCAAAACCCTAATGTCACCTAGATACTCCATTGTCACCTCAAGTATCCGTGGACATGATTATACGATATGCATCACACAATCTCAGATTCATCCAACCAGCATAAAAGTACTTCAAAGAGTGCCCCAAAGCTACTACCGGAGAGTCAAGAACGTGTGCCAACCCCTATGCATAGGTTCCCAAGTGTCACGAAACCCGCAAGTTGATCACCAAAACATACATCAAGTGGATCGCAAGCCATACATCAAGTGTTCTCATAAAAGACTCAATCCGATAAATAACTTCAAAGGGGAAACTCAATTCATCACAAGAGAGTAGAGGGGGAGAAACATCATAAGATCCAACTACAATAGCAAAGCTCGGGATACATCAAGATCATGCCATAGAGGGAACACGAGAGAGAACACGAGAGAGAGAGATCAAACCCATAGCTACTAGTACATACCCTCAGCCCCGAGGGTGAACTACTCCCTCCTCGTCATGGATAGCACCGGGATGATGAAGATGGCCTCCGGTGATGGGATCCCCCTCCGGCAGGGTGCCGGAACAGGGTCCCGATTGGTTTTTGGTGGCTCTGGAGGCTTGCGGCAGCGGAACTCCCGATCTACGTTATGTTCTGGAAGTTTTTGGGTACGTAGGTATATATGGGTGCAGGGGGTACGTCGGTGGAGCTACGGGGGCCCCACGAGGCAGGGGGCGCGCCCAGGGGGGTGGGCGCGCCCCCACCCTTGTGGGCAGCTCCCGTATCTTCTGACGTAGAGTCCAAGTCTATCTTGTGGGTTTCCTTCCAAAAATAACTTCTCTAGTTGATTTCGTTCCGTTTCGACTCCGTCTGATATTCCTTTTCCTCGAAACACTGAAAATGGGCATAAAACAACAAACCTGGGCTGGGCCTCCGGTTAATAGGTTAGTCCCAAAAATAATATAAAAGTGTATAATAAAGCCCATAATCATTCAAAACACATAGTAATATAGCATGAATGCTTCATAAATTATAGATACGTTGGAGACGTATCAGCATCCCCAAGCTTAATTCCTACTTGTCCTCGAGTAGGTAAATGATAAAGAAAGAATTTATGAAGTGTGAATGCTAGAGGTGCACAAGTTTGATCAATGATAATTTCAATCACCTTTTCTAGCATGATAATATGTCATAACAGTAGTTCATCTCATAAAACTTTTCATAAACTAGTAACAAGCAATTCACATGTTAAAGCATAGACCATAAACATTCTTGAAAACTAGCAAACTTCATTCTTAGTCATCAGAACAATTGCAATTCATCTTATTTTCAGGAATAGCAAACTCCACATACTCAACTATCATATAGTCTTCTACAATTGCTAACACTCACGCAATACTTGTGGTTATGAAGTTTTAATCAGACATAGAGAAAGATTGGGGCTTATAATGTTGCCTCCAAACGTATTCACCTTTGGGTGATGTCAACAATAATAGTTCATGCTAACGTACATCCAATTGGATATATATATATATATATATATATATATATATATCAAGATCACCCCACCACGAAGTGCTTGCCAAAGGATAAAATGAAAAAGGGAAAGGTGAAGATCACCTTGACTCTTGCATAAAAGTAAAAGATAGGCCCTTCGTAGAGGGAAGCAGGGATTTGCAGAGGTGCCAGAGCTCGATTTTGAAATAGAGATAAATAATTTTGAGAGGTATGATCTCATTGTCAACATAACAACCAAGAGTACCCAATATCTTCCATACTACATACATTATAGGCGGTTCCCAAACAGAATGGTAAAAGTTTTTACTCCCCCAACCACCAACAAGCATCAATCCATGGCTTGCTCGAAACAACAAGTGCCTTCAACTAACAACAATCCTGGGGGAGTTTTGTTTAATTATTTTGACTTGATTTTGATCTTTTTGATCATGGGACTGGGCATCCCAGTTACCGCCACTTTCTCGTGAATGAGGAGCCGAGTCCACTCCTCTTGAGAATAACCCACCTAGCATGGAAGACACTGACAACCCCTAGTTGCTATATGAGCAATTCGGGCATACAAAATGGATTATAATTTGAAGGTTTAGAGTTTGGCACATGCAAATTTACTTGGAACGGCAGGTAAATACCGCATATAGGTAGGTATGGTGGACACTCATGGCAAAAACTGGGTTTAAGGATATTGGATGCACAAGCAGTATTCCCGCTTAGTACAGATATTTGGGCTAGCAAGGGGAGAAAGGCAAGCTCAACGTGTTTGAATGATCCATGACAATATACTTTAACTGAGATGCGAGAAAACATAACCCATTACGTTGTGTTCCTTGTCCAACATCAACTCTTTAGCATGTCATACTTAATGAGTGCTCACAATTATGAAAGATGTCTATGATAATATATTTATATGTGAAACCTCCCTTCCTTCAATATTCTTTCATGAATTGTTCAAATGACTAATACAATGCTTGCCAACCGTCAATAAATTTACAACCTCTACTTCTTAGATGTGAAGTCATTACTCCCCATGGGATAAGCAAATGAAACATATATAATTTCAGATTTATGACAATCAATTCATTCAACAATTTACTCATAGGATATAAGTGAAGCACACGAGTAAACGACAAACTACTCAAAAAGATATAAGTGAAGGCCAATGAGTAGCTAAATAATTATGTAACTATGTGAAGACTCTCTCTCATAAAGGAATTTCAGATCTTAGTATTTTATTCAAGCAGCAAGCTAAACAAAATAAAATGGCGTTGCAAGGATAGCACAACTCATGTGAAGAAGCAAAAACTTAGGCTCAACCGATACTAACCGATAGTTGTTGAAGAAGAAAGGTGGGATGCCTACCGGGGCATCCCCAAGCTTTGATGCTTGAGAATTCTTGAAATATTATCTTGGGGTGCCTTGGGAATCCCCAAGCTTGAGCTTTTGTGTCTCCTTAATTCCTTTCATGTCACGGTTTCTCTTTTTATCAAAAGCTTCATTCACAACAAACTCAACAAGAACTCGTGAGATAGGTTAGTATAAGCCAATGCAAAACCATGTCATCTTCTACTGTAACAAATCACTAACATTATTATTCAACATTGCATACTAAATTCCTATGCATATTTAATACTCCTATCCTCAAATGGGATCATTAAACAAACAAACATACGCAAACAATGCAAACATAACAGCAATCTGCCAAAACAGTACAGTCTGTAAAGAATGCAAGAGTAACAATACTTCCCTAACTCCAAAAATTATGAACAAAAATTCCCACTGTAATAAATTTATCAGATCTCAATATGCAAAAATATTCAAGGTTATAACGTTCTCTGACTTTTCTAGGGAATTTTTGCAACAGCGGTAAACTTTCTGTTTTCAAACAGCAACATGTATACTAGCAAAATAAGCATGGCAAAGGCTATCCTTGTCTTTTTTATTGAAACTAGAGGTGAAAAACATTATTCTAACTAACAGAAAGCAAAAACTAACAAGATAAAATGATGCTCCAAGCAAAACACATTTCATGGGGTGAATAAAAATATAGATCCAAGTAAAGTTACCGATGAACGAAGACGAAAGAGGGGATGCCTTCCGGGGCATCCCCGAGCTTAGTTTCTTGGTTGTCCTTGAATATTACCTTGGGGTGCCTTGGTCATCCCCAAGCTTAGGCTCTTGCCACTCCTTATTCTATAGTCCATCGAATCTTTACCCAAAACTTGAAAACTTCAACCACACAAAACTCAAAACAAAACTCGTAAGCTCCGTTAGTATAAGAAAATAAAACCACCAGTTAGGTACTGTAATGAACTCATTATAAATTCATATTGGTGTAAAACCTACTGTATTCTAACTTCTATATGGTTCATACCACTTAATACTAGCCATAGATACATCAAAATAAGCAAACAACACAATGAAAACAGAATCTGTCAAAAACAGAACAGTCTGTAGTAATCTGTATCAACCGTATACCTCTGTAACCCCAAAAATAATGAAATAAATTTCTGGACCTGAGGAATTTGTCTATTAATCATCTGCAAAAAGAACCAACCTAAAAGAGCTCTCCAGTAAAAAATGGTATCCATTCTCGTGAGCGCAAAAGTTTCTGTTTTCTACAGCAAGATCATATAAACTTCACCCAAGTCTTCCCAAAGGTTCTACTTGGCACTTTATTGAAACAAAAGCTATAAAACATGATTACTACGGTAGCATAATAATGTGTACACACAAAAACAGCAAGGGTAAATATTGGGTTCTCTCCCAACAAGAGCTTTTCTTTAATGCCTTTTTAGCTAGGCATGATGATGGCAATGATGCTCACATAAAAGATACGAATTGAAACATAATGGGAGCATCATGAAGCATATGACTAGCACATTTAAGCCTAACCCACTTCCTATGCATAGGGATTTTGTGAGCAAACAACTTATGGGAACAATAATCAACTAGCATAGGAAGGTAAAACGAGCATAACTTTAAGATTTTGAGCACATAGAGAGGAAACTTGGCAATATTGCAATTCCTACAAGCATATGTTCCTCCCTCATAATAATTTTCAGTAGCATCATGAATGAATTAAACACTATAACCAGCACCTAAAGCATTATTTTCATGATCTACAAGCATAGAAAATTTACTACTCTCCACATAAGCAAAATTCTTCTCATTCGGAATGGTGGGAGTATCATAAGTGACTTGAACACTAAAAATTGTTTCCACATTAAAAGAGTAATGTTCAGAAAAAGGGTAATCATAATCATGACAAGATTTGTAAATATAATCATCACTACTTTTTATATCATAAGTTTCATCACAATAATCATCATAAGTAGCAACTTCGTTCTCATCATAATCGATTGAAACCTCTCCCAAGATAGTGGAATCACTAAATAAAGTTGACACTCTTCCAAATCCACTTTCGTATTCATCACAATAACATTCAACATCCTCCAAAATAGTGGGATCACTACTTCCTAAAGTTGACACTCTTCCAAACCCACTTTCATCAATATAATCATCATAGGTAGGAGGCATGCTATCATCATAACAACTTTGCATATCAAAACTTGGGGTGCTAAAAATATCATCTTCATTAAACATAGCATCCCCAAGCTTGGGACAAACATTAATTCCAGCAAATATATTCTCAAATATTTCATCCCAATCAAACATAGCTTCCCCAAGCTTGGGCCCTTTCATATCATAAGCATAATCACTCTCATCATTAAAAATATTGATAGCACCAATAGTATAGCAATTATCATCATCACAATGAGTAGCAGGAGCAACATCACTTGGGAGGGATACCTTTCTACCTTTGTTGCTCCTTCTTTTCTTCTTCTTCTTCTTCTTCACATTATGTGTGGGTTCAACCTTCCTCTTTGAGCTCCTTATTGATGAGATTGGTTGAATAGAAAGCTCCTCCTCGTTACCTGATTCATCATAAGAAATAATAGGAGGATATTGGGAAGTCTCTTCCCTTTCATTAGTATTCTCTTCATCCTCTATTTGTTTTCTTTTCTTTATGTAATTGGCAATATAAGGATTTTCAATGCAATTCACTGCACAATACATATAAATTTTCTCTAGATCAAAATCAAGAATTTTATGAAGATTAAATTTTGGAATACCCTCAGTTATACGTTTCATTTCTTCATAACCCAAAAGAAGGCAAAGCTCTTTATGATGCTCAAGGGTAATCAAATTATCACAATATTTGGACACGACTTGATCATGAAAAAAATAGCATTGGAGCTTTAAATGACCATGTTCATTGCAAAGTTCACAAGGAGCGCGAAAAATATTGAATCTTTCAGCACATTCATCTAGCTCTTCTTGCAACAATTTAGTTTCTAAGTACTTATGCCTCTTGCAATATCTATCTTCCCTATTTGGTGTGTCCTTGCAAGCCCAATGCACTCCACAAAAATTGACATGCTTATAGGAGGCATTTTCATCATAACTAGTGCAATCATCATTAGCATCATGGATATTCAAAGAATTCATACTAACAACATTGCAATCATGCTCATCATTCAAAGATTTAATGCCAAACAATTTAGAGATTTCTTCTTCTAGCACTTGAGCACAATTTTCCTTTCCATCATACTCACGAAAGATATTAAAAAGATGAAGCTTATGAGACAAACTTAACTCCATTTTTTGTAGTTTTCTTTTATAAACTAAACTAGTGATAAAAACAAGAAACAAAAAGATTCGATTGCAAGATCTAAAGATATACCTTCAAGCACTCACCTCGCCAGAAAAGAGCTTAGTGACGGAGTGTGAGTACCCTTTACCTAGCCTCCCCGGCAACGGCGCCAGAAAAGAGCTTGATGTCTACTACACAACCTTCTTCTTGTAGACGTTGTTGGGCCTGCAAGTGCACAGGTTTGTAGGAAAGTAGCAAATTTCCCTCAAGTGGATGACCTAAGGTTTATCAATCCGTAGGAGGCGCAGGATGAAGATGGTATCTCTCAAACAACCCTGCAACCAAATAACAAAGAGTCTCTTGTGTCCCCAACACACCCAATACAATGGTAAATTGTATAGGTGCACTAGTTCGGCGAAGAGATGAAGATACAAGTGCAAAATAGACAGTAGATATAGGTTTCTGTAATCTGAAATAATAAAAACAGCAAGGTAACAAGCGGTAAAAGTGAGCGTAAACGGTATTGCAATGATAGGAAACAAGGCCTAGGGTTGATACTTTCACTAGTGCAAGTGCTCTCAACAATAGTAACATAGATAGATAATATAACAAGCCCTCAACATGCAACAAAGAGTCACTCCAAAGCCACTAATAGGGGAGAACAAACGTAGAGATAATGGTAGGGTATGAAACCACCTCAAAGTTATCCTTTCTGTTCTATCTATTCAAGAGTTCGTAGTAAAATAACATAAAGCTATTCTTTCCGCTCAATCCATCATAGAGTTCATACTAGAATAACACCTTAAGACACAAATCAACCAAAACCCTAGTGTCACCTAGATACTCCATTGTCACCTCAAGTATCCGTGGGCATGATTATACGATATGCATCACACAATCTCAGATTCATCCAACCAACATAAAAGTACTTCAAAGAGTGCCCCAAAGCTACTACCGGAGAGTCAAGAACGTGTACCAACCCCTATGCATAGGTTCCCAAGTGTCACGAAACCCGCAAGTTGATCACCAAAACATACATCAAGTGGATCACAATACATACATCAAGTGTTCTCATAAAAGACTCAATCCGATAAATAACTTCAAAGGGGAAACTCAATTCATCACAAGAGAGTATTTTTTAGGGGGAGAAACATCATAAGATCCAACTACAATAGCAAAGCTCGGGATACATCAAGATCATGCCATAGAGGGAACACGAGAGAGAACACGAGAGAGAGAGATCAAACACATAGCTACTGGTACATACCCTCAGCCCCGAGGGTGAACTACTCCCTCCTCGTCATGGATAGCGCCGGGATGATGAAGATGGCCTCTGGTGATGGGATCCCCCTCCGGCAAGGTGCCGGAACAGGGTCCCGATTGGTTTTTGGTGGCTCTGGAGGCTTGCAGCGGCGGAACTCCCGATCTAGGTTATGTTCTAGAAGTTTTTGGGTACGTAGGAATATATGGGTGCATGGGGTTTGTCGGTGGAGCTACGGGGGCCCCATGAGGCAGGGGGAGCGCCCAGGGGGGTGGGCGCGTCCCCCACCCTTGTGGCCAGCTCCCGTATCTTCTGACATAGAGTCCAAGTCTATCCGGTGGGTTTCCTTCCAAAAATAACTTCTCCAGTTGATTTCGTTCCGTTTCGACTCCGTCTGATATTCCTTTTCCTCGAAACACTGATATAGGCATAAAACAACAAATCTGGGCTGGGCCTCCGGTTAATAGGTTAGTCCCAAAAATAATATAAAAGTGTATAATTAAGCCCATAATCATTCAAAACACATAGTAATATAGCATGAATGCTTCATAAATTATAGATACGTTGGAGACGTATCAGGGACCCATTTTGAAACACAACTTGCCTGTTGAAATCCTAGGGGATCCTCCTCCACCCAAGGGAGGTCCCGTGTTTGAGCTTAAACAATTACCTGATACTTTTAAATATGCTTATCTTGATGAAAAGAAGATATATCCTGTTATTATTAGTGCTAACCTTTCAGAGCATGAAGAAGAGAAATTATTGAAAACTCTGAAGAAGCACCGCGCTACTATTGGATATACTCTTGATGATCTTAAGGGCATTAGTCCCACTCTATGCCAGCACAAAATAAAACTGGAGAAAGATGCTAAACCAGTTGTTGATCATCAATGAAGGTTAAATCCTAAGATGAAAGAAGTTGTAAGAAATGAAATACTAAAGCTTCTGGAGGCAGGTATGATTTATCCTGTTGCTGATAGTCAGTGGGTAAGTCCCGTCCATTGTGTCCCTAAGAAGGGAGGTATTACTGTTGTTCCTTATGATAAGGATGAGTTGTTCCCACAAAGAATTGTTACAGGTTATAGAATGGTAATTGATTTCCGCAAATTAAATAAAGCTCCTAGAAAATATCATTACCCTCTACCTTTTATTGATAAAATTCTAGAAAGACTATCCAACCATACACATTTTTTGCTTTCTAGATGGTTATTCTGGTGTCTCTCAAATACCTGTGTCATAAGAGGATCAGGAAAATACCACCTTTAATTGCCCTTTCTGTACCTTTGCTTATAGACGTATGCCTTTTGGTTTATGCAATGCACCTGCTACCTTTCAAAGATGTATGACTGCTATATTCTCTGACTTTTGTGAAAAGATTGTTGAGGTTTTCATGGATGATTTATCTGTTTATGGAACTTCTTTTGATGATTGCTTAAGCAACCTTGATTGAGTTTTGCAGAGATGTGAAGAAACTAATCTTGTCTTGAATTGGGAGAAGTGACACTTTATGGTTAATGAAGGTATTGTCTTGGGGCATAAAATTTCCGAAAGAGGTATTGAAGTTGATAAAGCTAAGGTTGATGCTATTGAAAAGATGCCGTGTCCTAAAGATATAAAAGGTATAAGAAGTTCCCTTGGTCATGCTGGTTTTTATAGGAGATTTATTAAAGACTTCAATACAATTTCTAGGCCTCTTACTAATCTCTTTCAAAAAGATGTTCCTTTTGTCTTTGATGATGATTGTGTAGAAGCATTTGAAATACTTAAGAAAGCCTTGATTTCTGCATCTATTGTTCAGCCACCTGATTGGAATTTACCCTTTGAAATTATGTATGATGCTAGTGATTATGTTGTAGGTGATATTCTAGGACAAAGAGTAAATGAGAAATTAAATGTTATCCAATATGCTAGTAAAACTCTAGACAATGCCCAGAGAAATTATGCTACTACTAAAAATGAATTTTTAGAAGTCGTATTTGGTTGTGATAAGTTCAGACCTTATGTTGTTGATTCCAAAATAACTGTTCACACCGATCATGCTGCTATTAAATACCTTATGGAAAAGAAAGATGCTAAACCTAGACTTATTAGATGGGTTCTCTTGCTACAAGAATTTGATTTGCATATTATTGATAGAAAGGGAGCTGAGAACCCCGTTGCAGACAACTTGTCTAGGTTAGAGCATGTTCTTGATGACCCACTACCTATTCATGATAGCTTTCCTGATGAACAATTAGCTGCCATAAATGCTTCTCGTATTGCTCCATGATATGCTGATTATGCTAATTACATTGTTGCTAAATTTATACCACCTAGTTTCACATACCAGCAAAAGAAAAAAATATTGATGATTTAAGACATTACTTTTGGGATGACCCACACCTCTATAAAGGAGTAGATGGTGTTATTAGACATTGTCTACCTGAGCATGAACAGGAACAGATCCTACACAAGTGTCACTCCGAGGCTTATGGAGGACACCACGCTGGAGATAGAACTGCACATAAGGTATTGCAATCTAGTTTTTATTGGCCTGTTATCTTTAAAGATGCCCGTAAGTTTGTCTTGTCTTGCGATGAATGTCAAAGAATTGGTAATATTAGTAGACGTCAAGAAATGCCTATGAATTATTCATTTGTTATTGAACCATTTGATGTTTGGGGCTTTGATTATATGGGACCTTTTCCTTCCGCTAATGGAGTATACACATATTTTAGTTGATGTTGATTACGTTACTAAGTGGGTAGAAGCTATTCCAACTAGTAGTGCTGATCATAACACCTCTATTAAGATACTTAAAGAAGTTATTTTTCCGAGGTTTGGAGTACCTGATATTTAATGACTGATGGTGGTTCACATTTTATACATGGTGCTTTTTGTGAAATGCTTGCTAAGTGTGATGTTAATCATAGAAGTGCATCTCCATACCACCCTCAGTCTAGTGGTCAAATGGAATTGAGTAACAGAGATATTAAATTGATTTTGCAAAAGACTGTTAATAGATCTAGAAAGAATTGGTCCAAGAAACTTGATGATGCATTATGGGCCTATAGAACTGCTTATAAAAATCCTATGGGTATGTCTCCATATAAAATGGTTTATGGAAAAGCATGTCACTTACGCCTGGAACTAGAACATAAGGCATATTGGGCTATTAAAGAGCTCAATTATGATTTCAAACTTGCTAGTGAGAAGAGGCTATTTGACATTAGCTCACTTGATGAATGGAGAACCCAGGCCTATGAGAACGCCAAATTGTTTAAAGAAAAAGTTAAAAGATGGCATGACCAAAGGATACAAAAGCGTGAGTTTAATGTAGGTGGTTATGTTTTGCTATACAACTCTCATTTAAGATTTTTTGCAGGAAAACTTCTCTCTAAATAAGAATGTCCTTACATTATCGAGGAGGTCTATCATTCTGGTGCCATAAAGATCAACAATGCCGAAGGCACAAATCCGAAGGTGGTGAATGGTCAAAGAGTCAAACATTATATTTCAGGTAATCCCATAAATGTTGAAACCAATG
Organism: Triticum aestivum; assembly: GCF_018294505.1. Taxonomy (NCBI): domain Eukaryota; kingdom Viridiplantae; phylum Streptophyta; class Magnoliopsida; order Poales; family Poaceae; genus Triticum; species Triticum aestivum. The sequence goes on along the minus strand of NC_057795.1, from coordinate 375,987,347 downwards.
TTATTGACACCATAATCCCAGAGGAGTACATAAGGGACACTTTCCAGAACGTTTCAGACTCCGAAAAGGAATAGGTATGAGGTATGGTAAGTAAGTCAACTCCAAAATTGTTCAAGTAGCATTTTTTCTCCGTTTTGGAATATTAAAAAATTAGGAAAATCAGAAGTAGTTCGAAAGATACACGAGGCATCCACGAGGGTGGAGGGTGCACCCTACCCCCCTGGGTGTGCCCCTGCCTCGTGGTCACCTCGTGTGCCCTCTGGACTCCGTTTTCCTGCACGATACTTCTTTTCATTGATTAAAATTCATTATATAATCTCCCGAAGGTTTTGACCACCATACCATGACAAAATCCTCTGCTTTTGTTTTGAGCTGTTTTTCTGACAGATCTAGATCACCATGATTCGAAGCGCCCCCAATGACAAGTTTTTCGACAAGGTCATCAACCCTTACCCCGCGGAGGTGTTGCAACACCCTCAAACCATTGAGATGTGTGAGGGGGTGCTGCACATCCGCGATGTTGAGGGACCGAGGAGGACCAGAAGCGTGGAGGCAAGACTCGAAGCAATGGAGCAACAAGTTTTCAAGTGCCAAGGGATGGTGGAACACAGACTCAATGCCAACCACATGATGATGTGGAGTTCACCAACAACCACAAGATGGATGCCAAGAACATCAGGGAGACCATCTTCAAGCTTCACGGAAAAATCGAGCACCTCCAAGTCCAGATCTATGACCTGCAAAACCAAAACTATGAGTATGAATATAGATTCAAGAGGATGAATTTGGATGCAGATTTGAGGATCCCGGAGACTCGATCATGCTTCTATGATGGTGAGCCTATGCCTTGGAAGATGGACTACAAGCTTACATCATCAACAACTCCATCATCACCACCTCTGAAGAAAGAGACATAAATACATGGGTATGGGCACTCCCCTTGGCAACTGCCAAGCTTGGGGGAGGTGCCCCGGTGTCGTATCACCATCACACTTCTATCTTTACTATTTTTCTTAGTTTGATCCTTTTGGTTATATCTTGATCTAGTAGAATAATGTTTTAGTATGATCTAGCTTTGAGTTTCGTTTTGATCTCTATCTATGTAATCGAGTCCGTGAACTATATATAATAAAGATTAATTTCGAGTTGAGGGCTTTGCTATCTTGCTATGATCTTGAGGGAATAAAAGAAAGAATAAAAAGAAATAAAAAGATCATATTGATCTTATGGAGAGTAATGACTTCACATATAAATAGTATGATGAATAAGAGTTGCTGAGAGTTGGCAAACATACTTTTGGTCATCATTGCAATTAATAGGAAGTAATAAAGAAATAGAGGTTTTCACATATAAATATACTATCTTGGACATCTTTTATGATTGTGAGCACTCATTAAAATATGACATGCTAAAAGGTTGATGTTGGACAAGGAAGGCAACGTCATGGGTTATGTTTTCTTATATCTGAACAAGTTATATTGTCATGGATCATCCAACATGTTGAGCTTGCCTTTCCCCCTCGTGCTAGCCAAATTCTTTAAACCAAGTAGAGATACTACTTGTGCTTCCAAACATCCCTAAGCCCAGTTTTGCCATGAGAGTCTACCATACCTACCTATGGATTGAGTAAGATCCTTCAAGTAAGTTGTAATCGGTGCAAGCAATAAAAAATGTTTCTAAATATGTATGATATATTAGTGTGAAGAAAATCAGCTTTATACGAGCTTGTGATATGGAAGAAATAAAAGCAACGGACTTCATAATAAAGGTTCCTATCACAAGTGGCAATATAAAGTTACGTTCTTTTGCATTAAGATTTTGTGCATCCAACCATAAAAGCTCATGACAACCTCTGCTTCCCTTTGCGACGGACCTATCTTTTATTTTTACCTTCTACCCTTATACAAGAGTCATGGTGATCTTCACCTTTCCTTTTTACACTTTTATCCTTCGGCAAGCACTATGTGTTGGAAAGATCCTGATATATATATATCCACTTGGATGTAGGTTTTCATAAAGTATTATTGTTGACATTACACTTGAGGTAAAAGGTTGGGAGGCGAAACTATAAGCCCCTATCTTTCTCTGTGTCTGATTGAAACTTCGTACCCACAAGTGTTGCGTGAGTGTTAGAAATTGTGAAAGACTAAATGATAGTTGAGTATGTGGACTTGCTGAGAAGCTCTTATATTGACTCTTTCCGATTTTATGATAAATTGCAATTGCTTCAATGACCGAGATCATAGTTTGTTAGTTTTCAATGAAGTTTCTGATTCATACTTTACATTGTGAATAGATTGTTACTTTAGCATAAGAAATCATATGACAATATATATGTTGCTATTCTAAAGATGATCATGATGCCCTCATGTCTGTATTTTATTTTGTCAACACCTCTATCTCTAAACATGTGGACATATTTTTTTATATCGGCTTTCGCTTGAGGACAAGCGAGGTCTAAGCTTGGGGGAGTTGATACGTCCATTTTGCATCGTGCTTTTATATCAACATTTATTGCATCATGGGCTGTTACTACACATTATGTCACAATAATTATGCCTTTTCTCTCTTATTTTATAAGGTTTACACGAACAGGGAGAATGTCGGCAGCTGGAATTCTAGGCTAGAAAAGGAGCAAATATTAGAGACCTATTCTGCACAACTCCAAAAGTCCTAAAACTCCTCGAAAGTTAGTTTTGGAATATATTAAAAATATTGGGTGAAGAAAGCACCAGAGGGGGGCCACCCACCAGCCACGAGGGTGGAGGGCGCGCCCTACCCCCTGGGCGTGCCCCTGCCTAGTGGGCCACCTGGTAGGCCCCCGATGCCCATCTTCTGCTATATGGTGTCCTTTTCCCTGGAAAAAATCAAAAGGAAGCTTTCGAGATGAAGCGCCACTGTCTCAAGGTGGAACCTGGGAAGGACCAATCTAGGGCTACGACGGAGTTGTTCTGCCGGGGAAACATCCATCCAGGAGGGGGAAATCGTCGCCATAGTCATCACCATCGATCCTCTCATCAAGAGGGTGTCAATCTCCATCAACATCTTCACCAACACCATCTCCTCTCAAACCCTAATTCATCTCTTGTATTCGATCTTTGTCTCAAAACCTCAGATTGGTACCTGTGGGTTGCTAGTAGTGTTGATTACTCCTTGTAGTTGATGCTAGTTGGTTTATTCAGTGGAAGATCATGTGTTTAGATCCTTAATGCATATTAATACCCCTCTGTTTATGAACATGAATATGATTTGTGAGTAGTTACGTTTGTTCCCGAGGACATGGGAGAAGTCTTGTTATAAGTAATCATGTGAATTTGGTATTCGTTTGATATTTTAATGAGATGTATGTTGTCTCTCCTCTAGTGGTGTAATGTGAACATTGACTACATGACACTTCACCATGATTTGGGCCTAGGGGAAGGCATTGGGAAGTAATAGGTAGATGATGGGTTGCTAGAGTGACAGAAGCTTAAACCCTAGTTTATGCGTTGCTTCGTAAGGGGTTGATTTGGATCCATATGTTTCATGCTATGGTTAGGTTTACCTTAATTCTTCTTTCGTAGTTGCGGATGCTTGCGAGAGGGGTTAATCATAAGTGGGATGCTTGTCCAAGGAAGGGCAGTACGCAAGCATCAGTCCACCCACATATGAAATTATCAAAGTAACGAACGTGAATCATCTGAGCATGATGAAAACTAACTTGACAGAAATTCCCATGTCTCCTCGGGAGCGCTTTGCTTTATATAAGAGTTTGTCCAGGCTTGTCCTTTGCTATAAAAAGGATTGGGCCACCTTGCCGCACCTTAGTTACTTTTGTTACTTGTTACCCGTTACGAATAACCTTATCACAAAACTATCTGTTACCGATAATTTCAGTGCTTGCAGAGAATACCTTACTGAAAACCGCTTGTCATTTCCTTCTGCTCCTTGTTGGGTTCGACACTCTTACTTATCGAAAGGACTAGATAGATCCCATATACTTGTGGGTCATCACGACTCTGCGGCAGCTGGAATTGATTTTTGTCCACTCCCCTAGGGTTTCTGGAATATTGGGATATTTATAGAGCAAAGAGGCGGTTCAGGGGGCAACCGAGGTGGGCACAACCCACTGGGGCGTGCTTGGGCCCCCAGGCGCGCCCTGGTGGGTTGTGCTCCCCTCGGAGCTCCCCTCAAGTGTGTTCCTGGCCCACTAGAAGTCTTCTGGCCCAAAAAAATCCACAAAAAGTTTCATTGCGTTTGGACTCCATTTGGTATTGATTTCCCGCGATGTAAAAAACATGTAGAAAACAGCAACTGGCACTGGGCACAATGTCAATAGGTTAGTACCAAAAATTGTTATAAAATTACTATAAAATGATTGTAAAACATCCAAGAATGATAATATAACAGCATGGAACAATCAAAAACAATAGATATGTTTGAGATGTATCAGTGATGAGTGCGACTCGGTCTGCGATCGTTCCCGTGTGTCAACCTGTCGTTGTAGGGATGGCGCCCGTACGCGCCATCTCGTGGTGGAAGCATCAGGGCGCAATCGTAGTTGTCATGACACCAGGGCGACGCGACTCGGTCGCGCCTCCGATCTTCGTAGTGATCTCTTAAGGAGGAAGTGGCTCAACGCCTACCGGGGCCAAGTGGGCTATGAGCCGTCTGGACGGTCTCTGCGCGCACTAATGCGCAGTGGATCCGAACTCTGGACTGGGACACTTCTGTGTTTTGTGACAACACCATCTTCAGGAGGACCTGTATCTATCGAATCCCTTCTCCGACCATTGAACCGGATGGCTGGATGGAATCCGCGATCCTAGTAGCACCTGCCAGATTTTGCAATGGAGTATTGAGGACTTGATACTTATGAGCTTGGTCACTCAAGAAGAGCTGGCGCTTGTGCCGGCTGGAACTGGGTTGACACCGATCATGTTCGTCCAACTCCCTTTGAAGCCGCTCGAGAAGATCGCATTCGACCAAGGTGGCCAGGCGATTCGACTCCATGGCCAACACCTTGGGTGTCGTCCTGATGATGGGGGTGCTCAGGAGCTATTTGTTCCTGCGATGAAGCTTGTCTCGCTGCTCCCGGGTGAGAGCTTGGGGCATGTACGACTCGTGACCCGGAGCACCGTCGTGATGTTGACATGTGATGCACCCGCGCGACCGTCCCGAGAGTCCGCGTGTCCCGGGGGCGCGTGGTGCTCGGAGTTGTCCGACATGAGAATCTTGATGGTCGACTCGATACTTTTGCACGCAAACTCCTTAGAGGAATCATCGAGTGACCCATCAGAGAGGTCGAGGGTGGGCTCTCCGAACTCGAGAGTCGCAACATGCTTCATCGCGGCCTGGGTGGCCATGGCGTGCTTGATCTAGGGCTGCAACCGCAAGCGCATGGAATGCTTGCGGCGCTTGCGGCAGCGCGTGATGGTAGGGCGCGCGACCACTCGGTACGCAGCCGAGGGCTGACGGTGAAGGACTCCATAGGATGATGGGCGGAAATGCGCCGCGACACGGATAGGCAGCACCTCCATGTCCAACAGGGCTTCACGAAGCCACGTGAGTCATCGGTGATGAAGGAGAGTGCCCTAAAATGGATTTCACCGCCGACTGACATGATCATGAAGAATTCCACCTATGCCGTGAAACTTTGCTAGACGCCTAGCCCCATGGTGGGCGCCAACTATCGGGGTTACAATCCTGATAATGAGTACCGAGGGTACAAATATGAGGGGCAGAGCATAGCCACGGCGCAGGTGTAACACTCGGTGTTTAACGAGTTCATGCCCCTCTCGATGGAGGTAAAAGCCCTACATCTTGTGCCCTGGGGCTTGCTTTGATTCGATGGGTATGCTTACACAGGGTTGCTCGTGACCGAGCATGGTGGGGGTGTGACTTATATAGAGTCTGCAGCAACCCCATGTTCTCCACATCGCCTGGGCATTAAATGACACTGAATGCATCAGTTACAGGTGTTATGAGCCTCTACTACAGTAGTTACAGGTAATGGTAGCCACGACTCTGTTTAATAGATGACTTGGGATTCCTCGACCATTTCAGCTCCCACGCCGCCTGCTTGCCTCCTTGGTCCGAGTGGTGGTTCATCAACTGATGTCTACTACGCAACTTTATTCTTGTAGACTCGTGTTGGGCCTCCAAGCGCAGAGTTTTGTAGGACAGTAGCAATTTTCTCTCAAGTGGTTGACCTAAGGTTTATCAATCCATGGGAGGCGTAGGATGAAGATGGTCTCTCTCAAACAACCCTACAACCAAATACCAATGAGTCTCTTGTGTCCCCAACACACCAAATACAATAGTAAATTGTATAGGTGCACTAGTTCGACGAAGAGATGGTGATACAAGTGTAGTAATGATAGTAGATATTGATTTTTGTAATAGGAATAATAAAAAATCAAGGTATCAAGTAATAAAAGTGAGCACAAATGGTATTGCAATGCTTAGAAACTAGGCCTAGCATCCAACCTTTCACTAGTGCAATCTCTCAACAATGCTAATATAATTGGATCACATAACCATCCCTCAATGTGCAATGACGAATCACTCCAAAGTTCTTATCTAGCGGAGAACATAAGAAGAAATTGTTTGTAGGGTACAAAACCACCTCAAAGTTATCCTTTCCGATCGATCTATCCAAGAGTTTGTACTAAAATAACACAAAGTTATCCTTTCTGATCGATCTATCTAATAGTTCGTACTAAAATAACACCATATGATACACATCAACCAACTCTAATGTCACCTAGATAATCCAATGTCAACACAACTATCCGTGAGTTGATTATACAATATGCATCAGACAATTTCAGATTCATAATACTCAATCCAACACAAAGAACCTCAAAGAGTGCCCCAAGATTTCTACCGGAGAAACTAGGACGAAAGTGTGCATCAACCCCTATGCATAGATTACCCTAATGTCACCTCAGGAATCCGCGAGTTGAGTGCCAAAACATATATCAAGTGAATCAATATAATACCCCATTGTCGCCACGGGTATTCATATGCAAGACATATATCGAGTGCTCTAAAATCCATAAAAATATTCAATCCGATAATAATGAAATCTCAAAAGGAAAACTCAATTCATCACAGCAAGACGGAGAGGGGAAAACACCATATCATCCAACTATATTAACAAAGCTCGTGATACATCAAGATCGTGCCAAATCAACTACACGAGAGAGAGAGAGAGATTAAACACATAGCTACTGGTACGAACCATTAGCCCCGGCGGTGGACTACTCCCTCCTCATCATGGCAGCCATAGTGATGATGAAGATGGCCTCCGGTGATGATTACCCCCTCCGGAGCGGGCTCCCGATTGTTTTTTCATGGCTACAGAGACTTGCGGTGGCGGAACTTCTGATCTAGGGTTATTTCTGGGGGTTTCTATATTTATAGGATTTTTTGGCGTTGGTTTCATGCGAAGATGGGCTTCGAGGGGCCCACCACCCACCGTGGGTAGTAGGGTGACCCCTCTGGTGGTTCTTTGCTCCATTATTTCTCTTTTCTTTCAGAAAATTGTTAAAAAGTTTCGTCCAATTCTGAGAACTTTAATTTCTGCATAGAAACAACACCACGGTAATTCTGCTAAAAACAACGTTAGTCCAGGTTAGTTCCATGAAATCACACCAAAAGCATATAGAATTGTTGTAAACATGGCATGAATACTTCATAAATTATAGATACGTTGGAGACGTATCAGCATCCCCATGCTTAATTTGTTCTCGTCCTCGAGTAGGTAAATGATAAAAAGAAATATTTTATGAAGTGTGAATGCTAGCATAGTGCATAAGTTTGATCAATGATAATTTCAATCACTTTTCCTAGCATTATAATAGAAACTTTTTCTCATAAAACTCCCATGATAAAGTAGCAATCAATTCACATGTTATGGTTCAAACAATTCCTTCTCTTGAAACTTAACGACCTATATTCTTAGTGACCAAACAATTGCAATTCAACTTATTCGACAAAGTCTAAGTAAGAGCTCCACATACTCAATCATCATGTAGTCTTCTATGATTGCTAGTACTCAAAGCATATTTTTAGAACAAATGGCGTCCATCAAACACAGAGAAAGATAGGGGCCTAATGTTTTGCCTCCCAACTCATTTATCATAGAGATAATTGCCAACAATAATAAATCATGATCAAATATATTTGATTGGCCATATGTGCCTAGATCTTTTCCCACCACATGATACTTGCCAACTAAAGAATAATTGAGGTTGAAATTAGAATGCATACTATTGACTCTTGCATAAAAGTAAATACTGAAAAGTAAGAGATAGGCCCTTCGCAGAGGGAAGAAGAATTTGTCATGTGCTTTTTATATTTGGATGCACAATCTCTTAATGCAAAGGAACAACACGTTATATTGCCCCTTATGATAGCAACCTTTATTATGCAGTCTCTCGCTTTGATTACTTTGCCATCACAAGTTTGTGCAACGCTTATTTCCCTTTATAATAAAAGATCAAACATATTTAGGAGCATTTTTTATTGATTTATGCACCTATGACAACTTACTTGAAGGATCTTATTCAATCCATGGGTAGGTATGGTGGACACTCATGGCAAGAAACTAGGTTTAAGGATTTTTTGATGCACAAGTAGTATTTGTACTTAGTATGAGTTTTTGGCTAGCAAAAGATCCTAAGCAAACACCACATGTTGGAGGATCCATAACAATATAACTTCTATGCAAATATACCCAAACATAACTCATTATGTTGTCTTCCTTGTCCAACTTCAACTAATTTTCTAAAGTTTGAAAATGATTAATGGGTATTCACAATCATAGAAGATGTCCAAGATAATATATTTGTATGTGAAAGTTCTCTTCCTTATACTAATCATTCATGAATTGCTTGTATGACCAATATTGTGATTCTCAAGCTTCAAAAGATTTCACTTTCTAAACCCAATGTGAAGCTACTACTAAGCATGGTATGAACATATAATTTCAACTTCATGATATTCATTCAACAATTTACTCATAGGATATAAGTGAAGCATAAGAGTAAATGACAAACTACTCCAAAAAGATATAAATGAAGATCAAGCGAGTAGTTAAGTAAATGGGTAGCTATTTGAGGACTCTCTCCCATTTAAAAATTTCATATCTAAGTATTTTTATTAAAATAGCAAGAAAAACAAAATAAAATGAAATTCTAAGAATGGCACACATCATGTGAAGAAGCAAAAACTTAGGCTCAACCTAGGCTAACCAATAATTGTTGTTGAAGAAAGGTGGGATGCCTACCGGGGCATTCCCAAGCTTAGATGCTTGAGACTTCTTGGAATATTATCCCGGGATTCCTTGGGCATCCCCAAGCTTTAGCTTTTGTGTATCCTTAATTCCTTTTATATAACGGTTTCCCTAATTCTTAAAAAATTCATCCACACAAAACTCAACAAGAACTCGTGAGATAAGTTAGTATAAATCAATGCAAAAATCTTATCATTGTCTACTGTAAAAAATCACTAAAATTATTATTCAACTTTGCATACTAAATGCCTCTGCATATTTAATACTCCTATCCTCAAGTAGAATCATTAAACAAGAAAACATAATAGCAATCTGTCTAAACAGAACAATTTGTAAAGGATAAAGCAAGATCCATTCTTATTTAACTCAAAAAATTCTGAAAATTTATCACACTGTATAAAATTATCATAGCTTATTGTGCAAAAAAAATCAACATTTTATCACATTCTGACTTTTCTCGGAAATCTTTGCAACAACGATAAACTTTCTGTTTTGAAACAACAACTCATATACTTGCAAAATAAGCATGGTGAAGGCTATCCTTGCCACTTTTATTGAAATAAAAGATGCAAAACATTATCTAAATAACAACAAGCAAATCCTAACAAAATAGAATGACGCTCCAAGCAAAACTCATATCATGTGACAAATGAAAATATAGCTCCAACTGAGGTTACCGATAATGTTGAAGACGGAAGAGGGGATGCCTTCCGGGGCATCTCCAAGCTTAGTTTCTTGGGTATTCCTTGAATATTACCTTGGGATGCCTTGGACATCCCCAAGCTTATGGTCTGTTCACTCCTTATTCTCCTCATATCGATATCTCACCCAAAACTTGAAAACTTCAATCACACAAAACTTAGCGGAGCTTCGTGAGATCGGTTAATATGATAAAGAGCAAATCATTCACTTTGTTACTGTCAAGAAAAGATCCATAATTGTTATCACACAATGCCTGTTGTACTCTATCATTTCCACAATTTATATTTATCAATATAAGCCATAGAAACCATAAAACAAGCAAACTATGCATTGAAAACAAAATCTATCAAAAACAGAACAATCTGTAATGATCTGAATTATTCTCATACTTCTGCAACTCTAAAAACTCTAAAAAATTAGGAAAACATGGGCAATTTGTCTATAAAGCATGTGTAAAAAAATTAAGATCAAATGCACGTTCCTGTGAATTTTAACAATTCTGATACTGCGCGCCAAAGTTTCTGTTTTTTCACAAAATCAAATCAATTATCATCCACACTATCCCAAAGGATTTACTTGGCACATTATTGAAACAAAAGCAATAAAACATGATTACTATAGTATCCTAATCATGTTAACAAAAAAAACAGTAGGTAGAAATATTGGGTTGTCTCCCAACAAACACTTTTCTTTTATGCCTTTAAGCTAGGCATGATGATTTCAATGATGCTCACATAAGAATAGTAATTGAAACATGAAAAATAGCATCATGAATCACATGGCAAGCACATTTAAGCCTAACCCACTTCCTATGCATAGGATGTTTATGAGCAAACAATTTATGTGAACAACAACGAACTAGCATAGGAAGGTAAAACAAGTATTACTTCAAAAATTTCAACACATAGAGAGGAAACTTGATAATATTGGGATATGTAAAAGCATATGTTCCTCTATCATAATAATTTTCAGTAGCATCATGAATGAATTCAACAATATACACTATAATAAATACACTTCCGTGATGATACGTGTTTGTCACAGTAGGTCATGTTTTTTGTCATGCATGTACATCCATGACGATTTTATGACAAAATCAAGATAGTCATACCTGTGCTGTCGTAGAAGTGTTCGATGACATTACCAAAATTATCATCACGGAAGTGTCCACTTCCATGACGATAAATCGCGCGTCACAGAAGTTCTTTCGTCAAGGGTGACCGACACGCGACATCCACCGAGACGGGATTCCGTTAAGCTACCGGGTCGGGTTTTGGATCCGATAACCCGTTAACAGCCCGAACCAATGGGAAATTTCCATGTGTAAAATTTTGATTGGCCGGAGGAAACATGTGTCAGCTCTTCAGTGGGTCAGATAGGCGCCTATGATATGTCGACACATGCGACAACCCACCACTAGCCCATTTAGCTTACAAAGGCCACCCCGTTTGACTTGGTCAAAAGTTAGCGGGCTGGCCCATGAAAAGCCTGTTAATGGTCTCTTCGCAAATAGCCCATTTTACGGCCCGATAACTCACGGCTGTTAGGGCCTAACGGAAATAGGCCAAACAACGTGATGTGGGCCATCGAATACAACACTAGTCCGTTTCATTTTCGGCTCATGTATGGCCCACGACGTCTTTCGGCCCATATGAGGCCTTCGTATCTTTAGGCCCTTTAGAGGCCCACGGTGACTCTAGCCCATAATTTACTGTTAACCTTGCCTTCAAAGTGAGTTTTCCTCAAGTTATACCAATACTGTCGCAGAGCGGACTTGAAAACATGGGTGCAAGCTTGTCTGGTTGCATCATCTTGGCTATCCAACTTGAACCTCATCTGGTGAAAATTATGGGAGTCTCATTATCAGCAATCTAGAAAGTATGGGACAGAGCAAGACGATATTACTAGTTTCCATACATAACCATACTTACAGATAAATGGTCGAGGAAGGTGTTGAACTGGGTTTCGTCTTTGTCATTCCTGTACTGAATCCTTGTTGGGAGGATACATAGATGACACCCAACGGCAACCGCTGCCTCTGATACTAACTTGGCTGACTCTGTAGCATCATGTGGCCTTTTTAAACCTGCCTCAAAACGGATATCCATTCTTCCTCCTCTAGATTTAGTTAACCTATCGAGCATTATCCCTGATGTTTGTTTCCTCTTGCGCCTAGGTGCTAGTCCAACAACGAACATAGGAAGTGTTAGTGTACATCAAACTGTGAGACTACATATAAAGAAGCATGCAACTGTAACTTGACTCCAGCAACTACCTTCTTGCTGTTGAAGCTCACAAGGTTCATCTGATCTTGCCAACTCATCTTGTGTCGAGAGTTCTTGGGAAGTAGTGTCAGGTGGCAAGGGAGCTTGGGAACATGCTGCTAGCTCAGCTGACGCACGAGTAACTCGTGCAGCTGGTAGTACTGTGGAAGGTGTTGCAACAACTAGGGTTGTCTCTGCTTGTTTGGTGGTAGCTATTTGTTTCTGTTTGGCTTGTTCTGCAGCTCGTGTAGCATGGGATACCTTGTTTGTAGAATTTTATGCTGGACTTTGACCTTCTATTGCACCATCAGTACCAGCAGAATTTGCAGGATTCTTTCGCTTCCCATTCCTTGTCATTCTGTGTTGCTTCCTCTTTCTCTGTGCCATGTTAAGTCAAGCCGACAAGAAAAATGAATAACAATTTAGTTCTTCAGAACAAATTGATGCGTGATACAGACGAACTGAACTTTGATGTTAGACAACCACATGATAGGAGGATGTAATATGTGCGAAAAACAAGACAGAAGAGATAACCAGAACTATGATGTGTAAACTAAGCAGAAGACATTTCGCTAAATTAGAAGCAATGCAATGGAAGGTAGACACCATATGAAAGATGCTACAAATATCGCTCTGCCAAGTTAACAGTGTCTCATCATAAATGGCGTTTAAACAAATGTGAAGCAGTACAAGAAATAAATCATATGCAAGATGCAAACAACATCACACTACCAACTTAGAGGTCTCTCGTCGTTAGTGCCATTGCATATTCACATCATTGCATATTCACAACTTATGGTGTGTAAACTGAAGAGAAGGCATTTGAACAAATTAGAAGCAATGAAAGCTAGACACCATATGAAAGATGCAACGAGTATCACTCTACCAAGTTAAAATTGTCTCGTCATAAGTGCCATTTCAACAAATTAGTAGTACAAGGTAGAAAAGAATGCGAGATGTAACCTATATCACACTCCCAAGTCAAACATGTCTTATGATAAGTGATTGTTGCAGGTTACACAATAATTGTAATTTGATGTAAGAACATGGTGTGATAGACAGATATTGTATGTTCTAGAAACAGGAACACGTGTCTTATTCACAAGTATAATGTGTATAGTAAGCAGATGGAATTCAACAAAATTAGAAGCAATACAAGCTAGACATCACACATAACATGCAACCACATATAGCAGTGCCAAGTTAGAGGGAGCACCTGTGATGGTGCACTAGGGGAGACGTGCTCATCATCAACACAGATATGTTGAGTGTCTATGCATGTGTTGTCTTGCAAATCATCTTGGGGGGATGGAGGAGTAGAATCTGTAGAGGCCCTCTGTTTGGAAGGAGCACCTTTATCCGCTGCCTTGCTAACTTCCTTCCACTTTATTGATTTTGAATTGTCAAGTAAAACCAACAAGAAAAAGCAATAAAATTCTCTCTTCAGAACTCATTCATGCATGATACCGACAATCACTACTTTGATGTAAGGCAAACACATGATACCAGGATGGAACATGTACGAAAAATAGGATGGCATGGCATGTTCACAATTGTTTGTGTAAACTAAGCATAAACCATTCCAACAAATAAGAAGCAATGCAAGCTAGACACCACATGAAAGATGCAACCAATATGACTCTGCCAAGTTAAAAGCATCCCATCATAAATGGCATTTCAATAAATTAGAAGCAGTGCATGCTATAAATCATATGAAAGATGTAACTAATATTGCACTACATATACTAAAGGTGTCTCGTCATATTGATTGATGCGGGATACAAAAAAATAGGTTTTATGTAAGGACATGCTTAATAGACAGATGTACTATGTACTAAAAACAGGAAGGCATGTCACATTAACAGGTATAATGTATAAACTAAGCAGAATAGCACATGCAATTTAACCAGATTGGAAGAATTACAATCTAGAAACCATATGCAACATGCAACCACATATCACGCTGCCAAGTTAGAGCAAGCACCTGCGATGCTAGTGTAGGGGAAATGCGGTAATCAACTACAGAGCTACGTTCACTATCTTCATCTAGCCTTGCTGTTTCTTGAGAATCATGTCGGGAGGCTGACGCTGCATTCTTTAAATGAGGATCTTTACTCACAGTAGTCCACTTGCCTGATTGCCTCATCATAAGTGATTGATGAGGGATACACAAGAACATTAGTTTGATGTAAGAACATGGTTAATAGACAGATGTACTAGTATGTACCAAAAACAGAAAGGCATTTCATATTCAAAGGTATAATGTGTAAGCTAAGCAGATGCAATTTAACCAAATTGGAAGCAATACAAGCTAGACATCTGGCTGGAGTGGTGAGCATGATCATCTAGGACCTGAGAGACTGGTGGGAGGCGGGCTGCTTCGCCACCATCGTGGCTTTTTAGTTGGCTTCCAGGTGATGCCTGTCTGTGCTGGGCTTGTCACTGGCTCGGCCAGTGCCCTGACTAGCTATTTGTCTTCTGGTGCTCACGGGATGGTGGTTCATGTAAAAAATATATTTCCTTATCTTAATAAAGACCAACTTTGGCCTTTCAAATACAAGCTAGACACCATATGGAACATGCAACCACATATGACACCGCAAAGTTAAAGCAAGCACCTGGGATGGTGGTTCATTGCAAGCGAGGTCATCAACATAGAGCTACGTTTACCGTCTTCATCTATAACACTTCACCCTTTATAGCGCTGAAACGTGTCTTGCCTACCCGCGTACGAAGTTGGAGCGACTTCTCTCTTTTCTTTTCTGCTTCTCTCAAGGCAGCAGAGTCTGTAATACCCTTGCATAAAAACACAATAGTGAGAGTATGAGTGAAGTGTGCGCAGAACTAGTGCACTGTAAAAGTAGCAGATAGCAGGTGGTTGAAAAATAAATGACAGGAGACATATGATAGCTCTACAACATTGTATGGCAAACAAACTTAGATTCTACTCCATATGATTTTGTAATATATGAGCACAAGAAATGCAGGCACTCCTCCAGCGCACCACCACATGTGGTCATATCAACATAACAGTCGACTGAAAATAAATAGGTCAGTCGATTTTTTTCTGAACCGTCCGATCTATAAGGAACGGGCAGATGGACTTCGTCTACCTCCCGCCAGTCACTGTAGAGGATCTTTCTCGAACCGCCAGCGACCACTGGCCCAGACCCCTGCCTCCGCCGCCCCGCCCTCCCCTCGAGCTCACACCACTGCCGTGATTGGCAGCGCCCCCAGGCCATCCCTTTAATCCCGGTCGACCTCCAGATCGGGCGCCAGCAGCTCTAGTCCCTACACGCCCCTAAGATAAACACCGAGGCGTTGCTTCCCTGGCGTAATAGGTGGACTAGCGCCTGTTACGCCGGGGAATGCTTTTGTTAACTGGGAATCAACTGACCAGGAATTGAAATCCAGGGGGGTGACGGACCTCTAGCTAAGGTGAAATAGTATATGTAGAGAAACCTTGTGCATCCTGAGTTACTAGGAACATCTAGTATCAAGAAGAAGTGGTCAACTAGTGTCTTGTGTGGGATGAATACCGTGCAAGAAAACACGTATGATTTGCACGAATAAGGGAAGAGGAGTACCATTTTCGGTTGCCAGTGTGGTCTCCTCCATATGTCGCGGCGATCTTCTTTTTTTTCCTGGGGGAAACGATGTTTTGGAGGACGGTGGATCCTTAGACAAACCCATGGCCAAATTGTTGACTGTGTTGCCATGGCTGTATGTCGGTGGAGGGGAAGCAGATCTGAGGCGGCGAAGGACAGCGTAGCAGGAACAACTCCGGTGCGGTGGACGGTGGCGAAGTTGGAGCGGCAGTGGTGAGGTGCAGGATGGCATGGTTGAACTGGCTCGGGTACGGGTGGCTCGGCCTCGGCTTCAACTACTAGCCGTGGAGTGCATTGCGGTTGAGGTTGCGGTGGACGACGACATCGGGGTATCGGCTCCGGCGTGACGGAGGAGGGTAGCGACTGATGGGTGTGATGGGGTGGCGGACGGAGGACGCCGGGGTTTCGCGGCTGGTGGAGAGGTAGTTTTTGCGCCCATGGAGTATGAATGGGGAATCGGACGGGTGGACGGGGGGAGGGGGAGCTAAGGGAGAACCATGTTTCGGTCTGGGACGCGCTTGTTTTTGGCTTTTTTGAACAGATGGGACGCACTTGTTTGAAATTTGGGGAAAGTACAAACTTTGCCCCCCTCTTAAATTTCAGACCTACTGCAGGTCGAGGGTAGGATGGTAATCCCAAGTATCCCAAATAGTGGGCAGGAGCGATTTCGGCCGCGCGCATGTGTGCTTAGGCGGCCATTGTGTATGAATGTTTTTCGGAGGCGGTTGCGTGGCGTCTAGATGAAGCTACAAACCTACCCCGGTTTAGACCTTTGGACGTCGGGCCGGTAGGTTTCACGGGTCGGAGTTATTAGAAAAGTAATTTCCTTGTACTACCAAACATTGGTCTCATGCGGTTTCGGGCGAGTAAAGGCTCTTTTGGCGCTTCGTTCGAAATTTTGAAACAGAAGCATTCACGTTTAGAGTACTCTTGAACTTTGAGGATTGTCCTAAATAGACAACGTTAAATTTGACCTTGTATGTTTGAAAACTCATTAAATTATCCGCTTCTTTTTGAAATTTTGACACTTGATAATTCTATAACTACGATTATTTTGGAATGGAGGAGCTAAATTTGAATCTATTTTGTACACGACTACATATGCTATTATGTACAAAATCAGAGCAAAGATTGGTGCCCCCATAATTTAGGTATGATTTACAAATGCCATGATATCGAATTCAAATAATTGAATCGACTTCATGTTGAATTTGATTTTTTCAACCACCTTAAGTTGAATTCAAATGTATGCTAGTTCATAGGTAGCTATTTATAATGTTCATTGTGTAACTTTCGTATGTATAATGTGCTTTACACACACAACATGAACTATACTCACATTGATATTCGATTGCTAAAGTGATGCATTGTCTGGAGTTCAAAATACTAACTATGTGGATCAATTATGTTGAATAATAACATAGACATGCTCAAATTCGATAGAATCTAGATGTCTGACGGATCAATGACCGTTCCTTACGCGAATTGCAAATATCATGATCCCATCCTAATATTTGGATACAATTTATATCTTTAATCAATGTGTACATTAGTATTTTACATGTAGTTTCACTCTCCATCGGTGGTCTCTCACACATGCTCACAGACACTCTCCCGAGGTGTCTTTCTCGCAGACATGCTCTCGATATAACCCTCCCTCCCTCTCGTAACCATTTACGACTGTTTTCACTAACCTTTATCACAAGAACTCTTCCTCTCACAAGCATACACATGCACAATCCCCATCGACCCTTTCTATATACGTAGACCTGCCTACATGTCTCCTGTACGCACATTATCTTTAGGCATGTCTCTCATGCATTGTCTCACACCTCTCTATTCTGTAGGATGCCCCTTAAAGTTATGTTGGATGAATAGTAATATCATATATAAGGGGTTACCTTAGTCCGAGAACCTAGGGTTACAAACCCTAACCGGCTTTGTTAGTGGACACAGAGTTCTTCACAATTCTGCTATCTTTGTCTTGTACGACTAGTCATCCACGGGTCTCCCTAAATGCGTCATGGGCCGACCAATGTGGCGCAGGACGGAACCGAATGAAGGGCCTCACCTTGACCCACCAGACCTCATGTGGTGACACACCCTCTGCCCCCACGTCTCGTTATCTTCTCACGCCAACACATACCAACACAGACACCACACAAAAAAAATCTCCTAGTGCCTCTATCCCCTCCCCCCTTGCATATAAAAACTCAAGGGAATCTCTCGCCGTGACATCGTATTCGTCTCTCTCTCTAGACCACTCTCATTTCTCGTGCTATCTCTCCCACGCCCCCCCGCCGGCCCCTCTATCCATGCCTCTCTCGAATACGTAATACACACACATACCTCTCTTGGCCCTGCCAAATACATCAACTACACATTCACACATGTTACATCACACACCCCATTGATCTAAAAAGCCCTCTCTTCACGTTTATTTCGAATACAACATTCCTTTTGAATAAAGTGTGGCCAAAAAATTATTTTAGAATTTCTACATATATACAACATTACAAAGTTATATGGAGGAGTATGAACGCTAATTTGCATTGCATGGTGCCCACAATGATATCTATTCCGCACTGTGAATTTGTATATTTTTGTACTATATATAAAGTTAGTCATAACAAAAAGAAATGAAGAGCATCTCTCTCTCCATCGCATACCCCCCTCTACGCCCCTTTCACATACGCATACAAACTATCTCCAGGTCCTCTAAAAGTAAGCCCCCAGCACATTCACGCATGTCTCATCTTTCTCTCGCGATATATACAATGACGATCATTGTATTTGAAGCGAAAGCACGACATGTACATTGGAATTTAAAATCCACTGATTATGGTCACCATTTATGTTTTGTGGTTATTATACAGTCACGGGCTCATCGTACAACTCTGTATTTGCTCAAGACATGACTAGTTGACCAGTTAAACGCTCCACGTGGCACCACTAGTGTTGCATCACATTATCTCACCCACATGTCATCTTGTATCTACTCTACACTCTTAACAAAACAGAGTTGGTGATGATGGTGTGCCTGCCATCCTGCAATATAGGTCGTCCAATTTATATCTGACGGATAGGAAGGAAACTATGGAAATTTTGCAAAAAGGTACCCACACACCTCTCGACTGGTGCAAATAAGGCCTTCCCTCATTCATCCTTTTCTCTCACAATATAAACTAGTCATACAAATGCATCTTGATGTTACATGCAACACACGGGCATCTTGCTAGTAAGAATGAAAACAAACGACAAAAAAATATTGGACGGTGGTTTGTAGTCATGACCGCGGTCACAGCGGACAAGGTGGCCTTGTATTGGTATGTTGCGCCGTCTGTTTTAACACACCTGAGCTGGTGTGGTGATTATGCACACACACACACATGCACATGAACTGCATGCACACAACACTCACACGAACACATGCAGCCACACACGCACGCAACACTCACACGCACACACACATCCACGCACACACGCAACACTCACACGCACAGACGCACACATGCATGCACACACCAGTACACCACATGACCAACGCACACTCTCACGCTCAAGTGCTCAACCTACACGTGCATGCGCACACATCAGGCCCTGACAGACACATACACAACCAGGTGATTCCCGCGCATGGGTTGGAGTCTTGTCGCACCTATGCGAACTGACAGGTGGGACCCACAAGGAACATGGTCAATTTAAATAGTCAACATGGTGCCATGCAGACTATTTGGCCGGTCAACAGAGTGCAATCCGATGCTGAACCGTGAGCAAGTGACCGTATAATCACCGCAAAATGTATATAGTGACTATAATCAGCTTATTCTGAAGTTCGGTGACCGTATTACGTTTTTCTCTCCGTAGGCCCTCCAAAACTACATCTCTACACGTTCTCGCATGTTACATCTAACAAATATGCAATACAACACTAATACTACACTCTAACACAATAAATCATATGTGTTTTTAGTTTTACTAGATATCATATTGTTACTTAATTATTCAGTTTGCATACATTAAAATTCCCTTTGAAATGTATGGCCAATATCATCTACCGCGCGGGAAAAATCCCGCCCTTTCCTGTTTAATCGGGTTTGTATCAATGGATCGTGCGAAATAGAAAAACTATAGTACTATACAGTACAAGTGATAGTTCACTGGGCCGCCGTGTCGTGTACTCCTCCGTCGTAAGAGTGGAGCGCTTGCTTTCATAAATCTTCTAGTCCCTTTCGCCGACATGTGGGACATCAAGCTACCGGGTCCATGTGCCATACTGAAATACAGTGCAGAGCAGCTGGGGTGAAGCACCCCAGTCATGGCGCCGGCGTAGTAATGAGCAATGAGGCGTCAAATCACAAAGCTGCACCTTTCCCGCAGTTAAGTTGGAGGGACAAAGTAATAATGCTAAAAAAAGAAGTTGGAGGGACGAAGCAACCATCATTTCACTCGTTGATGAATCCGCTTCTCCCTCATCTTATTCAAGTTATCCACGTGTTGCTTCTTCCGTTGTTCTGCCTCATGTGGGATGCGGATCGGCTTGGTAAAGCACTGACACGTGGGACCGCATGTTAGCAAACCGCCAGGACAACATCCTCTAAAAATAAGAAACCTCCCCCGCCATCCACGCGGCAAAATCACCTCCTTTTTACTAATCTTGATTCTATAATTTTTTAGATCAATATAATTGAGATTTATATAGATAGCACACAGGAGCAAAACCAAGTGGTATGGTTAAGGGCATCCACAATGTGTAGCCAAATGTAAAAATAGCTTTTGGCATCAATGGGAACCAATGTGGACGGTGCTGCCAAAGCCAAAAAGATGGAACCGAAGCTCCCTGATTGATCGACTGAAGGAATAGAAAAATTCAATGTCTCTCCTCTTTCTCCCATGCTTAGACAAATGTAAAGTATAGAGCACAGAGTCTACTCCCCTGTCCCTTCTATCACAAATCACAAAGCAGTGAGGCATCAAATCACAATGCACGGACGACGCAACCATCAGTTCACTCTTCGCTGACTCCGTTTCTCCATTGTCTTCTTTGAGAAACCACCTCATCGCACTAAGCTGGACGGACGACGCTATTGTGTACTAGTAGTACTAGTACATTTACGCGTCCTTTGGTTCGACGGACTTCCTCGATGCAAATAAGGCGGTTGTCTTGGCTTGCAGGCGGCACTAGCGAACGACTTACCATGGTCTCCCTCAATGGTGTCCTCTGTCGAACGCACTTCGCCAAACCACAATGTTCGAGATATCGTCGACGTCATCGCAATGGGGAAGGAAGTCAAATATAGTTACTACCTCCTTTTTTGTACATAAGGCCAGTATATCAAAATTACAATTGCAAAAGCCCACTAACACTAATCGAGGCAAAATTGATGGGGTTTGCCTCGTACTAGCAACCAAGGACATTAATATACCCTTGCATGCATGCGGAAGTGAGAAGGTTGGTTTACATGGCGCTACATTATTCAAGCGATGAGGAGTGAGATGGTTAGCTCTTTGGGCTTTGGAGAAAAAAATACGCATTGATTGACACGTTAAATGAGGATTTGTATCGATTAATCCCGCGAAGGAAAACCCCGCCTTTCTTTTTTAACACTAGTACTCCTAGTACGTACGTACTTATCCTGTTTGGGTCTAGGCCTTGCATTGCCATACTTCGCCACACATTTTTGCCAAGCTTGCTTAAAGTTTTCAAAATGAAAAGGAGGTACACTTGCGCATGGCTGTCGCGGTCGCACCGCACCCTCACATGGTCGCTCCAGCACGCCGTGGTCGCACCGCACCCTCACATAGTTGCTCCTGCATACCGCAAACCCATCCAAGGGAACACACCCTCACTGACATGTGCTACCACATGTGAACAAACCAAACTCAGCCATCCTACCGCTGACACATAATTTTTGTTCATACAGTATGTTTATCCAACCGCATGTTGGGGATGATCCGTACGACCCGTGTGGTGGACTGTTGGGGAAGAAGAAGAGGTGAGAAAGAAGGGTTAAGAGACGTAGGATATTCATCCAACTACCTGAAATGGTAGAATGACCCAAATGATGAAAGCCAAGCGACTTGCACAACAATATATGTTTTCACACAACAAAAGATCCATAAAAACAACAACATAAAGAAAAACTATCACTGCTCACGAAACGAGACGGCCTCGTCGTCTTTGGTTGCCGGCACGAAACAGTCGTAGCTGCCAACGTGTGTCTCCACACCATGGCTGTCCTCGGCCTCCAGCTACTCGTTCATGCGGAGCGTGTGGGCGCTCTGCACGGACGAGAGCACCGCCTAGTTCAAGTCGAGGACGTCCGGTTCCGCCTGCAGGAGGGCCTCCATGGTAGCGGCATCCGCACGCTCCGCATCGAGTTGAGCCTCCGCCGCCCGGTTCAAGTCCAGGATGTCCGGTTCCGCCTGTAGGAGGGCCTCGATGACAGCGGCATCCACGCGCTCCATGCTGAGTTGAGCCTCTACCACCCGGTTCAAGTCCAGGTCGTTCGGTTCCGCCTACAGGAGGGCCTCGATGGTAGCGGCATCCACGCGCTCCGCCTCAAGTTGAGCCTCCACCGCCCGGTTCACATCCACGACATCCGGTTCCGCCTACAGGAGAGCCTTGATGGAAGTGGCATGCGCGCTATGCGTCGAGTTGAGCCTCTGCCTCCTGGTCCTCCTTCAGTATCGCCATGTTGAACCGCTGGTCCGCCTGCACCATGGGGGACCCGGACGCCGACACGAAGTCGACGTCCATCGTCTCATACCTATCAGGGGCCTTCTGTGCCGCGACCTCTGCCATGAACATTGGATCGGCTTCATGCTCCTCATAGTTTGGCTCTAGAGAACTCGGGGATTGGCCCACCGCAAAGCGAGTTTGGGAAGCAGAGGTCTGTGGCGCCGACCACCACCGTGATTTCTGCGCGGTGCTACGGCGTCAGCATCTTGTAGTACATGATCTTGCAGCGCACCATGGCTTTCCGGCGAACTAGGGGACGCTTGATGTGTGCTAGGGGATCGAAAGGTCGGGGAATGGGCTGGATATTAGGTGTGGTTTTGGGGCAGTGGCTGGAGTAGGCCGAGCAGCGAAGGTTGGTGTGAATAGTGGTTCTAGTGACGGTCGGTCAATCGGTTTTGACTGTACATCGCTCTTGTCGCGTTCACGTTGCACCCCAGCATGCTGGACCCTCCACGTCGCTCACCAAATGGAACGCGCTTCATCTTGCATTTTTGCTCGCTTGTGGGACCGCAGTTGAGAGCAAACTGACGTCCCTCCCCCTCCCCTGCCCGCGTCATTTATACTACCACTCCCTCCGTTTTATGCGGAGTAAATAAAAATAGAGGGAGTATACTACCGATGAGGATCCCCTGACGTGGCCGAACCCGTTGAGTAACTGACATGCGGGGCCTAGCAAGCATGGGGTCTGCTAGTAAGTGACTGAAAGGGAGCGTAAGGCCGGGATACCTACGTCAGAGGATCCACTTCCACTACTACTCCCTCCTTCCATATACTATACAGGGCCTAATGCATTTTTCAAGGCTAACTTTGACCAAATGTTAGAGTAATAATATATGACATGCAAGTTACACAAAGCATACAGTCAAATTCGTATGTGAAAGGAGCTTCCAATGATATAATTTTCACATTATAAATCTCATGTACTATTAATCTTGTCAATAGTCAAATGCGGTTTTGAAAAATGCATTAGAGCATGGTTAATAATATAGCCAACCGATGGCTATAAGGAACCACCATGTCATCTATAGCCATCATCTATATGCACTCATACAGTAGTGTGGGCTATAAGGTTGGCTATTTCCCAGAAAAAATATATAAGGTTGGCTAGTGTTTTAGTACTTTTTTCCATCTCCTCTCTATCTCTTTCTTCATATTTATTGTATTTAACTAGGAATGCGTATATAGCTAGGCTCTTGTATGAGAGCTCACTCCCCTTACTTTTTCACATCTCTCTCCTCCACATAGGCCCTATAAATGGAAGGAGGGAGTACTATCAGCACTGCATACTCTAGTACAGATGTTCTCAGTACTCCACTAGTACTATTGGACAGGGAGCTTAAAAAAGTTACTATTGGACTGGCTATACGTGGCGAAATCCTAGTATGAAGAGCATGCACGAGAACAAGCACATTCACGTGGTTGAAAACAAATTGGAAACCATCTCTATGTGAATACAAATCTAGGAGTACGTACGAATCTAACAATATTGATTGGGCGTTGTTGAATGTTGATACTTTTTTTGTAAGTTTGATCAAAGTAGAGATACTTTGACTACACATAAAACTTATATGTAAACTAGAAAGGATCGGAGGGAGTATATTATACGTTCAAAAACGAAACGAACATTGAATACCCTTTATATATGATTTGCGGATGCTATGATCACCGGTTCAAAATTTTGAATCTGCCTTAGGTATCACACGTGCCCCCACTCATTCTCTCTCAATTTCATCTCGGGGTCCGTAGATTGATTGAAAGAGGACTAGGGTGGGTACAATACGTTCATTTCACTTATGAATGTACAATATACTCCCTTTGATCCCCACAGACCCCCCCCCCCCGCGGGTCATATTTATCATAGAAACAGACCAAACCTTTATCTCCTTGCACGACACGCAATTGATCTCAACATCAATCGATCTCGTCAACATGTGTCGGGACATGAAACGAATGGGATGTCAAAACTAAGACGCGAAGCGACACGTAGTGGAGGCAAAGTGAAACTTTAAACGAACCGTTTGTTTGTATGCATGTCGGACAAATTACAACATTGGAAATACAAGGATGGTCTAGGACCACATGCGAATGATACTCAGTGGAATGTTCAAATGAGGCATGCGGGAGGATGGACTCAACCAGAGGGAGGCATGATTGATGGAGAAGAGGGTTGGAGACGAATGAGAAATAAGCAAACACCACAAGATTATACTTGAACGGCTCAAATAAACAATAAGTTGTCTCGCTTGGACTACATAGTGAAAGGCCTAATGCGCAACACGGAGCATTGACGCTCGAATATGGTCGGGAAAACAGGGAAACTGACATGTGGGGCACACCTGTCAGGATGACATAGCGCAGACTAGTCCAATGGACGAGCTGGACCACGACCTCCTCGCCACCGACAACAGTTCATGTGGGGGCCAGCAACGTGGGGGCCAGCAACGTGGTGCAGCTCCAGCACCGCCTCTGGACACGGCGACCGCGGTGAGCGACATGCTCATCATCGCTGGACACTATCGGTTTCAGTGTGCCGAGGGTGGCGTTAGCGCTGTGGCACGACCAACAGATCAAGGGTATGTTTGGTTTGTGCCCAAGGTTTCCCCATCAAAGAATTGGCTAGCCAAAATTTTGGTTGAGGTTTTGGTTGCCCATGATTTTGCTGACATTGGCAAGAAAAATGAACTAGAGTTGCCTAGAGTTCATTGGCATGCCAAACAATGGCAACCATCCAAAAAAACACCAATATTTGGGTCATGACCAAAATTTTGGTAAGGTGCACTTTGGCCACAATCCAAACACATCCCATCACCCGGCTCGTCGAGGATGCACGGGGCACCGTGATGCATCCGTGGAGTGATGTAGCGCGGCCAACTGCATCCCCAGGACCTGAGACCATGACGGGCCGTCTTGCTTTTCAATGACATGTGGGGATCACATGTGAGCAAAGGGCATCTACAACGTTGCCATGACCGCAGCTGACTACCCTGGCACACCAAAAACAGTCATCCCTCGCGCCATCGCGCGGTGCGTTCCGAGCCGGCGCTAGCTGCCCGCATTCATGTTGTCCGTCTGTATGCCGTCATTAAGAGGCTTGGTGCCCGAGGAACCAACTTCGGCGACTTAATGACGCACCCGGACGCTTGGCCTCATCAGAATGTGCTACATAAAGCAGCAACGCCCAGCTAACCTCCACACCATAGCGCATCGTCCTCCTACCTGGCACCACATCTGCCATGACCGCGAGCGCGAATGCTCTGCGGGAGAGCTTGTCTTCAGGGATGAAGCTCGAGGTCGCCGCCCTCGCTCAAGTCGCCTCTCGTGACGCAATAGCAGCGTAGCCGGACGCGGACGCGACCACACAAGTGGTGGCCATGCTGGCGGCCGATGACGAGAGCATCGTCAACCACGCGTCCTACTTGCCACCGTCCAACATCCGGCAATGCCGAGGTCGGGGACTCCTCCGAGGATGAGTAGGGCATGGGAGGCGGCATGGCATGGTGTGCCAACTGGCCGGTCCGTATCCCATGTTCTACTCTTCCTCGCCAGAGACCGCACCTTCACTTCACGGGTCTTGAACCCCGCCCCTGTACATAGAGATCGCAGATGGAGGAAGTCGGTCGCTGCCGTAGAATAGGTTTAGGGTCGGGTTTCTTTTATTTTTCTGTCCTATAGAAGTTCGAAATGTAATGAAAATCTGTCGTGTTTGCATTAATCTCGGCCGGTGTATATGAACTTTCACAATAATATAGTATATTGTAGGAGTACTAGCAAGATGCCCGTGCGTTGCACGGAACATCAAGATCTTGTGGGAGAAAAGGATGAACGAGGGAAGGCCTTATCTGCAAATGTGGAGAGGAGTGCGGGTAAATTTTCATAGTTTCCTTCCTATCCATTAGATATAGATCAAACGGCCTATTTTGCAGGATGACAGGCACACCATCATCACCAACTCTGCTTTTTATTGAACCAAGACAAAGCTAATATGTGAAGTAAATAAACACATAGGGTCTACATACACAATTTATCTTAGGCACTCCAATAGTACGTCCACTACACATTCACGCATTTCACATCTTTCTACATCTACGGGAACCTACAAAAGGGTTAACGTAAATTGCCTCTCTCTCTCCTCCCCTGATTTTCATGGTGGTGGGACCCTCCCTCCCCCAGTCTACAATCAACAGCTCACACGTTTCACATTAGGTTAATCACGTAACTGGGATTATGTAGGTGTAGCATTTCTCATCCTAAAAAAAACCAACTAAGCCAACCTGCCAGCATATCGCGCGGGAAAAGACCCGGCCGTGCCGTTTTAGTCGGGATTACCAGATTACTAGTAGTAGTATTGATGGATCGCGTGAATCACTAAGTTTTTTTTGAGGGGGTGAAGCACCTAGTTTAAAAGGAAAAAAGATGGTACACTCACAGCACCCCTGTCGCGGTTGCATTACACCCCACACACGTTATGTCCTGCACACGGCTCACGCAAACGGAACGCGCTTTGACTTGCCTCTTCACTGACACATGGCACTGCACTTGGAGAAATCGACCATGTGCCAAACTCCTCCCGCCCACCGCGCAAAAATCCT